>NC_083602.1:26373626-26699700 GCF_029168945.1 Cannabis sativa | reverse complement strand
TTGATAAGCATTTCCTTACTGAGCTTTTAGCTCACCCCCTTACTTTCCCCCTACATGTATTAGACATGGAAGTATGTATAGTGAGCAGGGTCAGATCTGGTACGTATACTGTGAGCGGCTACGGACGGGCAAACGATCTAGAACGCCGGTGGTGCCTTAGTTTTATTTTAAGCAGTTGATAAATCTAACACAGTGGAAATGCATTATTTAAAATTATTTACTTACTGTATCTTGTTTTACAAATGAAGGATCCTTCTCTGTTGCATTTTGATTTTTTAAAATCCACCGTTGTATTTAAATTATTATTATTTTTTTCATCTTTTCAAATTATGCATGAAAATAGTATTTTTTTTGTAAAATAAGGCAAAATATCGGGGTGTTACAAACCAAGTTAGTCCAACAATGAAGATTCGAAATTAAACTACAATTTAATAACAGAAAATAACATGGTTCAAAATAAATTCATACACAATTCAGAAATTATTAAACATATAGCAAGTAGGAATGACAAGTGAAAATACTAAAACACACAATCCTAAATAATTTCCAAGGTCTTCAACAAACTGATATCAGTGTCCCGTTTAGGCGAGAGTTAGTGATACCATCCATTGAATAGAGTTGTCAACTCATCTAAAATGATAAACATTCTAGCAACCTTTTATTCGATCAAGATTGGAATCCAGCGTTATTCCGTTTAGGCGAGAGTCAAGGCTATTCTATCTTATGAGCTTCCACCATTAGTTTCATATTTTGAAAGTCAAATACAGTCGCCACCATTAGGGTGATCAATACCATATAAAACACTTACAAATATACTTATCTTTCGAGATTAAACGGTGCTAACTTGCTAATGAACGTTCCTCCATTAGGGAGGATTACTCACTAAAACAATAGCTATGTAAAACCAACAATGGAGATCGAATATCCTGATAATAAAGCTCATTATTTAATGAAAGTTGTATTTTCTTCTGAAGCTTATTTTAATTTATTTATTTTAAATATATATATTTATTTAATTAAAATTTCCAATTTAGAATGAAAAATTCTAAATATAAATTTTAATGTAATATTTATAAATTATACTTAGATGGATATGAAAATAACGTGAATTATTTCAATCTTAGTAATAATTTCCATAAATATTTAGAAAAATATGCAATTTAAGTTGTTTCAAAATTATTTTAAATTAATTTACAACTCAAATTAAATTAATTAATAAATATATATTGCATTTCGAAAAATGAAGTGTATAAGAATACTACTTTCGAAAATGCTTTAAAATAAAATAAAAAATAAATCCTGGAAAAATTATCTTAATTTTATGTTGGCCCAAAATTAATTAATAAAATTAATTTACAACAAAAATATAATTTTCCTATTTAATTAAATATTTAAGAAAAATTTCAAATATTTAAGTATCATGATTAAGAATCAACTTAAATATTAATTTTCTATTTAATTAAATACACTAGAAAAATACTTCAAGCAAAACAGATAATATCTATCTAGACTTTCACTGACTAATTAATTCAATTTCTAATAATAATATATTTTAGTTCATTTATTTTAATTAATCATTAAATGAAAAAATTATTGATTTAAGTTGGTCCAAAACTAAAATAAATAATTTTCAACTTTAATCTATTTTTCAAATAAAATTCGAAATTTCTGCATTAAAGAAATGCAATTTCGAAATTGTGGGAAAAAAGATTAATAAAATAAAATAAAATATATTTTGAAAATTATTCAAATTTAAGTTATTCTGAAATAAGATTCCAAACTTAAGATAATTTTCAACTTTAATTAAATAACATGAACATAACAATATTTAAGTATCATGATGAAAATCAACTTAGATATTGAAATTTTTAATTTAATTAAATGTATTAAATTCAAGAAATAAATAATTAAGTATAGAGGAAACTTAATTATTAATTCTAGTTTAATACTAGGAAAATATACTAAACTTAGATTGTACCAAAATTAATTAATAAACAATTAATTTCACAATCAATGATATTTTCCTATTTAATATTAGAAATAATAACTAGTACTAGAAATAACTATCTAGAATATTAATCATTAACTAAGTGCTTTTTTAAAATTAACTTTAAAATATTAAATGAAAAATAAATTTCATATATTTTAAAGTTAATTATGTTGCTAATTCAATTTTAATTAGGTTAGACTAATATAATTAACCTAATACAATTATTTAAATAAGGCAGATGGGCCTTCACAATTGGGGTAGTTCATGTGAGGGGGAGTTGGGTTCCGTATGTCGTACCCACTTCTATTGGCCCCCAACTCTCACACAAGGCCCAAAAGAGAGGAATTTAACCTTTAAATAAAAAATTGTTATTCATTGAATAAGCCCAAATCTAATTGGGCCTAAATAAAATCACTTATCTCAAATTTTATTTTAGCAACCTAGTCCATTTACTTAGTAAAACTTAAATGGGCTTCCTATATGCATCTAAGCCCAATACCAAACATATAGGGTCACACAGGTCAAATAATTTGGATGGGCTCTATCATGTTACTAGGTTTACACAGATGAAAGAAGTACAAAATTTACCTGTGACAAATTATTGATAAGATCTATTGACAATCAGACTATGATTAAAATCAGATCATTAGATCTGTCAACAAGTTAATCATAGCAATTTAGATCAAATAAATAATAGGTTTGTTAAGAAAAAGTTTTGAATAAACAATATAAAAAAAAAAAAACAAACATTGTCCATGTAACAGATGTGAAATAAGATATTAATATAATTAAATTATTATTCTTAAACTAACCAACTAAATTTTAAAAATTTAGGGTTGTTAAAACAAACCTTAAAATCTCAAAAATAAAGGAAACTAGTTTTAAAATATCTAGGTTTATTTGAATCAAATTCAATTAAATATCAAATAAGATCAATGATTTGAAAGAAAGAATCTTCAATATCACTTTCAAATCTTATAATTTAATAAAATAAACCAATTTTAAAATAGATTTGGTTAGATAATTATTATTTTAGGAATAAAATAATAAATAAATAATAGTTACCATAATTATATATCAAAATATCTAAATTAAGCAATATTCAAATTTCTACAAAATATCTAAGTTATTTAAATATTTAAGATATGATTTATAAATTTCCAATAAGAAAAACAAATGATATATATAGAAAAAATATCATTTTTAAGCTTATAATTTATAAATAATTAAATATTTAACAAAATAACAAATTTTGAATTTGAAAATATTATGGTAAGTGTATCTATAAAAATATCTATGTTAATTTCAAATTTATTAATTATTTAATTTGTCATATAAGATAATTTTAATATAATATTTTAAAGAAAAAGACAAAGTTATCTTTTAATTTAAAATATCAAAATATCTAATCTTATAATTAAATAATATATAAATATTAAAGAAGTTAACAAATTTTTAAATCTTACCATAATTGGAAATATTTAAAAAATGGAAATATTTCAAATTTGGAAATATTTAAAATTGAAATATTTAAAATTGGAAAAATCTAGAATTGTAAAAATTGAATTTTGGGAAACAATCCCATGAAAAAATAGATTTTTGGGGAAAAAACCCAAAAAATCGCAATTTGTGGGGACACCATTGAACCCCTATTTTCCAAAAATCATAACTCTTTCAATTTTTATCGGAATCGAGTTCCGTAAAAACGAAAATTACTTAATTTTTCACAAGAAATCTAAATAAAATATTTTCAAAAATAGCAAATTATTCTTTATGGAAAAAATTCGTACAACACATACATTCATCACATAAGCACATAAACAACCATGAAACCATCCAAATCAACACAAAATATATAAAACATCGTTTTAATTCATATTATATGAAAGTAAATCATTACCATGGCTCTGGTGCCAGCTGTTGGAAATATTTTACCAGGATCTAGATTTACTACCAAGTATGTTTGATTAACATCCTAATATGAATTCTAAAACAATGAAATAAACACATAAGAGTTTAAGAAAACCTTACATTGGGTGCAGCGAAATATAATGACTCCTTCCATTCAGATCTCTAGCCCTTGATTCCTTTCTGTAGCAGAGCATAATCAAGATCTGAACCTGGATCTCTTTCTCTCCTTCTTTGATGCTGATTTTCCATAGTCTTACATACTATGATTGAGGTACCACTTGATGTGTGTGGGCACTACTCTATCACTCAAGGGAATTTCGAAATTAGAAGAGAAGAAAAGAGAGAGAAGGGGCGGCTTGGCTTTTCTCTGAAGGAAACAATGTTCAAAGTTATGAGTTTCCTGAAGCCAACACTTTCTATTTATAGAATGCCCTCTAGGTTTAGGTTAGAATTGTGTGGCATTAAAATAATGAAAAAATAAAGTGGTAAAAGCCTATGCATAGTGGGCAGCCCATATAAGGAAATTGGGCCTCACTTTGCAACTTTCCCATTTTGTTATTTCTCATTCCCATTTTCTCAAAAATACCAATTTTCCAATTTAACCATTCAAATGTCAATTCTAATTATTTAATAACTCAAAAATAATTATTAAATAATATTGTCATTTAATATATTTATTAATTTAGACATATAAAGTATCTTAATTAATAAATAAACCTAGAATCTCTTTTCTTTACAATTTCGCCATTACTTAGTGAAAATTCATAAAGTAGACATAGTCTAACTTTTAGAATTATAATTGATTAATTAAAATCAATTAACTGAGTCTTACAAGCAGTATGGTCTCAACTAGTATGGGGACCATGGGTCTATATAACCGAGCTTCCAATAAGTCGAACCGAATCTACCAAGTAAATTCCCTAACTTATTAATTCCTTATTGAATCCACTCTTAGAACTTGGAATTGCACTCTCAGTCATATAGAACGCTCTATATGTTCCACGATATAGATACGTCATTAGTTATCCATTGTTATAATCCTAATTTGATCAATGATCCTCTATACAGATGATTTACACTTGTAAAGGGATTAAATTACAGTAACACCCTACAATGTATTTTATCCTTAAAACACTTAACCCTGTATAAATGGTATTTCAGCTAAGTGAAATGAGTACTCCACCATTTATTTTCGTTTGGTTAAGCTCGAAGGAAATCATCCTTTACTTTCTATTCGCCGGATAGAAGCTATAGATTCCATATTTATGATAGCGCTCCCACTCAATTGTACTACCGTGTTCCCAAAATGTACGTATCACCCTGACCCAAAAGTAGGCTTAACTAACAAATCAAAGAACACGAATAACACTCTAGAGATTGAACCTAATCATATCAAGATTAAGATCATTTGATCTAGGATCAACATGTGATATTGAATTGAATAGATATTACGGTAAATTCTAATATATCTAATCAAAGTTTAATATCGGTCCCTTCCGATGTATACTCCATACATCCGATACTGGTAAACTTTGCCAATGTCCTGGAAAGGACATAATACTTTTCCAAGGTGTAAGAATACCTATCGCTGATTATACCATGTCAGTCTAAATCTAGTGTTCTGACAAATCAGGGAATAAACTTTCGAACATATAATTAAGATTATATTCCACTGTGGTGACAACACTATAATCATTAACAAATTCATATGTTCTGGACTTAAATGGAATTCATACATTATATATATAATCATGAAATAAATCATGTGAACCATGCAACATAAAATGTTATTTCTGATTTTTATTAATAAGTATATCTGATTATATTGAAATGGGTTTTATTTAGGGCACAAAACCCAACAAACCGATATGGCACTTGTCCAACCCTTTCGAGAATCTCGAAAGGTCCTGTAAACCTAGGTCATAACTTGCCTCTTTTCCCAAAACGTTTAATCCCCTTCATTGGAGATACTCGTAAGAACACATGATCCCCTACTTGGAACTCAACATCTCTGCATTTTGGATATGTGTAACTCTTTTGCCTACTCTGAGAGGCAAGCATTCTAGCTTTAATCTTCTCAATTGCCTCACTGGTCCGCTGTACTGATTCCGGACCTAGATACTTTCTTTCCCCTGTCTCATCCCAGTGGATGGGAGACCTACACTTCCTACCGTATAATAGTTCATAGGGAGCCATCCCTATCGTACTCTGATAACTACTGTTGTACGAAAATTCTATCAATGGTAGATATTTACTCCAAGAGCCTTCAAAATCCATAACACAGGCTCGTAACATATCTTCCAATATCTGAATCGTCCTTTCAGACTGCCCGTCTGTCTGAGGATGGAATGTTGTACTGAATTTTAGTTTTGTACCCATTGCTTGTTGCAAACTCTGCCAAAACTTGGAGGTGAACTTCGGATCCCTATCAAAAACTATAGACTTTGGTACCCCATGAAGTCTAACTATTTCTTTAACATACAACTCCGCTAACTGATCCACTGAATAGGTTGTTCTAACTGGCAGAAAATGAGCAGACTTTGTGAATGGATCCACTACAACCCAAATAGAATCAGATAGACCTGTGGTTCTAGGCAACCCAACCAGAAAGTCCATCGTGATGTCCTCCCACTTCCATTCAAGTAGGGTTAAAGGTTGCAACAACCCTGCTGGTCTTCGATGTTCAGCCTTAATCTGTTGATAGGTTAGGCATCTCGATACGAATTCTACCAAATTCTTCTTCATACTGCTCCACCAGAAGTAAGGTTTATGATCCTGATACATCTTGGTGGTTCCGGGGTGCAAAAAATATGGGGTAGTATGAGTTTCTTCAAGGATTTCATTTATAAGTTCCACACTATTTGGAACATAAACCTTAGCTTTAAATAATAACATCCCATTGTCAGATACTGAAAAATCTCTGGCTTGACCAGCTGAAACCTCTTCTCTGATTTTACTAACTCCGGATCAGTCATCTGAGCGACTTTTATTCTTTCTAGCAGATCGGATTGCAGTGTCAAGTTGTGAAGCTTGCCTACCCCAAACTCAATGTTAGATCTGACCATGTCCTCTGCTAACTGGGGTGAGATCTGAATCATGCTAGCTACCTGCCCGGGACCCTTCTTGCTCAGGGCATCGGCCACTACATTGGCCTTCCCAGGATGATAAAGAATCTCACAATCGTAATCTTTTACTAATTCCAACCAACGCCTCTGTCTCGTATTCAGATCTTTCTGAGTAAAGAAATACTGGAGACTTTTGTGGTCGGTATAGATTTCGCATCTTTCTCCATAAAGATAATGCCACCAAATCTTCAAAGCAAACACTACCGCGGCTAATTCTAGGTCATGAGTCGGGTATCGCTATTCGTAATCCTTCAACTGACGCGAGGCATACGCGATAACCCGGTCGGCTTGCATCAGTACACATCCTAGACCCTGTCTGGATGGATCACAATAAACCACGAACTTTTCCTTGTTAGAAGGCAAAGCTAGCACTGGAGCTGTAATCAACCTCTGTTTCAACTCTAGAAAACTAGCCTCGCATTTGTCTGACCATATAAAACGCTGATTCTTCTTGGTAAGCTCGGTTAAGGGTGTTAAGATTTTAGAAAACCCTTCTAAAAATCGACGATAATAACCAGCTAGACCCAAGAAACTTCTAATTTCTGTCACTGTTTTCGGTCTAGGCCAATCCCTGACGGATTCTATTTTTCCTGGATCCACCATGATCCCATCTTTGCTAACAATGTGCCCTAAGAAGGACATTCTATTTTTCGGTCTAGGCCAATCCCTGGCGGACACTTGACATTTCTTGAATTTGGCATAAAGCTTGTGTTCCCGAAGCCGTTGCAGAACCATTCGAAGATGTAACTCATGCTCCTCTTCTGACTGAGAGTACACAAGGGTGTCGTTGATAAACACAATTACACAGATATCGAGGAAATCCTTGAATACTCTATTCATCAAGTCCATAAATGCTGCAGGAGCATTGGTTAGTCCAAACAACATAACCAGAAATTCATAATGTCCATACCTAGTACGGAAAGTCGTCTTTGGAATGTCCTCCTCTCGGATTCTCAACTGATGATAGCCCGATCAGAGATCAATCTTTGAGAAGACCGTCTTCGCCTGAAGTTGATCGAAAAGATCATCAATCCTAGGTAATGGATATTTATTCTTAACTGTTAGCTTATTTAACTCCCGATAGTCGATGCACATTTTCATAGACCCATCCTTTTTCTTGACAAATACTATCGGAGCTCCCCAGGGTGACACTCTAGGGTAGATAAACCCTATGTCAAGTAACCCTTGAAGCTGAATTTTTAATTCTTTAAGCTCAGCTGGAGCCATTCTATAAGGAGCCTTGGAAACCGGTTCCACTCCAGGTGCTAAATCAATAACAAAATCAATTTCCCGCTGAGGTGGTAAATCTGGAAGTTCTTCGGGGAAAACATCTAGAAATTCCCGAACCACCTTGATATCTTCTGGCCGAACAGAGTCTGGCCGAGCGGTGTTAAACACCACGGCCAGAAACCCTAGGCATCCATCACATAATAATTCTTTAGCTGACAGGGCCAAAATCACCAGGATCCGAGATCCTTGAACTGAACCGACAAAAACAAATGGTTCCTCACCTTCTGGTTGGAAGATTACCATCTTCCTCTTACAGTCAATACTGGCTGAATATTTGGATAGGAAATCCATTCCCAGAATGATATCAAAATCTGCTAAACTCATCTCTATTAGGTCAGCACTTAACTTCCTATCATCAATCCAGATCGGCATAGACCTTAGCCACCTTTTGGAGATAACTAACTCTCCGCCGGGTAATAGAGTTCCAAACCCTGATTAATAACTATCATGTGGTCTATCCAATGTAACAAAGATTCTGGCTGCCACATATGAATGAGTGGTCCCAGAATCAAACAGTATAGAGTAAAAAGAGTTGTTGACCGAGAGCTGACCTGTTACCACTGAAGGGCTGGCTTATGCATCAGCCTGAGTAATGGCGAACACCCTAGCTGGAGTGGGTTTTGCTGGAGCCTTCGGTGCTTCAATTCTAAGTTGAGGGCAATCCCTCTTGTAATGCCCTGGCATGCCACATTGGAAGCACCCTTGACCTCTACACTCCCCCTGATGGTGCCTTTTGCAACTGGGGCACTCTGGGTAAGTGTATTGGGTCTCAGAACTACCCTGGCGACTGCCTCGACCCTGGTTCCCCCAGAACCTCTTGTTTTGACCTGAGCCATCGGTTGCAGTGGATGCCTTCCTCTTCTGATCTATGGTCGAACCACTACCTTCCCTGCTAAAGCCTGATGCAGGAGGGGTAGGAGCCCCGCCAAGCACTGGAGTCCTAGCTGACTCCGTCATGCATCCAACTGCGCCCTCAGCTCGTAGTGCCTTTTACACCATTTCAGCATAGGTGGTTTTGTCGTCGGTAGTAATCATCAAATCATGTCGTATATTTGCATTTAATCCATCCAGATATTTCTCTTTTTTACTAAAATTAGTTGGCACTATACCCGAGGCCAACCGATCAAACTGTGTTGTGTATTCAGTAACACTCATGTTTTCCTTCTGAGTCAAGTGAGTGAACTCTTTCCTTTTGGCACTTCTAACGGCCTCGTTATAATACTTGGCATTGAAAAGTTCCTGGAACTTTTCCCAGGTCACCGTAGTGACGTCATGTATCATGGACACCATGTCCCACTAGACCAATGCGTCTTCTTGAAACTGAAAAGTGGCACACACCACTCTATCATTTCTGGTGACGCCCATGAAGTTCAAAATTCTGGTAATCACTGTTCGCCACTGCTCGGCTTTCATAACGTCCGGACCTCCCAAAAAACCGGAGGTGCCTGCTTACGAAATCTTTCATACAGAGGTTCCATCTGATTCACTGCAACTATAGGTTTGGCTTGGACAATAGGGGCATGTGTGTTGTGAAAATTATATTGCTTTATAATTGCGCAAGTGTACACAATCACAAACAAGTAATACAATGATAAGTAAATCAAAGTTCGTCTCCACAGGGACTTTTTACTAAATAATGTTAAATCAACTAAAAGTAATTCCAAGAATTTCAAATAAAAATAAAATAAAGGCACACATTAATTCACGAGAAAAATTTATAGCCTTGAATCTAAACTTGAGAACTAATTTTTTAAACTAAATAAACTAAAAATAAGAAACTAAAAGTGATTAAAATGGTGGTAATTTCAGATTAGGAAAATAGACTTGGGTGATTAATTTCCACTTGCATGTCCCAGTTGATATAGCAATGACCCAGCAATGACTCAGCAATCCTGGCAGAGTTAACAAATTTCAACAAAAACCAGCAAGCTTTTTCCAAAACTTGCAACTAACCATTCATAATCTCACAATGCATTCCTACATCAGTTTAGATCACAAATAGCCCAATAAAGCATCAAACCTTGGTTATACATGGTAGCAAAATATTCCTATTTCACTACTAATTAATACCTAAAAGTAAAGGTAAAAATCATGCATCAATTAGAAGGGTTCAACTAGGTCTTACTTTTCCAAGTAAGATCTAGTTTGCTAAATGTTAAAAATGGCCAAAAATTAACATTCATTCAACATTTCATCACAACTAATTGAACTAAGCCAAGATTACTTCATCATTGCAAAATCAAAACACTAGTCCATACAAGGGTTCATAACCACCCAAATCTCAAAAAGTTTAGTGCATAGCTGAAATTAAAAACTCAAAACTAGAAAACATATTGTTCATGAAGTTAAAGAAAAGCTTAAAGTGAAGAAAATGATACAAAACGAAGTGGAGAGCAAGAGAGATGAGTGTTGAGCTCAAATCCTTCTTTGAATGTTGCCTTCTTCTCCTTCTTCTCAATCTTCTTCTTCTTTGTACTCTTCTCCCTTCTTTGTACTTAGAAACTTTCTTTTTTTCTGCTGTATTTTTTCGTACTCTATTCAAGTGCAGCCAGCCACCATTTAATTCATCCCTTTTTTCCTTTTCTTTGCTCCCCAATTAGGGTACCAAAGTTTACCCTAATTGGAAATCCCAATCATCACCCACTTGTCCTTCATTTTCCACATGTTTGTTGAGTCACTAGCCAAATTCCGCCACCTCAGCTCGTTTTTCTTTTCATTAAAGCCAGCTGGACATTCTGCCAAAATAAACTTACTGGGCTGACAGATTGCTACGCGATGAGTGCTACAGCAATGCCAGTCAGCAATAATCATTTTCCTGCTCCTTTTTTTCCTTGTCCCAAAAATTTTCAAATACCTATTCTTGTATTTTTTTCTGCTTAAAACACATAAAAACAATAACATAAGTCTATTTAACACTTACTAACACACACACTTTCATTTATTACAAAGACACAACAAACTAGACACAATTACACAATATAAACATTAATTGATCCACAATTCACATTAAATTCACGCTTAAAGATATGATAATAACTCTAAATCTTAGAGTTATCAATGTGCCACTGAAATTTCTGGAACAGGCACTGCAGGGGAGCACCCTGCTGTCTTAACTGCCGAATAACTTCCTCTTGTTCATTAATTTTAGTTTGCATTTCTGCAAACCTATTTTCCCAATACTGGGCTTCCTGAGTAGCTTGGGTAGCCTGTGGCGGGTTAGCATCACCCCGACCACGTGCCCTGCCCCTGAGACCTCTACCTTGGCCCCGAGCATTTGGGGGAAACTGAGCTCCCTCACCTTCGTTTGACCCGACCGAGTTGCCCTGACTCCTGGTATTTTTCCTTGCGTCCATCTAATCTGAATAGCCTGCGTAACCAAGAGCTAGCATGGTCAGATCATGATCACGAGAACTTACTAATGCCACTTAATTTGAAATTAAAAACATGTGCCTATTCTACTATCAGGCTACTAACATGCTTCCTACACATGCTTTTCTTAAATCATACTATTTAAAATAAGCTACAAAAGCAATAAAAGCTTACTAAGCCGTGGAACGAGCTAACTACTTATGATGATTGTACATGTCGTGATGATCTTCGAAAGACAACCTGGCAGCTCTGATACCAAATTGTAACACCCTAACTAGCATAGGCATGTTAACATGATTTTTAAACGTACTGTGCAGCTCGTTGCTAATCAACGAGGTTTATGAAAATCGTGATTAATTAAAATTTTGCTTATTTAATTAAATATTCATAATATATCATACAAAATACTTCAGGATCCCATTTACAAAACACTTTACAAAAGTTTACTATTCAATACAAAACATTTGTCGCCCAGCGACTAACTACAAAAGCCCTGATGTCCCGAGGATCGTACGCTCCAGGCCTAACCGCCCCGACATGTACAACCTCCATCGGCTCGCCCTCACGGTTCCTCAGCTTTGGCCTTGCCCTTACCTACGCATAAACATAGCACTGTGAGTCGACAGACTCAATAAGAAAAGCATAATATAATAAACATACTAAATCCCGGGTTATAATCAAGCGCCCATACACCTGACCACAACCCTAACTGAATCAGGAACGTCCTTGACAAAGTATGATTAACCGTGAATCCAGCCTATACTCGGTACTCTAATCGTATCGATGTGGTAGCAGTTAATCCATACTATCTGATAGCCTAGCATATATCTGTTGGCATCTCAGTGCAACTCTATGTACACCTCACTGTTGCCCTGATATGCTAATCTGACGGCTATATAAAATTTGCCTAACATATATCTGATATGTTAATCTGATGGCAACTAACATGTATGTTAAACATGCATAAGCATATGCATGACATTATACCAATCTTACCTCGATTCCGAATTCAGGTGTGTCGGTCAACCTGAGTGGAACAATCTGCTCGGTGAATTACAGGCTCCTAAATCACAATAATCACAACACTGATCAGTGATACGCTAAATCACTTTCCGGGGACTTAACTTGAAACTAAAAGTTTCCCTATCGATAAATAACATGGCAAAACCCAAATAACACAAAAAAAAATGGGAAGAACTAGGGTTCCCAAATTTTCCCCAACCGGTAGACCGGTTCCCCAACCGGAATTCCGATTTTGGGAAAAATTCCTAGAAGCCAACCGGTAGACCGGTTCCTACAGGCCTCCCTGAACCGGAATTCCGGTTCAGTGCAGGAATTTTTCTAAACTTCATAACTCATGCAATTCAACCCCAAATCAAACAAAACTCTCCATACCTGCTATTTAGACCATAATGAACATATTCCAAGTGATAAAATAATCATCCATTCACAGAAACGATTTTCACCATTAAAGCTTCAAGATTGAGTTGAAAAACTCAAAACTTGACTAACCCTTCAAAAAGCTCCTAATAGCATGAATATCCTTCGCTCGTTATCTCCTCATCTTCCTATTTATAAGCCACAACTCACTTCGACATTTCCAATTTCCCATAGAATCTCCGGGGCTTTCCTAGCCACTATAGTTTTGTTTTTTTTTTTATCTTCTTTGTCTTAAAATAGGGTGGGGACGATAGTAAGGAAGTGAAAGTTTTGATTCGATCCAGTGAACCGATTCAATCCATTCCAAAAGCAAGGATCTGTCCAATGGATTTGCCTTGGAAACAAAGTCGTATTTGAGTTGGGAAGTTCTAGGTTTAAGGTTTGCCTACGGAGAAGACTTAATCAATTCACTTCGTGGATAAACTTCATGGTGTTATTCTTTTGGTGGATGCCTCCCCTAAACGCTATTTGCTATTTGGTGGAAGCAACCTAATGGTGGCGACTGTATAAGACTTACAAGAGTATGAAACAAAAGTGGAAGCACATAAGATAGAATAGCCTTGACTCTCGCCTAAACGGGACAACGCTGCATTCCAATCTTGATCGGATAAAAGGTTGCTAGAATGTTTTGTTGGGTTTTATGCCCTAAATAAAACTCATTTCAATATAATCAGATTTACTTATTAATATAGATCAGAAATAACATTTAATGTTGCATGGTTCACATGATTTATTTCATGATTATATGTACATAATGTATAAATTCATCTGAAACCCTTTTCACATACTTGATCCTGTTTATTGTGCCGTCAACACATTGGAAAGTAAACATGACTATGTGAATAAAGTTTCCTAGATTTATCAGACACAGGGTTTTACTGATATGATAATCTACAACAAGAGTTTACTTGTATTTGGAGAAATACTATGTTCTTTCCAGAACATTGGTTAAAGTAAAGCTCAGGTTGGATGCATGGAGTATGCATCGGAAGGGACCGATATTGAACTTTGACTTAGATTTATTAAACTTACCGTAATATCTATTTAAGTCAATATCGCCTAGTTGATCCTAGATCAAATGATCTTAATCCTGATATGATTAGGCTCAATCTTGAAAGGCTATTCGTGTTCTTTGATTTGTTAGTTAAGCCTACTTTTAGGTCAGGGTGATACGTACATTTTGGGAACACGGTAGTGCAATTGAGTGGGAGCGCTATCATAAACATGGAATCTATAGCTTCTATCTGGCGAATAGTAAGCAAAGGATGATCTCCTTCGAGCTTGACCAAACGAACATAAATGGTGGAGTACTCATTTCACATAAGCTGAAATATCATTTATACGGGGTCAAGTGTTTTAAGGAATAAATACATTGTAGGGTGTAACGGTAATTTAATCCCTTTACAGTGTAGATCATTCATATAGAGGATCATTGATCACATTAGGATTATAACAATGGATAACTAATGATGTGTCTATATGGTGGAACATATAGAGCATTCTATATACTGGGAGTGCAATTCTAAGTTCTATGCGTGGATTCAACGAAGAATTAATAAGTTAGTGAATTTTAGTGCTAAATTCTTGATCTACTTATTGGAAGCTCGGTTATATAGACCCATGGTCCCCCCACTAGTTGAGATAATATTGCTTGTAAGACTCATGTAATTGGTTTTGATTAATCAATTATAATTCTCAAATTAGACTATGTCTATTTGTGAATTTTTCACTAAGTAAGGGCGAAATTGTAAAGAAAGAGTTTATAGGGGCATATTTGTTAATTATGATACTTTGTATGGTTCAATTAATAAATATGATAAATGACAATATTATTTAATAATTATTTATAGTTATTAAATAGTTAGAATTGGCATTTAAATGGTTGAATTAGGAAATCGGTATTTTTGAGAAAATCAGATACAAAAGGTGTTAAAATTGCAAAATTGCAAAAAGCAAGGCCCAATCCACTAAGTGTAGGGCCAGCCACTTTTGTAGGAAATTTAAACTGATTTTTTCATTATTTTAATGCCAAATAATTCAAACCTAACCCTAGTGGAATGCTATAAATAGATAGTGAAGGCTTCAGGAAATTTACACTTAAATTTTCTATTTTTCCTTCAGAGAAAAACCTGAGCCTTCTCTCTCCCTATCTTTAGCTGTCACTTCTTCTCTTCCCTCTTGAGAATTTCGAAATCCTTAGTGATTAGAGTAGTGCCCACACACATCAAGTGATACCTCAATCATAGTGAGGAAGATCGTGAAGAAAGATCATCAGCAAAGGAGTTTCAGCATCAAAGATTCAGAGAAAGAGATCCAGGTTCAGATATTGATAATGCTCTGCTACAGAAAGGAATCAAGGGCTAGATATCTGAACGGAAGGAGTCATTATATTCCGCTGCACCCAATGTAAGGTTTCTTAAACTTTATATGTGTTTATTTCATCGTTTTAGAAAGTTCATATTTAGGATGTTAATAAACATACTTGTGAGTAGATCTAAGATCCTGGTAAAATAATTTCCAACAACTGGGCTCAGAGCCATGGTAATTGATTTACTTACATGTAATTTGGACTTTAAAACGATTGTTTGTATGTTCTTTGGATGGTATCATGTTGTATTGAGTGTTATTTGATGATTGATTGATGATTGTGAAATTTTCGTGAAAAATAATTGTTATTTCGGTTCTGGCATTATTTTTATTGGATAGTATGGAAAAAATTAAGCAAGTTAGCCTTTTACAGAACTCAATTTGGATTTTATTTGAATTAGTTATGATTTTTTGAAGATTTGACAAAATCGGGGCTCATTGATAGTTTCCTGCGATCGCAGAACTGTCCGTACAGTTTCGAATTTTTTTCAATTTTCTTCAATTTTTCATACTTTTTCATGGAATTAACTTCCAATTTTTTGTATGGTTTTGTATATATACTATTACTATTCCTAATTCAATTCTAATTATCATTTTGAATTAATTTAAATTTTTTTTAATTTAATTCAAGATATTAGTGTAATTTGAATTTGAATAGAATTAGTATTTATCTTTTTGCTTAAAAATCTATCTTATTTTTAAATTTGATTATATTTTTTTAAATTTAAGGTCAGATATTTTAAGATATTTATAATATCTTTTAAAGATATTTATAATATCTTTTAAGATATTTTAAAAATATCTTATCTTTTAAGATTTTTTAATTAAATCTTTTTATATATTTTGACCATATTTAAATTTAAAATAAGATATTTATAATCATGTAATTTTAAATAGATATAAGATATTTTGCTAATTTTTTAAATTTTGTTATTTTATTTATTTAAATTACATTTAAAAATTTGAAAAAGATATTTATTTATCTTTTCTAATTTTTTATTTAATTTTTATTTATAAAATAACATTTAAAATTTAAAAGTAGTTAGCAAATTTTTGAAATGATATTTAGGTTGGTTGAAACCTAATTTTTCAAAAATTGTAGGTTTAATTTTAAAATTTTTTTAAATTTCGAATTTTTTTAAATTTTTTAAAAATTTTCGAAATTTTTTATTTTTTTTTATTTAATTAATTATTTTCGAAATTAAATATTTATTTAAAATTAAATAAATCCTACATCCAACTATCCAGCTAACCTTGTTGCAGGAGTATGTGTTTTAGCTTATGTGTAAGTTTTTAAAACCTATTATTACTTGATTGCAAATAGCCATGGTTACTTTTTGCCAGATCTAATGATCTGATGGCTCCCTTGGTCAAGATAATAATTTGTAACAGGTATATTTACAATCTTCTTTCATCTGTGTATGACCTAGCAACATGATAGGACCCATCCAAAGTGTGCCTGTGTGAGCCTATGTGTTTAATTTTATTATAGATGCATATAGGTTAATGTTGCTAAATAAAATGTCATAGTCATTGATAGATTTTATTTAGGCCCATTTAGTTTTGGGCTTATTCAATTAATAACAGTTGTTCTTATTAAGGTTAAATTCCTCTCTTTTGGGCCTTGTGTGAGAGTTGGGAGCCATAGAAGTGGGTACGACATACTGAACCCAGCACCCCCTCACACAAACCACCCCAATTGTGAAGGCCCATTTGCCTGATTTGAATGACTGTACTAGGTTAATTAAACTAGTTTAACCTAATAAAATTGATTAGCAACATAATTAATTTCATTTATTTTGAAATTAATTTAAGAAAAATATAGTTTAAAGAATTATTTTTTATTCTAAGCTAAACTATATGTATTTTCTTGTATTTAATTAAATATAGAATTATAACCATCTAGATTCTTTCTGGAACTTAATTTAAATTTTTCATTAAATATTCCTATTTAAGTTGATATTTAGTTATCTTCAACTAACCAACTTAAATCTGAATATCTTTTGAATTCAAAATTTCAAAATTAAGTTGAGGAATTTTAGGCATTGGTTATTAAGATTCTTTAGATATTTTTTTAAGTTAATATCTTTTCGAATATTAACTTAAAATGGAATATTTTTGAATTAAGTGGTTACAACTTAATTTTTTGATATTTAATTAAATTTAAATTTGAAAATATTTAAGTTCTAGATTTTTTCTAGTATAACTTAAATTAGATATTTTTTTCAAATTTTGTGGAAAAGATACTTAGTCAAATAAGATATTTTCTAGATAGTTATTTCTAGACTACTTATTATTTCTAATATTAAATAGGAAAATATTATACATTGTGAAATTAATTATTTAAATAATTAATTTTGGTACAATTTATTTTAAGTATATTTTTCCTAGTATTAAACTAGAGATTAATAATTAAGCCTTCTCTACACTTAATTATTTATTTCTTGAATTTAATACATTTAATTAATTTGAAAAATTAAATATCTAAGTTGATTTTCATCATGATACTTAAATATTTCTTTTTCATGACATTTAATTAAATAGAAAATTATTTTTAGTTGAAATTTATTTTTTCAACTAAATTTAAATAATTTTCAAAATATATTTTTTTCTTTATTTTATTAATCAATTTTCGAAATTGCATTTCTTAAATGCTAGAATTTCGAATTTTATCTTGAAAAATAGATTAAGTTGTAAATTAATTATTTATTTTAATTAATTCTTGGATCAACTTAAATCAATGATTTTTTCATTTATTGATTAATTTAAAATAAATTGAATTAAAGTATATTATTAGAAATTGAATTAATTAGTCAAAGGAAAATCTAGATAGGTGATATTTTTGCTTGAAGTATTTTTCTAGTGTATTTAATTAAATAGAAAATTAATATTTAAGTTGATTTTTATCATCATACTTAAATATTTGTAATTTTTCTTATATATTTAATTAAATAGGAAAATTATATTTTTTGTTGTAAATTAATTTTATTAATTAATTTTGGGCTAACATTAAATTAGAATAATTTTTCCAGATTTATTTTTTATTTTAATATGCATTTTTCGAAAATTGTATTCTTATATACTTTAATTTTTCGAAATGCAATATATATTTATAGAAAATTAAATTTGAGTTGTAAATTAATTTAAATTAATTTTGTAACAACTTAAATATTTTTTTCTAAATATTTATTGGAAATTATTACTAAGATGGAAATAATTCATGTTATTTTCATATCCATCTAAGTAAAATTTATAAATATTAAATTAAAATTTATATTTAGAATTTTTCATTCTAAATTGGAAATTTTAAATAAATATATATTTAAAATAAATAGATTAAATAAAGAGAATCAAAGAAAATACAACTCACTTTAAATAATGAGCTTGATTATTATTAAGATATTCGATCTCCATTGTTGGTCTTACAAAAGTTAAATGTTTTCAATATAACCTCGAGACGCTAGACTTCGTCCCCCTATGGATGGTTATTCGTTGAACGCATTTAACACCGTAAGATTTCATTTGATAAGTGTTTTGTAAGTTTTCGTCTCTATTAGACTCTCCCCTACGGTGACTACTTAGAGATAAACTTATGAAACATGAAACAATGGTGGAAGCTCATAAAATGAGAATAACCTTGACTCTCGCCTACGGGACAACGTTGGATTCTTATTTTGATCGAATAAAAGGTTGCTAGAATGGTTTCTATTTTAGATGAGCCGACAACTCTATTCAATAAATGATGCTTTGACTCTCGCCTACCGGACACCGTATCGCTTGTTGAAAACCTTGGAAATTATTTAGGATTGTATGTTTTAGTATTTTCACTAGTCATTCCTACTTGCTATATGCTTATAATTTCTGAATTGTGTATGAATTTATATTGAACCTTGTTATTTTCTGTTATTAAGTTGTAGTTTAATTTCGAATCTTCATTGTTGGTCTAACTTGGCTTGTTTATCTAATGAGATAAATCCCTAGTGGATTTTCACCATTAGACATACATAATAGTGTTAGATTTCGAAAGATAAATATTGTACATGCGACATCTAGCTGTTCATCAATTGATGACACCTTAGACTAGTATTTTTACGATATGAAACAAGAAGATTATATAAATAAGATTACTTTGACTTTCGCTAATCGAAGCATCGTTGGATTCTTATTTTAAACGAAATTATCCTAATTCCTCTTAGCTTATTCATTTCGAATTAGCTTTCAAAACATATCATTGGATGAATGGTCTATAAATCATTTCATGTCATTTTATATGACGCATATGATTATAATCCCGAAATTCTATTCCCAATTGATATAAATCCTCAATCTTAGAAATCTCCTACTTGTATGGGCAAATCGACTTAGAGTTTGTATTAGTAGTCTTTGGTCCAAGATAGAATTACTCATTATATTTGGTATAAATTTAAGTCTTTGACTTTAATTTTAGATTCCAACTAGAAATTTTCTTAAATTTCTAATTCCGAATACAATACGCTTACACTTTCTCAAGTGTTTAATATCCATCTTTTATTAATGGATTAAAACTGTATGGAATGTGAGTTAGGTATTCTGTGACCAGGATCCATTTGAAGTATTCTAAGAACTCTTTGATGTAACTAAACCTATATCATCCAAAGACACTACCATTTTTTTTAATCTATGGCATTTGTATCTTGTTCATAGTGGTTTTGACAAGATCAATCTCTGCAAAGAGTTAATATGCCTATATCCACTGAAAGTAGTTCATCTCATTCGCGAGATGGATGTACATTCGGGGGTGGATATGAGTTTTTCGTTGTATTCTTAAAACGATAACTCTAGATTATACCTTATGCAAAGAAATTTGAAATGTTTGAAAAATTTCATCAATTTCTAGCAATGGTTAAACACCATTAAGGTATGTGGTTAAAGATCTTGCGAACTGATAGGGGTGGAGAAATAGTTAGTAGATATGCAGTTCAAAGATCATTACATTGATTTTTGAATTATATCCAAACTTACCTCCCCAGAAATTTCGATTTGCATATTGATGATTAGTTACTAGTCGTTGCCTAAGTCCTTCTATGGTAATACAATTTCGAATGATGTAATGGTTGTATACTTAATGTAAATCATTACTAGATTCATGGATGACCTAATCAAAATCTTAAGAAAGGCTAGAACTGTTAACCATGGTTTGTTAGCTTTTCTAAGTGATTAGGGGTGGACCATCCCATTGTCAATAGATAAGAAAGTGTTTGTTCAAACAAATACTACTTTTCTAAGAAAATGACTAAGTCTGAAAAACAAGTAGCAAATAAAGGAGATATTTATTCTTGATTCCAAAAGTGTTCTATCATCTTATATAACATATGATGATCCCACTGCCTCTGTTGTCTTGTCACAACCGAAGAGATCAATACCATTTAGTTTTCTTCGACATAATTCATAGTACCTTGTCGTAGTGGGAGAGTTTCTAGGAACTCACCTTCTTATGACTTGGGAGACACAAGTGATTAAAATCCATTGTGAGTTTAAACAAGTAATGGATTGTCAAGATAAGAAACTAAGAAGAAAGCCAATAGAACTATGGTTTAATCCATTCACATGGAATGACCTAAAGTTTTCTATTACAAGGACATAAAAGGAAATTTTCGTTAATAAGTCTATTCTATGGACTTAACAAAACTTCCCGTTCCTACTATTATAGGTTTGAGATTATCTAAACCTATGGCTTGTGGTATACCTGGTAATTACTTACTCTAATGCAAGCAACTTACTTTAGTAAGATGCTGAAGCATTTTCTTTCTAATGGCAATCTATAGAAGCTTCACAACTTCTTAGACATAGATTTTATTTATCTAAGGAAAAGTCTTAACTATTCCAGAAAAGATAAAGCCATGAAAGAATTTCTTATATCAACAGTGAGAGGTCTTAGATATGCTTTTGTATGCCTTAGACCGGACACTCGCCGTTGAGTGGGAGTAATGAGTAGGTATCGATTAATCCAGGAGAAGAACATTGGAAGACAATCAAGTAAATCCTAAGATAAAGAAGAGGAACTATATGTTAGTCTATAAGGGTGTGTTTAAAACTCTTAGACTACACCATATCGATTTCGAAATTTGCCTATGTGCTAGTAAATATTTACGATAAGATGGTGATTACTTCCGGGGGTGGAATAGTGATTTTGGAGAAGTGTAAAAACCTATCCGAATTCTCTAAGTCTACCGAGAGAGACCGAATGTTAAAGCTGCAGGAAAGTTACTTATTCGCCTAAGGAAAGTTCTATACATCTTTGGCACCATTCCAAATTGCCTTAAACTACTAGTGTTAATTCCCTGATTAACCAAAAGTAGTTGCCAAAGGTATAGAATCCAGTATCCCAAGAGAGTAGACATATAGAGAGGAATTTCACATTATCAATGATTTTGTGATTAAAGGAAGAGTAATGGTGGAGAAAAGGTTGTGGTTAATTCAACCTTTCAGATCCTATTACGAGGAGTTTACTACTACTACACTTGATTTGTATATCAAGGTGTTGAGATTATTTGAAACGCACTTTTTGTTTTATATTAGTGCAAGTGGGAGTTTGTTGGGTTTTATGCCCTAAATAAAACTCATTTCAATATAATCGATTTACTTATTAATATAGATCGTAAATAACATTTAATGTTGCATGGTTCACATGATTTATTTCATGATTATATGTACATAATGTATAAATTCATACCGAAACCCTTTTCACATACTTGATCCCGTTTATTGTGACGTCAACACATTGGAAAGTAAACATGACTATGTGAATAAAGTTTCCTAGATTTATCGGACATGTGGTTTTATCGATATGATAATCTACAACAAGAGTTTACTTGTATTTGGAGAAATACTATGTTCTTTCCTGTAACATTGGTTAAAGTAAAGCTCAGGTTGGATGCATGGAGTATGCATCGGAAGGGACCGATATTGAACTTTGACTTAGATTTATTAAACTTACCGTAATATCTATTTAAGTCAATATCGCCTAGTTGATCCTAGATCAAATGATCTTAATCCTGATATGATTAGGCTCAATCTTGAAAGGCTATTCGTGTTCTTTGATTTGTTAGTTAAGCCTACTTTTAGGTCAGGGTGATACGTACATTTTGGGAACACGGTAGTGCAATTGAGTGGGAGCGCTATCATAAACATGGAATCTATAGCTTCTATCCGGCGAATAGTAAGCAAAGGATGATCTCCTTCGAGCTTGACCAAGCGAACATAAATGGTGGAGTACTCATTTCACATAAGCCGAAATATCATTTATACGGGGTCAAGTGTTTTAAGGAATAAATACATTGTAGGGTGTAACGGTAATTTAATCCCTTTACAGTGTAGATCATTCATATAGAGGATCATTGATCACATTAGGATTATAACAATGGATAACTCATGATGTGTCTATATGGTGGAACATATAGAGCATTCTATATCTTGGGAGTGCAATTCTAAGTTCTATGCGTGGATTCAACGAAGAATTAATAAGTTAGTGAATTTTAGTGCTAAATTCTTGATCTACTTATTGGAAGCTCGGTTATATAGACCCATGGTCCCCCCACTAGTTGAGATAATATTGCTTGTAAGACTCATGTAATTGGTTTTGATTAATCAATTATAATTCTCAAATTAGACTATGTCTATTTGTGAATTTTTCACTAAGTAAGGGCGAAATTGTAAAGAAAGAGTTTATAGGGGCATATTTGTTAATTATGATACTTTGTATGGTTCAATTAATAAATATGATAAATGACAATATTATTTAATAATTATTTATAGTTATTAAATAGTTAGAATTGGCATTTAAATGGTTGAATTAGGAAATCGGTATTTTTGAGAAAATCAGATACAAAAGGTGTTAAAATTGCAAAATTGCAAAAAGCAAGGCCCAATCCACTAAGTGTAGGGCCAGCCACTTTTGTAGGAAATTTAAACTGATTTTTTCATTATTTTAATGCCAAATAATTCAAACCTAACCCTAGTGGAATGCTATAAATAGATAGTGAAGGCTTCAGGAAATTTACACTTAAATTTTCTATTTTTCCTTCAGAGAAAAACCTGAGCCTTCTCTCTCCCTATCTTTAGCTGTCACTTCTTCTCTTCCCTCTTGAGAATTTCGAAATCCTTAGTGATTAGAGTAGTGCCCACACACATCAAGTGATACCTCAATCATAGTGAGGAAGATCGTGAAGAAAGATCATCAGCAAAGGAGTTTCAGCATCAAAGATTCAGAGAAAGAGATCCAGGTTCAGATATTGATAATGCTCTGCTACAGAAAGGAATCAAGGGCTAGATATCTGAACGGAAGGAGTCATTATATTCCGCTGCACCCAATGTAAGGTTTCTTAAACTTTATATGTGTTTATTTCATCGTTTTAGAAAGTTCATATTTAGGATGTTAATAAACATACTTGTGAGTAGATCTAAGATCCTGGTAAAATAATTTCCAACATGTTTATCATTTTAGATGAATCGACAACTCTATTCAATGGATGATGCTTTGACTCTCGCCTAAACGGGTCACTGTATCAGTTTGTTGGAAACCTTGGAAAATAAACTATGGTAGATTTAGTATTTTTATAAGATATGTGATTATTTGTTATTTTATGAACTTGTGTATGAATTTATAGAACCAAAACCTTACTTCTGTTTATTGATGTGTTGTAGTACCAATATGAATAACCCTCACCCCGATCCACTCCTAGCTAATATATTAGCAAATGAACTCTATAGTGTGAAATGCATCCTGGTAGTTGCATTAACTCGCACCTATTGTTGATGAATTTGAAGTTCCAAAAGGCAAATCTACTTGGAATTGAATTATCAAAGGAACAATGGGTAAAATTCATTCTTAATAGTCTTCCTCCAGAGTATAATGAATTTGTTGTATCTTACATGATCAACAATTTTAACTCCTATGAAATGGACAAGCTCGAAGTTGAATTACGAGCTCATGAACGGAATTTGATTGCAATGGGACCTCCTGGTATTACAAACTTTAATCAGAGGAAGACGATTAAGCATGAAGGCTCTAACAAAGTTACTGTTGGAAATTATTTTACCAGGATCTTAGATCTACTCACAAGTATGTTGATTAACACCCTAAATATGAACTTTCTAAAACGATGAAATAAACACGTATAAATTTTAGGAAACCTTACATTGGGTGCAACGGAATTAAATGACTCCTTCTGTTCAGATCTCTAACCCTTGTATCCTTTCTGTCGTAGAGTATTATCAAGATCTGAACCTGGATCCCTTTCTCTGAATCTTTGATGGTGAAACTCCTTTTGCTGATGATCTTTCTTCACGATCTTCCTCACTATGATTGAGGTATTGCTTGCTGTGTGTGGGCACTACTCTAATCACTAAGGGGTTTCGAAATTATCAAGGAAGAAGAGAGAGAGAGGGTGGCGGCCAAGGTAGAGAGAGAGGCTCAGATTTTCTAAATCAGAAGTGTAATTTTCCTGAAGCCTTCACTACCTATTTATAGCATTCCACTAGGGTTAGGTTTGAATTATTTGGCAATAAAATAATGAAAATATCAGTTTAAATTCCCTACAAAAGTGGCCGGCCATGGCTTATTGGGTTTGGGCCTCACTTTTTGCAATTTTGTAGTTTTAACACTTTTGTATCTAATTTTCTCAAAAATGCCAATTTTCTAATTCAACCATTTAAATGTCAATTCTAATTATTTAATAACTATAAATAATTATTAAATAATATTATCATTTATCATATTTATTAATTGAACCATACAAAGTATCATAATTAACAAATATTCCCCTAACAACTCTTTCTTTACAATTTCGCCCTTACTTAGTGAAAATTTCACAAATAGACATAGTCTAATTTGAGAATGATAATTGATTAATCAAAACCAATTACATGAGTCTTACAAACAATATTATCTCAACTAGTGCGGGGACCATGGGTCTATATAACCGAGCTTCCAATAAGTAGATCAAGAATTTAACACTAAAATTAATTAACTTATTAATTCTTCGTTGAATCCACACATAGAACTTAGAATTGCACTCTCAGTATATAGAATGCTCTATATGTTCCACCATATAGACACATCATTAGTTATCCATTGTTATAATCCTAATGTGATCAATGATCCTCTATATGAATGATCTACACTGTAAAGGGATTAGATTACCGTAACACCCTACTATATATTTTATCCTTAAAACACTTGACCCCGCATAAATGATATTTCAACTTATGTGAAATGAGTACTCCACCATTGATGTTCGTTTGGTCAAGCTCGAAGGAGATCATCCTTTGCTTACTATTCGCCAGATAGAAGCTATAGATTCCATGTTTATGTTAGCGCTCCCACTCAATTGCACTACCATGTTCCCAAAATGTACGTATCACCCTGACCTAAAAGTAGGCTTAACTAACAAATCAAAGAACACGAATAGCGTTTCAAGATTGAGCCTAATCATAACAGGATTAAGAACATTTGATCTAGGATCAACTTGGCGATATTGACTTAAATAGATTTTACGGTAAGTTTAATTAAATCTAAGTCAAAGTTCAATATCGGTCCCTTCCGATGCATACTCCATGCATCCAACCTGAGCTTTACTTTAACCAATGTTCTGGAAAGAACATAGCATTTCTCCAAATGCAAGTAAACTCTTGTTGTAGATTATCATATCAGTAAAACCCAGTGTCTGATAAATCTAGGAAACTTTATTCACATAGCCATGTTTACTTTCCAATGTGATGACAACACAATAAACAGGATCAAGTATGTGAAAATGGTTTAAGATGAATTTATAAATCAAATAGACAAGCAATTGATAAAGTGAACCAAAACATACACAAATGAATGAAAAATACTTCTGTTTCTTTATTGATGTTGAATAAAATAGATTACATTGAAATGGAGTTTTATTTAGGGCATAAAACCCAACAAACTCCCACTTGCACTAATATAAAACTAATTAGTACATATCAATTAATCCTAAATTTGACGGTGCTTTTCAAAGGCTGTCACGGCCAAGACTTTGGTAAATGGATCAGCTAGGTTGTCCTCTGTGTCAACTTTCTCAACTAGTACTTCCCCTCTTGCCACGTATTCTCTGATAATGTGATACTTCCTTTCAATGTGTTTGCTTCTCTTGTGGATTCGAGGTTCTTTACTGTTTGTTATTGCTCCATTGTTATCACAAAGTAAGACCAGAGGCTTTTCCATTCCAGGAACAACACCTATACTGGTGAAGAACTTTCTTAGCCAGACAAGTTCTTTAGCAGCTTCGGCTGCAGCTATATATTCAGCTTCCATAGTTGAGTCCAATATCGCGGTTTGTTTTGCACTTCTCCAAACCATTGCTCCACCCCCAAGAGTAAACACCATCCCAGATGTAGATTTCCTGTCTTCAAGACTTGCCTGGAAATCTGAAACAGTGTAGCCTATGGGATTTAAAGCACCACCCTTGTAGACTAACACAAGATTCCTTGTACTCTTTAAGTATTTCAGAATATACTTAACCGCATTCCAATGTTCATGTCCTAGATTAGACTGATATCTGCTCACTATTCCAACTGCATAACAGATGTCAGGTCTAGTGGATAACATTGCATACATTAGACTTCCAACTGTAGAGGCATAGGGAATTTTCGCCATGTCCTCTATCTCCTGAGGATCAGTCGGAGACTGTTCCTTAGATAGACGAATACCATATCTAAAAGGCATGTTTGCCCCATTGGTGTTGTTCATGGAGAATCTCTCTAAGACTTTGTCTATGTAGGTTGTTTGAGAGAGAGCAAGAGATATGTTCTTCCGGTTTCTAATAATCTCAATACCAAGAACATAGGCTACTTCACCCAAATCTTTTCATATCGAATTGAGTGTTGAGCCATTCCTTGATGTGAGTCATTTTATTGACATTGTTTCCAATAATCAAAATGTCATCAACATAAAGGACCAGGAATACTACTATTTGATCTTCCTTGAGTTGGTAAACACAAGGTTCATCTTCATTCTGAAGAAAGCCGTAGGTCTTGATGATTTCATCAAACCTTTTGTTCCATGAGCGAAAAGCTTGCTTAAGTCCATAGATAGACCTATTTAATTTGAAAACTTTCTTTTCCTGCCCAGGAAGAACATAACCTTCTGTTTGCTCCATATAGATGGTTTCTTCAAGTACCCCATTAAGGAAGGCAGTCTTGACATCCATTTGCCAGATTTCATAATCGAAAGCAGCAGCTATGGAGAGAAGAATTCAGATGGATTTGAGCATGGCAACAGGACTAAAAGTTTCCTCATAGTCCACGCCTTCTCTTTGGGTATAACCCTTGGCTACAAGTCTAGCTTTAAAAGTTTCGGCTTCGCCTCCATCTCCTCTTTTCTTCTTGTAAACCCACTTGCATCCTATCGGATGATAGTCGTCAGGGGCGTCTACATATTCCCAGACTTTGTTCTTTTTCATGGAATCCATTTCTGAATCCATGCCGGTCGACCATCGTTTCCGTTGCGGACTAGCCATTCCTGTTTCTAGGTTAATGGATCGTCATCAATACCGTCACCTACGACCATATTGATTTCACCATCCAAGCCATCACGAGCTAGTGTTGTTGAAACCCTCCCACTACGACGAGGTTCGGTGATCTTCTTAACAGAAACTTCAGTAGTAGATTTCTCAGTTTGTTCAACTGAGGGAGTGGGATTGTCTTCTTTGCGTGTGGAAGAGAACGAAACATTGGAAGGACTTATTTCTAAAAGCATTTCCTCCAACATTACTTTACTTTGTGATTTGAAATTCTTAATATAGTCATCTTCAAGGAAAGTTGTGTTTGTAGAAACAAACACTTTATCATCCTTACGACTATAAAATAGTCCACCCCTAGTCTCTTTAGAATTACCGACAAACATGCAAACTTCAGTTTGTGACTCAAGTTTGCCGTCTTTCTTTCTTAAGACATGAGCAGGGCACCCCCAGATTCTGTAATGGCGTAAACTAGGTGTACGACCAATCCATAGTTATAAAGGTATCTTAGGGATTGATTTAGATGGAACAACATTTAAAATGTCGGTTGCCATCTGAATTGCATATCCCCAGAAGGACGTAGGTGGAGTTGAGAAACTAAGCATGGACCTAACCATTTCCAAAAGCGTGCGATTCCGTCTTTCTGCAACTCCATTTTGCTGTGGAGTGCTAGGGGCGGTTAATGGGGATTCAATTCCAAGTTCAATTAAATGATCTTTGAACTGCATATCCATATATTCCCCACCCCTATCAGTTCGCAAGATATTTAATGTTTTACACAATTGGTTTTGAGCCAATGCGTGAAATTCTTGAAACTTTGCAAATGTTTCAGATTTCTTATGCATAAGGCAAATATGTCCATATCTAGAGTAATCATCAATGAAAGTGACAAAGTACTCATAACCACCTCGGGCTTTGACATTCAAAGGTCCGCATACATCGGAATGTACTAACCCTAGGGGTTGTTTGGCACGCTCTCCCTTTGCAGAGAAAGAACATTTTGACATCTTTCCTTCTAGGCAAGATTCGCAAATAGGTAATTCACCTAAGACGACATTTTTCAATGGACCGTCTTGTAGGGAATTATTTTACCAGGATCTTAGATCTACTCACAAGTATGTTTATTAACATCCTAAATAAGAACTTTCTAAAACGATAAAATAAACACATATAAAGTTAAGAAAACCTTACATTGATGCAGCGGAATTAATGTCTCCTTCCACTCAGATCTCTAACCCTTGAATCCTTTCTGTAGCAGAGTATAATCAAGATCTGAGCCCGAATGTCCTTCTTCTTCAAGCTTTGATCCTTCACAGTCTTCCAATCTATGATTGAGTTACTGCTTGCTGTGTGTGGGCACTTACTCTTTCACTAGGGTCACGAAAAAGATGAAGGGAAAAGAGAGAGAGGTATTTCGGCCAAGGATAGAAAGTGGGGAAGGCTCAGTTTTCTGAAGAGAGAAAATTCTGTCAGAAAGATGATCTGAAAACTTGTGAAAGCATGTGTTGTGACTGAGCCATCACTTTCTATTTATAGGCAACTACTAGGTTTAGGTTAGGATTTATTTGGCATTAAAATAATGAAAAT
Organism: Cannabis sativa; assembly: GCF_029168945.1. Taxonomy (NCBI): domain Eukaryota; kingdom Viridiplantae; phylum Streptophyta; class Magnoliopsida; order Rosales; family Cannabaceae; genus Cannabis; species Cannabis sativa. Next base: position 26,670,100 of record NC_083602.1, on the reverse strand, counting down.
ATTAATTTGAAAAATCAACATTAAGTGGCCGGCCAAGGTGTTGTAATGGGCCTCACTTAATTTTGTAATTTTATCAAATTTTATCTTTATTTTCTCAAAAATGCCAATTTTCCAATTCTAACCTTTTAAATGCCAAAACTAATTATTTAATAACTAAAATAGATTATTAAATAATATTGTCATTTAATTTAATTATTAATTAGACATAAAAAGTCCATTAATAAATAAATAAACCTAGAAACTCTTTTCTTTACAATTTCACCCCTGCTTAGTGAAAATTCATAAAATTAGACATAGTCTAACTTTAGAATTATAATTGATCAATCACGAATCAATTAATGAGTCTTACAAGCAGAATGTTCTCAACTAGAATGGGGACCATGGATCTATATGCTGAGCTTCCAATAAGTGAACCAAATTTACCAAGTAAATTCCTACTTATTAATTCTTCGTTGAATCCACTCTTAGAACTTAGAATTGCACTCTCAGACTTATATAGAGCATATTGTATGTTCCACGATATCAATATACTATCTCATTTAACCATTGTTATAATCTTATTGTGATTTAAAGATCCTCTATATAGATGATTTACATCGAGATGAGATTTCTTTACCGTTCTCACCCCTCAATGTATTTTGCCCCTTAAAACACTTAGCTACCTGTAAATGGTGCTTAGTGATCTAATAATTAGTCAGTTAAACAAGAGCTCATCCATTTACTTCTATTTGCTAAGCTCGAAGGGAATCATCACTTGACTTCTATACACCAGTAGAAGCTATAGATTCCATATTTATGTTCAGCACTCCCACTCAATCATACTATCATGTTCTTGAAATATACGTATCACCCTGACCCGAAAGTAGGCTTAACTAATAAATCTAAGAACATGAATAGCACTCCTGAGTTGAGCCTAAGCATATCAGGATTTAGATTCTTTTAATCTTAAGATCAACTACTGATATTGACTTGGAAAGATATGTATAACGGTAAGTTTGTAATATCTTAACTTAGTTGCAATATCGGTCCAGTCCAATGTATACTCCATACATTCGAAACTAGTATACTTTACTAATGTCCTGGAAAGAACATAACACTTACTCCAAGTGTAAGTACACATCATCCCTGATTATCACATTAGTGTAAATCCAATAACACTTATGAAACAGGGACCAAAACTTTTGATTCATATGATCACAATCACATTCCACTGTGTTGACGATACTGTAATTGTGAATAAACATATGATCTGGATTTAACTGATTTTGTGTGTATGAATGTAATAAACATATTAAACATATTAAACCATTAGCATGTAGAATTCATGCAAACATCAATCACTTCAAATTTCTTATGTTGATTACTAATCAGATTGTAAAGAGTTTTATTTAGGGCATAAAACCTAACAAACTCCCACTTGCACTAATATAAAACAAACTGTGCAAATAGGTCAATCTGATGTCTTGATCTTCAGATCAAGTGTAGTATATTTGAATCCACCCAAACTTCTGGAGACTAGTTCATAAAAACTCTTATGAAACATCCTTTACTATATGCTTTACTCGTCAAGGGATACTGAAATCTTTACTGTTTTAAAAGTACATCTGGATAAACAGAAGACATATCTCTCATATTTTAAAATATGTAATTGAGATAATACAGTGTAGACTTTTCTTCAGTGATATAACTTTCTGGTATTTTCGAATAGACCAAGTTATAGTTCTTCTCTGGTAGAGCTTGAATTATTATACAATAATTCCTCCACCCCCAAAGTAAGCACCATCTCATATAAATCGAAATTAGATGGTGAGATACAAGGAAAACTGATACACAGTTCCTTAATATCTGACATATAGATCACTTTCATAAATCTTTCTTGAATATCTTCTAATGTTCCCTATTTGATTACATCTCAGATAGCTCCCACTCAATAGCAGATGTCTGGTTAAATTATACTTTTAACCTCTGATTGTTTGGAGAGTTACCTAGTTGTGACTTTTGTATTAGTCTGAAACTTTAAGTTAAGACTAAGTCATCAACATAGCAGACTAGTATTTGAAGTGAAAAATACATGCTAGAGATAAAGTAATCAAAATTAAGATACCATCAAATTTTATGAGGATTAAGAATTCTTGGTTCAAGTCATTTGAATGGACTGAACTAGAGTTCTTTATCTTATTCTCATAATTCTGATAAGCTATTCCTATCCATGTGAATGGTTAGATTTGCTTTTCAGTAGTGTTCTTAAGTATCTATCACAATTATCAACCTAATGAAGATGGGTATAGAATTTTAAAATTCTCCCACTCAATTAAGGTAGTGTGAAACTTTAACAAAGAACTTTCAAAGGTATCAAACTTTTACTTACAACAGTAAAAAAAAATGGAACATACAATCAAGATCAAGAATTTATATTGACAATAGCTGACTCATTATATTACTTCTATGTTTAAACAAGATATGTGTTTCATAGGGAATTGTGGAATAGACTCCACCCCTAAGAATATACATATAGGGTACTATGGATAACCTCCACCCCTAAGTATATAGAGATTATGATCCACCTTTAAAGGTTGTAAAGATCATGATTCTCTTAGTGTGATAGAGTTTATGTGGAGTTGAATACTATCCAGAGTTCATTAGATATAAAAGATCGTTGAACTGCATAGTTTTCTTAACTTTTCTCCACCCCTATCAGATCATAAGATCCTTTTATTAAACAAATTCTTAATAATTGTATTAGAATTAACAATTATTGATAAACATAGAAATAAATTCTAGTGTTTATTTAATATAACTCTATGAAGAGTTGAAAATATTATAGAATTTGCATCAATAATAAAAACACTTACACATACAAACATACAAATATAATGTGGTAATAATTGATGAAGATAAATTGATGAAGCTCAATCTCATAAGTTGCAATGGTGATTTCGAAAAAAAACTTTTTTAATAATAAAATAAAAAATGTATTGCAACAATATGAGAAAAACAGGGATAAATATCCCTAACTAAAATTTGAAATCCAAATTGTCTTAAACTAAAACAATTAATTCAAATTGAAGAGCTTCATCTTCATCTGGACGATTTCACCCTTTGGTCCAGCTTTCTGATCCAACTCAATTGAGTTCAAGTAGCTGGGCCTATAAGAAGAAGAAAACAAATAAACAAAGTTTAGTCCAGAATCATAAATCCAATTGGATAATAATTCACTAAAACTCTTAAAGTTTATTAATGGAAATACCCTGTTTCTTTGCAAGAAGTTTAGGACACTGGGATTTCCAATGACCTTTTTCATTGCAGTAGAAACACTTTCCTTTAAGTGCAGCATCACCAGAAGGAGCAGCCTTTTTCATTGCTTTTGTTCGCTTCTTGGTGTTCTTCCACTTCTTCTTCGATTTGGGCTTTGAAGCAGAGGCAACATTTGCTTCAGGTTTCATCGTCCCATTACCATTACCAGGATTATGAGGTTTACTCCCTTTCTTCTTGGGTCCTCCAATCAAATTTTCATAAGTTTGAAGGTCATTGACTAATTCATGAAAGTCAATTTCCTTCTTATTCATGACATAATTTGATGTGTATGGTAGAAATGCTGGAGTCTGGCTATTCAAGATAAGACTAACTTGAGTAACACTGTCCATTTCAGCACCATGATCCTGGGCTTCTTGGAAATAACTGGACATGAGGAGAACATGGTCACGCACGTTTTGATGAGGTTCCATCCGTGCATTAATGTACTTCTTAGTCGCGTCAAAGCGTGACTTAAGTGATGCCTTACCGAATAGCTCATTCAACTTCGTCATAACTTCAGCAGCCTTTTCAGTTTTAGAGAACCGAGTTTTGAGGGTGTCAACCATGCTAGAAAGCATAAAGTATAGAGCTTTGTCATTTGCTTTCTGCCAACGCTCATACTTTTCTTTCACAGCTTTGGATGCATTGTCCCCAGGCACTTCAGGTGACGGCTCAGTCAAAACAAACAAGGCACTTTCTCCTATGAGAGCAATATTAATGTTCTCATTCCATTTATTAAAGTTAGATCCATTCAGCTTTTTTTCAGTCAACAGTGATAACATGGGATTCATTTTGACAAAACAGTATACTACAAAATAATAGAAATCAACAAAAAGAAATTAAATAATGGTTTAACACACAAAATCAATTCAGAAATTATAAGCACATAGCAAGTAGGAATGATATGAGAAAATACTTAAAAATTCAATCCTAAATAATTTCCAAGGTTTTCAACAAACTGATATCAGTGACCCGTTTAGGCGAGAGTCAAAGCTACCATCCATTGAATAGAGTTGTCCGCTCATCTAAAATGTTAAACATTCTAGCAACCTTTTATTCGATCAAGATCAGAATCCAGCGTTGTCCCGTTTAGGCGAGAGTCAAGGCTATTCTATCTCATGAGCTTCTACCATTGTTTCGTAATTTGCAAGTCCAATATGGTCGCCACCATTAGGGTGATCTATACCATATAAAACACTTACAAACCACTTATCATGCGAGATTAAACGGTGCGAAATTGCTAATGAACGTTCCTCCATTAGGGAGGATTACTCACTAAAACAAACGCGGTGCAAAACCCACAATGGAGATCGAATATCTTAATAATAATAAAGCTCATTGTTTAAAATGTATTTTCTTTATTATTCTAATAAATAAATCTCATTAAATTCTAAATTAAGAATTAAAATTCAAAAATAAGAATTTAATATAATATTTATAAAATTATACTTAGATGGTGATTGAAATAAAATTAATTATTTCCATCTTAGTAGTAATCTTAAATATAAATATTAAGGAAATTAATTTAAGTTGAATTAAATAAATAATTAGCAACTTAAAAATTTCCTTTGAGAATATATTTATTGGGTTCGAAAATTTAAAGTATATAAAAATACAATTTTCGAAAATAATAAAAATAGAAAAGAAATACTTCAAGCAAAAATATCACCTATCTAGATATTCTTTGACTAGTTAATTCAAATTCTAATAATATATATATTTTTAAATTCATTTATTTTAAATTAATCAATTAAATGAAAAAATCATTGACTTGAGTTGGTCCAAGAATTAATTAAAATAAATAATTAATTTACAACTCAATCTATTTTTCAAAAAAAATTCGAAAATATTGCATAATTAAAATCCAAATTTCGAAATTGATTAATAAAATAAAGAAATATATATATTGAAAATTATTTAAATTTAAGTTGAAAAATTAAATTTCAACCTAAAAATAATTTTCTATTTAATTAAGTGTCATGAAAAATCAATAAATATTTAAGTATCATGATGAAAATCAACTTAGATATTTAGATTTTTCAAGTTAATTAAATGTATTAAATTAAAGAAATAATAATTAAGTGTAGGGAAGGCTTAATTATTAATTTCTATTTAATACTAGGAAAAATATACTTAATAAAATTGTACCAAAATTAATTATTTAAATAATTAATTTCACAAAGTATAATATCCCTATTTAAATATTAGAAATAATAAGTAGTCTAGAAATTACTATCTAGAAAATATCTTATTTGAATAAGTATCTTTTTCAAAAATTTGAAAAATATCTTAATTTCAAATTTAGATTTAATTAAATATCAGAAATTAAGTTGTAACCACTTAATTTGAAGATATCTTTTAAAGTTAATATTTGAAAAGATATTAACCAAAAAATATCTAAAATATTCCATTTTAAGTTAATATTTGAAAATATATTAACTTAAAAAATATCTTAAGAATCTTTAATAACTAATGCCTAGGATTCCTCAACTTGATTTAAAATTTAAATCAAATATTCAAATTTAAGTTAGATAAGAAAAATCAGTTGATACAACTAATTTATAACTTAAATATGAATATTTAATTAAACAAGCTCCAGAAAGAATCTTAGTTAGTTAAAATTCTATATTTAATTAAATACAAGAAAAATACAAATAGTTTGTCTAGAAATAATATCTAAACTAAAAGTGTTTTTCTTAAAATTAACTTTAAAATATTAAAATGAAAAATAAATTTTCATATATTTTAAAAGTTAATTATGTTGCTAATTCAATTTTATTAGGTCAAACTAATATAATTAACCTAGTACATTTATTCAAATCAGGCAAATGGGCCTTCACAATTGGGGTAGTTCATGTGAGGGGGTGCTGGGTTCAGTATGTCGTACCCACTACTATGGCTCCCAACTCTCACACAAGGCCCAAAAGAGAGGAATTTAACCTTAAAATAAATAACTGTTATTAATTGAATAGGTCCAATAACTAAATGGACCTAAATAAAATCTATCATGGTGTGACATTTTATTTAGCAACAACCTATATGTATCTATATAATAAAATAAACACATAGGCTCACACAGGCACACTTTGGATGGATCCTATCATGTTGCTAGGTCATACACAGATGAAAGAAGATTGTAAAATTTACCTGTTACAAATTATTAACTTGACCAAGGGAGCCATCAGATCATTAGATCTGGCAAATAGTAACCATGGCTATTTGCAATCAAGTAATAATAGGTTTTGAAAAACTTACACACAAGTTTAAACCACATACTCCTGCAACAAGGTTAGCTGGATAGTTGGAAGTAGGATTTATTTAATTTTAAATAAATAATTTCGAAAAATAAATAATTAAAAAAAATATTTAATTAATTTTGAAAATAAATTTAATTTCGAAATTATTTAAAAATAAATATTTAAAATTAAACCTACTATTTTGAAAAATTAGGTTTCAACTAACCTAAATATCATTTCAAAATTTGCTAACTAGTTTTAAAAAATTAAATGTTATTTTAAAAATAAAAATTAATTAAAAATTAGAAAAGATAAATGAAATATCTTTTAAGATTTTAAATTTAATTTAAATAAATAAAATAACAAAATTTAAAAGTTAGCAAAATATCTTACATCATTTAAAATTACATGATTATAAATATCTTATTTTAAATTTAAATAAGGTCAAAATATCTTTAAAAAGATTTAATTTAAAAAAATATCTTAAAAGATAAGATATAATTAAAAATATCTTAAAAGATAAGATATCTTAAAAATATCTTAGAAGATTTTATAAATATCTTATAAAATCTGACCTTAAATTTAAAAAAAAAATAAGATACAATCAAATTTAAAAATAAGATAGATATTTAAGCAAGAAGATAGATACTATTTCTATTCAAATTCAAATTACACTAATATCTTGAATTAAATTAAAAAAAAATATTAAATTAATTCAAAATGATAATTAGAATTGAATTAGGAATAGTGATAGTATATATACAAAACCATACAAAAAATCGGAAGTTAATTCCATGAAAAAGCATGAAAAATCGAAGAAAAACGAAAAAATTCGAAACTGAACGGACAGTTCTGCGATCGCAGGAAAAAATCAGCACAGCCCCGATTTTTTCAAATCTTCAAAAAATCATAACTAATTCAAATAAAATCCAAATTAAGTTCTGTAAAAGGCTAACTTGCTTAATTTTTTCCATACTATCCAATAAAAATAATTCCAGAGATAAAATCGCAATTATTTTCACGAAAATTTCACAAACATCAATCAATCATCAAATAACACTCAATACAACATGATACCATCCAAAGAACATACAAACAATCGTTTTAAAGTCCAAATTTCATGTAAGTAAATCAATTACCATGGCTCTGAGGCCAGTTGTTGGGAATTATTTTACCAGGATCTTAGATCTACTCACAAGTATGTTTATTAACATCCTAAATAAGAACTTGCTAAAACGATAAAATAAACACATATAAAGTTAAGAAAACCTTACATTGATGCAGCGGAATTAATGTCTCCTTCCACTCAGATCTCTAACCCTTGAATCCTTTCTGTAGCAGAGTATAATCAAGATCTGAGCCCGAATGTCCTTCTTCTTCAAGCTTTGATCCTTCACAGTCTTCCAATCTATGATTGAGTTACTGCTTGCTGTGTGTGGGCACTTACTCTTTCACTAGGGTCACGAAAAAGATGAAGGGAAAAGAGAGAGAGGTATTTCGGCCAAGGATAGAAAGTGGGGAAGGCTCAGTTTTCTGAAGAGAGAAAATTCTGTCAGAAAGATGATCTGAAAACTTGTGAAAGCATGTGTTGTGACTGAGCCATCACTTTCTATTTATAGGCAACTACTAGGTTTAGGTTAGGATTTATTTGGCATTAAAATAATGAAAATATTAATTTGAAAAATCAACATTAAGTGGCCGGCCAAAGTGTTGTAATGGGCCTCACTTAATTTTGCAATTTTATCAAATTTTATCTCTATTTTCTCAAAAATGCCAATTTTCCAATTCTAACCTTTTAAATGCCAAAACTAATTATTTAATAACTAAAATAGATTATTAAATAATATTGTCATTTAATTTAATTATTAATTAGACATAAAAAGTCCATTAATAAATAAATAAACCTAGAAACTCTTTTCTTTACAATTTCACCCCTACTTAGTGAAAATTCATAAAATTAGACATAGTCTAACTTTAGAATTATAATTGATCAATCACGAATCAATTAATGAGTCTTACAAGCAGAATGTTCTCAACTAGAATGGGGACCATGGATCTATATGCTGAGCTTCCAATAAGTGAACCAAATTTACCAAGTAAATTCCTACTTATTAATTCTTCGTTGAATCCACTCTTAGAACTTAGAATTGCACTCTCAGACTTATATAGAGCATATTGTATGTTCCACGATATCAATATACTATCTCATTTAACCATTGTTATAATCTTATTGTGATTTAAAGATCCTCTATATAGATGATTTACATCGAGATGGGATTTCTTTACCGTTCTCACCCCTCAATGTATTTTGCCCCTTAAAACACTTAGCTACCTGTAAATGGTGTTTAGTGATCTAATAATTAGTCAGTTAAACAAGAGCTCATCCATTTACTTCTATTTGTTAAGCTCGAAGGGAATCATAACTTGACTTCTACACACCAGTAGAAGCTATAGATTCCATATTTATGTTCAGCACTCCCACTCAATCATACTATCATGTTCTTGAAATATACGTATCACCCTGACCCGAAAGTAGGCTTAACTAATAAATCTAAGAACATGAATAGTACTCCTGAGTTGAGCCTAAGCATATCAGGATTTACATTCTTTTAATCTTAAGATCAACTACTGATATTGACTTGGAAAGATATGTATAACGGTAAGTTTGTAATATCTTAACTTAGTTGCAATATCGGTCCAGTCCAATGTATACTCCATACATTCGAAACTAGTATACTTTACTAATGTCCTGGAAAGAACATAACACTTACTCCAAGTGTAAGTACACATCATTGCTGATTATCACATTAGTGTAAATCCAATAACACTGATGAAACAGGGACCAAAACTTTTGATTCATATGATCACAATCACATTCCACTATGTTGACGATACTGTAATTGTGAATAAACATATGATCTGGATTTAACTGATTTTGTGTGTATGAATGTAATAAACATATTAAACATATTAAACCATTAGCATGTAGAATTCATGCAAACATCAATCACTTCAAATTTCTTATGTTGATTACTAATCAGATTGTAAAGAGTTTTATTTAGGGCATAAAACCTAACACGTCTTTGGTTAGCCTCTTTAGTCTGTCATAGCCAATGTGACCCAAACGTAAATTCCATAGATATGTTTCATTATCATCAACGATCTTTTTCTTTTTGTGGTTTCTAGGTTTAGCTACTTTAAAAAGTACGTTATGTAGGGCAAATGGTGTTTCTGGTCTAAGAACATAAAGCCCCTGTTCCATGGATGCAACACAAATCTGAATGTCATTTCAAGAAATGGTAGAACCAGAACTCGAAAAATCTAATTTGTATTGTTGCAATTGTAAGCATGAAACAGAAACCAAGTTTCTATTGAAATTTAGAATGTATAAGACATTGTCTAATTCCAAAATTCTGTTTTGAAACTTGAGTTTGGCTTTTCCTCTAGCTCTAACCGAAACCATTTCGCCATTACCAACTTTAAGTTTCAACTCTCTGGATTTCAAATAATTCCAATTCTCAAGCAATTGCAATGAACAACTTACATGGTTTGTAGACCCAGAGTTAAGAATGCAAATGGATTTATCATTCTCTAACACACATGATTCGAAGACTAAAGCATTACTGCTTATTCGTTTGTTAATTGTTGTTCTTGCTGGTTCATTTTATTGTGAAGTATAACTTGAGAAAGTGGAATCACTTTCTCTTACCTTCTCAACTAAGCTTGAAGTAGTAGGATTTGTGGAGTTATGAACTATTTTCTCTTCAGAGTGAACAATTCCCAACTCACTGTTAGGTTATTTTTAGTATTAATTTTAGATTAAGTTTAGTATATTTTTAATTAAGTTTTAATCGTGTTTGGAGAATTTTTACGCTTGTTATCTTTTATTTGTGCAGATTTAAAATAGAAAAAGATTAGAAAAATATCAGAGAAAAAGATAAAAATATCATGATATTCAAAATAGAGAAAACTGTACAAGAAAATAAAGCTGAAACTTCAAGCCTGAATTCGACTGTCTTTTGATTGGATTTTGGAAAAAATCAAAACATAAAAGTTCTAGATCTCTCTTTTATCTTTCCGGAACATCTTGAATCGTCCAATTTCGAGAGATATTGAGAGAGTTATGACCAAAATACTATCAGTCAACGCAGGAGAAAAATCACTTCCAACACGGGTCGCGGCATGGCTTTAGCATGCCGCGGCCCGCCTCCCTAAACAGCACAAAAATCGTATTTTTATCTCACGTGGGTGTTGGTGGTTTCCTAGTTCGAATAGGCATTTAACATGTGCGTTTTTCCATCTTTTTAGGCCCTGAATGCCTATATAAAGAGCAGAAGAGAGTTGATTTCATCAAGCAATTCCAGAGAGAAGTGAGAGTTCAGATACAGAGTAGAGAGATCAACTGCAATACTGGAGACATACTGTTCAGGGTTTTTCAGCATTCTTCTTTTCTTCTCTTCTTTTCTTTTTCATCTCTTTTCAATCAGTTAATATGTGTATTTGTGCTTCAATGAACATGAGTAACTAAACACTTTATTAGGGTTAGATGGATATTGTTTGATATTGTTTATGGTGTTAATATGATTAATTTTCCCCCTAATTTCTATGTATTCTATTTTATTTGTGCTTAATTACTTTTAATTGCCTGGCCACCAATTAACTGTCTATGATTTTGATGCGAGATCTGAGAAGTGAGTGTCAAATATGCTATAGTAGAATAGAACTGAATTTCGATATAGGACGAGAGTACCTATATGGTTTAGATAGCTTATAGGGTTTCTGTGTTTAATGCCTGTTGCATGTTAAATTTATCACGAGAGTAGAAAGTTTGCATGTAATTGAGGTTTATATATCTGAGAAGACTATAAATTACCTTAGTAAACCTGCTATTGCATAGGAATTAATATCAGGAAAATAATCATATTAGGCCATATTCAATAACAACAATTGAAATCGACACCCTAGTCTATTAACTATTAATTTTCTCGAATCGTTGCTTCCAACTCTTTTTCTTATACTTCATTGTTTTTTTTTTCTATCTTTTATTTAATCAAATAGAAGTAAAAGTTTAATTTTAACGTACTTAACTACACTCCTTGTGGGATCGACCTCACTCCTAGTGAGTCTACTACTTGAAACGATACGTACACTTGCATGTGCTAAATATCGAAACAAGTTTTTGGCGCCGTTGCCGGGGAGTGATAGTTAATATTATTAAAAATTAAATTTTGTTCTAATTTGGTTTTTCTTTTTAGTTTTAGTATTAATTTTTTTTTTGTTTCAAATTTTTATCTTTTTAGTACTAATTTAGTTTTATTTTATTTTACTAACGTTTTATTGATGAGCTTGACCTGCAAGATAAATTCAGATGCTATATCTTGAGGATTTTGCCCAACAACACAATGAACCATTCTATTCTACTTGGAGGAGATTTAAAGAGTATGGAGAGAGATGTTATCCCACTTTCTCAAGTGGGTGTTTTACGTGGCTCTTTTATAATGGACTTAATAATGAAACAAGAAGCTGGGTTGATTATGGAGCAGAGGCAACTGGAGCACCTCTATTAATGAGAGGCTATGATGTAATAAATCTGTTAAATAACATGGCAGATTTTGATTATGACTGGCATTGGGATCCATCACTTCAGGGTTGGAGTCACCAATACCCACCTTATTGCCCAAATTCATCCTAACAAACTGAAAAAGAGGAGCAACTACTAGCACTTATGCAATCACTTCCAAGAGAGATTAATCGCTTAACAGACATGGTGAGATCCTTATGTGATAATTTAGTGGCTCATGATTCAGAATGTAATAACTCCAATAATGAAAGTTATGAGAGTTATTGCTACAATGAAGAAGGGTCATTAGTTGAATACAAGGAAGATAATGAGCCTACAATTGAAGATCAAGATCCTTGTGAAGAGGAACTCATTGAACATGAAATCACAAGCAAGGTTATGGATAGCCAAGTGGAGAGTGAGCAACAAGAAAAAAGGTTGTTCGATGAAAGTGTAGATACTGTGACATTGGAGGATGACGAAGAACATGGCATCATTGATTCGACTTCATCAATGATATTGACTAATAAATCACCAATGAATCCATATATTTCATCAACACCATATTATATCCTCTGCAAGCTACGAAAGGCTTCTCCCCAAGCTCATCATCCAAAGTCTTGTGTTGTTGGTGCTGACTTTTGTTCAAACTCATCGCTTGCCAAGCTTGAAGGCAAGTACAATAATAATTTTCAAGTTGTCTTGCATGACGCTTATTACGGGCGTCAACCGCTTATTGATGTGGCGCTCAGGTAAGTTTCCTTTCCCTTTTCTTTAATGTCACATTGGGGACAATGTGTCACTTTAGTTTGGGGGGGTGACTTAAATTTTTATTTTTAGTTTTTTGTTTTTAAGTTTTATGTCTTTTAATTTTTAATTTTTATTTTTTATTATTGTGAGTCAATTTGCTTAATGTGAGTCAATTAGAAAGTAGGTAGGCAGCATGATTTGAAAAGTTTATTTATTTTTTTGAAAAATCCGTGTGCTTGGTGATATTACATTCTTGACTAATTTCAATTTTATACTTGAAAGAACATGGAATCATATTAGGTAATTTGCTAGTAATTGAATTATTTTATGTATGCTGATTGTGGAATGTGGAAAATTGTTTGAAATAAATTCTAGAACTTGCTTGCTTGCTATTTGAGGCGAAATAATAAATTATGCATGACTAGGAAAGTGCTTTAGGAAATTTTCGGATCGATTGTGCCTTTCAAGCCATCCTTGTAATTTTTATCTTAGTTACCCTTTTTTGAGCCTTAATCTATTCTTTGTTCTACACATATTGACCCTAAAAAGATAAACCCCATGAATATCCAAAATTTCAAACCTAATCATACCATAAGTAGATCTTTAGTTTGGGGGAATTTGGATGGGAAGTTGTTGTATGTGTGGGAATAAGTGAAAATTGAGAGAATGTGAAAAACATTTAGATTGACAGCAACTTTAGAAAAAAAAAAAAGATAGAAAAATCTGACAACCAGTGTCAAATTCAGAAAAGATATACAAAGTTGTTGCTTTCTTATTGAAAAAAAGAAAAAAAAAATATATCTCTCATGCAATTAGAAAAAGGGGTATTGGGATTGTGTGAAAAATATTCTGGGTGACATGATTGGAGAAGCTTATGGTATAGTAAAGCTTAAATGACTATTTCAACTACCTTTACCCTAAGCCTAACATTACAAGCCTAGAAAGACCTTCTGATTCTTAGTTGTGCATTAATTTATATTCGTGGAGAATAGTAAGTATTGCAAGCATATGGAATTTTGAGTTAGTGGATTGATGATTTTAATTGGCGTGCATCAAGTGGTTTAATTGTTAGTTAATTGCATTCTATGGTTTCATGAGCTAAATGAAAATAAATTGAAATCTGTCAAGGGTGCAATTGAACTGAAATTCTGGATTACATGCATAAGTAAATTTTTTCATAATCATGTTATTGAAGCTACTTGAAAATTACTCATGTTTTGGAGATTGTCTTGTTTAATTTTTATTTAGTGTTTTACTCGAGGACGAGTAAAAGCTTAGTTTGGGGGAATTTGTTAGGTTATTTTTAGTATTAATTTTAGATTAAGTTTAGTATATTTTTAATTAAGTTTTAATCGTGTTTGGAGCATTTTTACGCTTGTTATCTTTTATTTGTGCAGATTTAAAATAGAAAAAGATTAGAAAAATATCAGAGAGAAAGATGGGAAAAAGATAAAAATATCATGATATTCAAAATAGAGAAAACTGTGCAAGAAAATAAAGCTGAAACTTCAAGCCTGAATTCAACTTTTTTCTGATTGAATTTTGGAAAAAGTCAAAACATAAAAGTTCTAGATCTCTCTTTTATCTTTCCGGAACATCTTGAATCGTCCAATTTCAAGCAATATTGAGAGAGTTATGACCAAAATACTCTCAGTCAACGCAGGAGAAAAATCACTTCCAACACGGGCCGCGGCATGGCTTTAGCATGCCGCGGCCCGCCTCCCTAAACAGCACAAAAATCGTATTTTTATCTCACGTGGGTGTTGAGGGTTTCCTAGTTCGAATAGGCATTTAACATGTGCGTTTTTCCATCTTTTTAGGCCCTGAATGCCTATATAAAGAGCAGAAGAGAGTTGATTTCATTAAGCAATTCCAGAGAGAAAAGTGAGAGTTCAGATACTGAGTAGAGAGATCAGCTGCAATACTGGAGACATACTGTTCAGGGTTTTTCAGCATTCTTCTTTTCTTCTCTTTTTTTATTTTTCATCTCTTTTCTATCAGTTAATATGTGTATTTGTGCTTCAATGAACATGAGTAACTAAACACTTTATTAGGGTTAGATGGATATTGTTTCATATTGTTTATGGTGTTAATATGATTAATTTTCCCTCTAATTTCTATGTATTCTATTTTATTTGTGCTTAATTACTTTTAATTGCCTGGCCACCAATTAACTGTCTATGATTTTGATGCGAGATCTGAGAAGTGAGTGTCAAATATGCTATAGTAGAATAGAACTGAATTTCGATATAGGACGAGAGTACCTATATGTTTTAGATAGCTTATAGGGTTTCTGTGTTTAATGCCTGTTGCATGTTAAATTTATCACGAGAGTAGAAAGTTTGCATGTAATTGAGATTTATATATCTGAGAAGACTATAAATTACCTTAGTAAACCTGCTATTGCATAGGAATTAATATTAGGAAAATAATCATATTAGGCCATATTCAATAACAACAATTGAAATCGACACCCTAGTCTATTAACTATTAATTTTCTCGAATCGTTGCTTCCAACTCTTTTTCTTATACTTCATTGTTTTTTTTCTATCTTTTATTTAATCAAATAGAAGTAAAAGTTTAATTTTAACGTACTTAACTACACTCCTTGTGGGATCGACCTCACTCCTAGTGAGTCTACTACTTGAAACAATACGTAAACTTGCGTGTGCTAAATATCGCAACACTCACCTGCTTTCTGGAATTTAAAGTCCATCTAGAGCATATGTGACGTATTACTCTGACAAGGAGTTTATAACTTCAAGTTCAATTGCTAAGATATTAACTAGGAGTGGAATGGGAAGAGGGTTATAGACACTACAACACATCAATAAAATAGAAGTAAGGTTTTGGTTCAAAATTCATACACAAGTTCAGAAAATAACAAATAATCACATATGTTATAAAAATACTAAATCTAACATAGTTTATTTTCCAAGGTTTCCAACATAATGAAGTACAGTGTCCCGATAGGCGAGAGTCAAAGATAACATTAATTGAATAGAGTTGTCAGCTCATCTAAAATAAAACTATTTTAGCAACCTTTTATTCGATCAAAATGAGAATCCAACGTTGTCCCGGTAGGTGAGAGTCAAGGTTATTCTCATTTTATGAGCTTCCACCATTGTTTCATGTTTTATGAGTTTATCTCTAAGTAGTCACCGTAGGGGAGAGTCTAATAGAGACGAAAACTCACAAAACACTTATCAAATGAAATCTTACGGGTTAAAAGTGTTCAACGAATAACCATCCATAGGGGGACGAAGTTTAGCGTCTCGAGGTTATATTGAAAAAGTTTAACTATTGTAAGACCAACAATGGAGATCGAATATCTTTTGATTAAAGCTCATTATTTTTTTAAAAAAATATATATGTATTTTGTATAATCATTTTATTCGATATTATAATACTGAAAAATTACAAATTAAGTTGGTTTAAATAAAAAATTCAACTTTAATTAATTTTCAATTATTATTTAATTCGAAAAATAAATTCGAATAAATATCGAACAAGTTCCATATAATAATAATGAAAAATTACAAATCAAAGTTGGTTTAAATAAAAAAAAAATCAACTTTAATTAATTTTTAATTATTATTTAAATTCGAAAAATAAATTCGAATAAAATGGAACAAATTTGAAAATATCTTGTTTAAGTTGTTTTAGAAGAATCTAAAAAATCAACTTAAATATCTTTCAAATCAGATTTAATTAAATTAAAATTAAGTTGTAACCACTTAATTTGAAGATATTCCATTTTAAGTTAATATTCGAAAAGATATTAACTTAAAAAATATCTAAAAATATTCCATTTTAAGTTAATATTCGAAAAGATATTAACTTAAAAAATATCTAAAGAATCTTAATAACCAATGCCTAAAAGTCCTCAACTTAATTTTGAAATTTTAAATCCAAAAGATATTCAGATTTAAGTTGGTTAGTTATAGATAACATCAACTTAAATAGGAATATTTAATGAAAAATTTAAATTAAGCTTCAGAAAGAATCTAGATAGTTATAATTCTATATTTAATTAAATACAAGAAAATACTTATAGTTTAGCTTAGAATATAAAATTCTTTAAACTATGGTTTTCTTAAATTAATTTCAAAATAAATGAAATTAATTATGTTGCTAATCAATTTTATTAGTTTAAACTAATTTAATTAACCTAGTACAGTTATTCAAATCAGGCAATTGGGGTGGTTCATGTGAGGGGGTGCTGGGTTCAGTATGTCTTACCCACTTCTATGGCTCCCAACTCTCACACAAGGCCCAAAAGAGAGGAATTTAACCTTAAAATGAACCATTGTTATTAATTGAATAGGCCCAAAAACTAAATGGGCCTAAATAAAATCTATCAAGAACTATGACATTTTATTTAGCAACAACAACCTATATGCATCTATAATGAAATTAAACACATAGGCTCACACAGGCACACTTTGGATGGGTCCTATCATGTTGCTAGGTCATACACAGATGAAAGAAGATTGTAAATATACCTGTTACAAATTATTTACTTGACCAAGGGAGCCATGAGTTAAAATCAGATCATTGGATCTGTCAACAAGTTAACCATGGCTATTTGCAATCAAGCAATAATAGGTTTTAAAAAACTTACAAATAAGCTAAAACACATACTCCTGCAACAAGGTTAGCTGGATAGTTGGATGTAGGATTTATTTAATTTTAAATAAATAATTTTGAAAATTAATTAATAAAAATAAAAAAATATTTTTGAAAATTTAAAAAAAATTTAAAAAAAATTTCAAATTTTTTTTTTAAAAAAAATTTAAAATTAAACCTATAATTTTGAAAAATTAGGTTTCAACCAACCTAAATATCATTTCAAAATTTGCTAACTACTTTTAAAAATTAAATATTATTTTATAAATAAAAATTAAATAAAAAAATTAAAAAAGATAAATGAATATCTTTTTCAGATTTTAAATGTAATTTAAATAAATAAAATAACAAAATTTAAAAGTTAGCAAAATATCTTACATCTATTTAAAATTACATGATTCTAGTTATCTTATTTTAAATTTAAATAAGGTCAAATTATTTAAAAAAAATTAATTTAAAAATTTAAAATCTGACCTTAAATTTAAAAATAAGATAGATAATTAAGCAAAAAAAGATAGATATTGACTATTTCAAATTCAAATTACACTAATATCATGAATTAAATTTAAAAAATATTAAATTAATTCATTATGATAATTAGAGTTGAATTAGGAATAGTAAATATATAAATACAGAACTACACAAAAAATCGAAGTTAATTCCGTGAAAAAGCATGAAAAAACGAAGAAATACGAAAAAATTGCAAGCTGTACGGACGGGATGCTGTGCATACCCGTCCGCGCGCGTGCTGGGGTTGCTGGGCCGAGTTTTCTCGGCAGAATGCGTGTCACGCATGATTTCCGCACACGCAGGGGGAAATCCAGCAACCTTATCTTTTTTCGAATCTTGAAAAAATCATAAATAATTCAAATTAAATCGAAATTGAGTTCTGTAAAAAAGTAACTTGCTTAATTTTTTCCATACTATCCAATAAAAATAATTTTAGAAACAGATATTCAATTATTTTTCACGCAAATTCACAAACATCAATCAATCATCAAATAACACTCAATACAACATGATACCATCCAAAACATCAAACAATCATTTTAAAGTCCAAATTTCTTGCAAGCAAATCAATTACCATGGCTCTGAGGCCAGTTGTTGGAAATTATTTTACCAGGATCTTAGATCTACTCACAAGTATGTTGATTAACACCCTAAATATGAACTTTCTAAAACGATAAAATAAACACGTATAAAGTTTAGGAAACCTTACATTGGGTACAGCGAAATTAATTGACTCCTTCCGTTCAGATCTCTAACCCTTGAATCCTTTATGTCGCAGAGTATTATCAAGATCTGAACCTAGATCTCTTTCTCTGAATCTTTGATGCTGAAACTCCTTTTGCTGATGATCTTTCTTCACGATCTTCCTCACTATGATTGAGGTATTGCTTGCTGTGTGTGGGCACTACTCTAATCACGAAGGGGTTTCGAAATTATCAAGGAAGAAGAGAGAGAGAGGGTGGCGGCCAAGGTAGAGAGAGAGGCTCAGATTTTCTAAATTAGAAGTGTAATTTTCCTGAAGCCTTCACTACCTATTTATAGCATTCCACTAGGGTTAGGTTTGAATTATTTGGCATTAAAATAATGAAAATATCAGTTTAAATTCCCTACAAAAGTGGTCGGCCATGGCTTATTGGGTTTGGGCCTCACTTTTTGCAATTTTGCAGTTTTAACACTTTTGTATCTGATTTTCTCAAAAATGCCAATTTTCTAATTCAACCATTTAAATGCCAATTCTAATTATTTAATAACTATAAATAATTATTAAATAATATTGTCATTTATCATATTTATTAATTGAACCATATAAAGTATCATAATTAACAAATATGCCCCTAACAACTCTTTCTTTACAATTTCGCCCTTACTTAGTGAAAATTTCACAAATAGACATAGTCTAATTTGAGAATTATAATTGATTAATCAAAACCAATTACATGAGTCTTACAAACAATATTATCTCAACTAGTGCGGGGACCATGGGTCTATATAACCGAGCTTCCAATAAGTAGATCAAGAATTTAGCACTAAAATTAACTAACTTATTAATTCTTCGTTGAATCCACGCATAGAACTTAGAATTGCACTCTCAGTATATAGAATGCTCTATATGTTCCACCATATAGACACATCATTAGTTATCCATTGTTATAATCCTAATGTGATCAATGATCCTCTATATGAATGATCTACACTGTAAAGGGATTAGATTACCGTAAGACCCTACTATGTATTTTATCCTTAAAACACTTGACCCCGTATAAATGATATTTTAGCTTATGTGAAATGAGTACTCCACCATTTATGTTCGTTTGGTCAAGCTCGAATAAGATCATCCTTTGCTTACTATTCGCCAGATAGAAGCCATAGATTCCATGTTTATGTTAGCGCTCCCACTCAATTGCACTACCGTGTTCCCAAAATGTACGTATCACCCTGACCTAAAAGTAGGCTTAACTAACAAATCAAAGAACACGAATAACCTTTCAAGATTGAGCCTAATCATAACAGGATTAAGAACATTTGATCTAGGATAAACTTGGCGATATTGACTTGAATAGATTTTACGGTAAGTTTAATTAAATCTAAGTCAAAGTTCAATATCGGTCCCTTTCGATGCATACTCCATGCATCCAACCTGAGCTTTACTTTAACCAATGTTCTGGAATGAACATAGCATTTCTCCAAATGCAAGTAAACTCTTGTTGTAGATTATCATATCAGTAAAACCCCGTGTCTGATAAATCTAGGAAACTTTATTCACATAGTCATGTTTACTTTCCAATGTGATGACAACAAAATAAACAGGATCAAGTATGTGAAAAGAGTTTAAAATGAATTTATAAATCAAATAGACAAGCAATTGATAAAGTGAACCAAAACATACACAAATGAATGAAAAATACTTCTGTTTCTTTATTGATGTTGAATAAAATAGATTACATTGAAATTGAGTTTTATTTAGGGCATAAAACCCAACAGCTACTTCTTCAAATACAATTATCAGACATCATGTTCTATGTGCGAATTGTAATGAAAAGGGACATCAAGAAGAACGATGTCCCAGGCTTCTAAACAATTCAAACAAAGGTGATGCTTTTGTCTTTGAATCATGTGTTTTAGAGAATGACAAATCCACATGGATTGTTGATTCTAGGTCTACTAACCATGTATGTTCTTCATTGCAGCTGCTTGAAACTTGGGAGAATCTTCACCCAGATGAGTTAAAACTAAAAGTTGGAAATGGCGAGTTGGTATCAGTTAAAGCTAGAGGAACGACCCTTATCAAGTTTCATTCAAAAAGATTTTTACTTTTACACAATGTTTTATTTATTCCAAACTTTAGTAGAAACTTGATTAGTGTTTCATGTTTACGAACACAATTTTATATATTGAATTTTTCGAGCTCTAATTGTTCAATTTCTCGTAATGGATTTCATATATGTGTTGCTAACATGGAACAAGGGCTTTATGTTTTAAGACCTGATACGCAAATCTCACTAAATACTGAACTTTTTAATGTAGCTAAACCTAGAAGCCTTAAGAGAAAAGAGATTAATAATGATGAACAAACTTATCTATGGCATTTACGTTTAGGTCATATAGGCTTTGATAGACTCAATAGGCTAACCAAGGACGGTCCATTGAAAAATATCGTCTTAGGAGAATTGCCAGTTTGTGAGTCATGCCTAGAAGGAAAAATGACACAACGTTCTTTCTCTGCAAAGGGAGAGCGTTCCAAACAACCCCTAGGGTTAGTGCATTCAGATGTTTGCGGACCTCTGAATGTAAAAGCTCGAGGTGGTTATGAGTATTTCGTCACTTTCATTGACGATTTCTCTAGATACAGCTTTCTTTACCTAATGCAAAAGAAATCTGAACGTTTGAAAAGTTTCAGGAATTTCATGCTTTTGCTCAAAACCAATTAGGTAAAACATTAAAGATCTTGCGAACTGATAGGGGTGGAGAATATATGGATATGCAGTTCAAAGATCATTTAATTGAACTTGAAATTGAGTCCCAATACACTGCCCAAGCACTCCACAGCAAAATGGAGTTGTAGAAAGAAGAAATCGCACTCTTTTGGAAATGGTAAGGTCTATGCTGAGTTATTCAACTCTGTCTACGTCCTTCTGGGGATATGTTATTCAGATGGCAAACGACATTTTAAATGTTGTTCCATCTAAAGCAGTCCCTAAGACACCCGTCAAACTATGGAATGGTCGTACTGTTGGAATTTATTTTACCAGGATCTTAGATCTACTCACAAGTATGTTGATTAACACCCTAAATATGAACTTTCTAAAACGATTAAATAAACACATATAAAGTTTAAGAAACCTTACATTGGGTGCAGCGGAATACAATGACTCCTTCTGTTCAGATATCTAGCCCTTGATTCCTTTCTGTAGCAGAGCATTATCAATATCTGAACCTGGATCTCTTTCTCTGAATCTTTGATGCTGAAACTCCTTCTTGCTGAAAGTCTTTCTTCACGATCTTCCTCACTATGATTGAGGTATCACTTGCTGTGTGTGGGCACTACTCATACACTAAGGATTTTCGAAATTTCAATGAACAAGAGAGAGAAGAAGTGGCAGCTAAAGATAGGGAGAGAGAGAGGCTCAGTTTTTCTGAATCAGAAGTGTCAGAAGAAAAGTGTAGAAATTTAGTGTAAATTTCCTCAAGCCTTCACTATCTATTTATAGCATTCCACTAGGGTTAGGTTTGAATTATTTGGCATTAAAATAATGAAAATATCAGAGGGAAAAACCCTACAAAAGTGGCCGGCCCTATACTTGTGGATTTGGGCCTCACTTTTTGCAATTTTGCAGTTTTATCTTTTTTGCATCTGATTTTCACAAAAACGCAAATTTTCTAATTTAACCATTTAAATGCCAATTCTAACTATTTAATAACTATAAATAATTATTAAATAATATTGTCATTTATCATATTTATTAATTGAACCATACAAAGTATCATAATTAACAAATATGCCCCTATAAACTCTTTTTTACAATTTCGCCCTTACTTAGTGAAAAATTCACAAATAGACATAGTCTAATTTGAGAATTATAATTGATTAATCAAAACCAATTATATGAGCCTTACAAGCAATATTATCTCAACTAGTGCGGGGACCATGGGTCTATATAACCAAGCTTCCAATAAGTAGATCAAGAATTTAGCACTAAAATTCACTAACTTATTAATTCTTCGTTGAATCCACGCATAGAACTTAGAATTGCACTCTCAGTATATAGAATGCTCTATATGTTCCACCATATAGACACATCATTAGTTATCCATTGTTATAATCCTAATGTGATCAATGATCCTCTTTATGAATGATCTACACTGTAAAGGGATTAGATTACTGTTACACCCTACAATGTATTTATTCCTTAAAACACTTGACCCCGTATAAATGATATTTCAGCTTATGTGAAATGAGTACTCAGCCATTTATGTTCGTTTGGTTAAGCTAGAAGGAGATCATCCTTTGATTACTATTTGCCAGATAGAAGCTATAGATTCCATGTTTATGTCAGCGCTCCCACTCAATTGCACTACCGTGTTCCCAAAATGTACGTATCACCCTGACCTAAAAGTAGGCTTAACTAACAAATCAAAGAACACGAATATCCTTCAAGATTGAGCCTAATCATATCAGGATTAAGATCATTTGATCTAGGATCAACTAGGCGATATTGACTTGAATAGATATTACGGTAAGTTTAATAAATCTAAGTCAAAGTTCATATCGGTCCCTTCCGATGCATACTCCATGCATCCAACCTGAGCTTTACTTTAACCAATGCACTGGAAAGAACATAGCACTTCTCCAAATGCAAGTAAACTCTGTTGTAGATTATCATATCAGTAAAACCCTATGTCTGATAAATCTAGGAAACTTTATTCACATAGTCATGTTTACTTTCCAATGTGTTGACGGCACAATAAACAGGATCAAGTATGTGAAAAGGGTTTCAGATGAATTTATACATTATGTACATATAATCATGAAATAAATCATGTGAACCATGCAACATTAAATGTTATTTCTGATCTATATTAATAAATAAATCTGATTATATTGAAATGAGTTTTATTTAGGGCATAAAACCCAACAAACTCCCACTTGCACTAATATAAAACAAAAAGTGTGTTTCAAATAATCTCAACACCTTGATATACAAATCAAGTGTAGTAGTAGTAAACTCCTCGTAATAGCATCTGAAAGGTTGAATTAAACACAACCTTTTCTCCACCATTACTCTTCCTTAATCACAAAATCATTGATAATGTGAAATTCCTCTCTATATGTCTACTCTCTTGGGATACTGGATTCTATACCTTTGGCAACTACTTTTTGGTTAATCAGGAAATAAACACTAGTAGTTTAAGGCAATTTGGAATGGTGCCAAAGATGTATAGAACTTTCCTTAGACTTAATAAGTACCTTTCCTGCAACTTTAACATTCAGTCCCTCTCTGGTAGACCTAGAGACTTCAGATAGGTTTTTACACTTCTCCAAAATCTCTA
Source organism: Cannabis sativa (assembly GCF_029168945.1). Classification (NCBI taxonomy): domain Eukaryota; kingdom Viridiplantae; phylum Streptophyta; class Magnoliopsida; order Rosales; family Cannabaceae; genus Cannabis; species Cannabis sativa. The sequence continues at coordinate 26,646,073 of NC_083602.1, read as the reverse complement.
TTCCACCCCCAGAGTAACCACCATCTTATCAGAAAGATTTACTAGCACAATGGCAAATTTCGAAATCTGATATGGTGTAGTCTAAGAGTTTTAAACACACCCTTATAGACTAACATATAGTTCCTCTTCTTAATCTTAGGATTTACTTGATTGTCTTCCAATGTTCTTCTCCTGGATTAATTTGATACCTACTCATTACTCCCACTCAACAGCAGGTGTCTGGTCTAAGGCATACAAAAGCATATCTAAGACCTCTCACTGTTGATATAAGAAATTCTTTCATTGCTTTATCTTTTCTGGAATAGTTAAGACTTTTCCTTAGATAAATAAAATCTATACCTAAGAAGTTGTGAAGCTTCTATAGATTGCCATTAGAAAGAAAATGCTTCAACATTTTACTAAAGTAAGTTGCTTGCATTAGAGTAAGTAATTCCCAGGTATACCACAAGCCATAGGTTTAGATAAACTCAAACCTATAATACTAGGAACGGGAAGTTTGTTAAGTCCATTGAATAGACTTATAAACGAAAATTTCCTTTTATGTCCTTGTAATAGAAAACTTTAGGTTATTCCATGTGAATGGATTAAACTATAGTTCTATTGCCTTTTCTTCTTAGTTTCTTATCTTGACAATCCATTACTTGTTTAAACTCACAATGGATTTTAATCACTAGTGTCTCCCAAGTCATAAGAAGGTGAGTTCCTAGAAACTCTCCCACTACGACAAGGTACCGTGAATTATGTCGAAGAAAACTAAATGGTATTGATCTCTTCGGTTGTGACAAGACAACAGAGGCAGTGGGATCATCATATGTCAAATAAGATGATAGAACATTTTTGGAATCAAGAAAAAATATCTCCTTTATTTGCTACTTGTTTTCAGACTTAGTCATTATCTTAGAAAAGTAGTATTTGTTTGAACAAACACTTTCTTATCTATTGACTATGGGATAATCCACCCCTAATCACTTAGAATAGCTAACAAACCATGGTTAACAGTTCTAGCTTTTCTTAAGATTTTGATTAGGTCATCCATGAATCTAGTAATGATTTACATTAAGTATACAACCATTACATCATTCTGAAATTGTATTACCATAGAAGGATTTAGGCAACGACTAGTAACTAATCATCAATATGCAACTCGAAATTTCTGGGGAGGTAAGTTTGGATATAATTCAAAAATCAATTTAATGATCTTTGAACTGCATATCTACTAACTATTTCTCCACCCCTATCAGTTCGCAAGATCTTTAACCACTTACCTTAATGGTTTTAACCATTGCTAGAAATTAATGAAATTTTTCAAACATTTCAAATTTCTTTGCTAAAAGGTATAATCTAGAGTTATCGTTTTAAGAATACAACGAAAAACTCATATCCACCCCTGAATGTACATCCATCTGCGAATGAGATGAACTACTTTCAGTGGATATAGGCATATTAACTCTTTGCAGAGATTGATCTTGTCAAATCCACTATGAACAAGATACAAATGCCATAGATTAAAAAAAATGTGGTAGTGTCTATTGATGACATAGGTTTAGTTACATCAAAGAGTTCTTAGAATACTGCAAGTGGATCCTGGTCACAGAATACCTAACTCATATTCCATACAGTTTTAATCCATTAATAGAAGATGGATATTAAACACTTGAGAAAGTGTAACTGTATTGTATTCTGGAATTAGAAATATAAGAAAATTTCTATTTGGAATCTAAAATTAAAGTCAAAGACTTAAATTTATACCAAATATAATGAGTAATTCTATCTTGGACCAGCACTACTAATACAAACTCTAAGTCAGATTTGCCCATACAAGTAGGAGATTTCTAAGATTGAGGATTTATATCAATTGGGAATAGAATTTCGGGATTATAATCATATGCGTCATTTAATTTCTTAAGAGAAAATATAATGACATGAAATGATTTATAGACCATTCATCCAATGATATATTATTGAGCTAATTCGAAATGAATAAGCTAAGAGGAATTAGGATAATTTCGTTTATAAATAAGAATCCAACGATGCTTCGATTAGCGAAAGACAAAGTAATCTTATTTATGTAATCTTCTTGTTTCATATTGTAAAAATACTAGTCTAAGGTGTCATCAATTGATGAACAGCTAGATGTTGCATATACAATATTTATCTTTCGAGATCTTACACTATTATGTATGTCTAATGGTGAAAATCCATTAGGGATTTATCTCATTAGAAAAACAAACATGTTAGACCAACAATGAAGATTCGAAATTAAACTACAACTTAATAACAGAAAATAACATGGTTCAATATAAATTCATACACAATTCAGAAATTATAAACATATAGCAAGTAGGAATGACTAGTGAAAATACTAAAACATACAATCCTAAATAATTTCCAAGGTTTTCAACAAACTGATACAGTGTCCCGGTAGGCGAGAGTCAAAGCATCATTTATTGAATAGAGTTGTCAGCTCATCTAAAATAGAAACCATTCTAGCAACCTTTTATTCGATCAAAATAAGAATCCAACGTTGTCCCGGTAGGCGAGAGTCAAGGTTATTCTTATTTTATGAGCTTCCACCATTGTTTCATGTTTTATGAGTTTATCTCTAAGTAGTCACCGTAGGGGAGAGTCTAAATAGAGACGAAAACTCACAAAACACTTATCAAATGAAATCTTACGATGTTAAATGCGTTCAACGAATAACCATCCATAGGGGGACGAAGTCTAGCGTCTCGAGGTTATATTGAAAACATTTAATTTTTGTAAGACCAACAATGGAGATCGAATATCTTAATAATAATCAAGCTCATTATTTAAAGTGAGTTGTATTTCTTTGATTCTCTTTATTTAATCTATTTATTTTAAATATATATTTATTTAAAATTTCCAATTTAGAATGAAAAATTCTAAATATAAATTTTAATTTAATATTTATAAATTTTACTTAGATGGATATGAAAATAACATGAATTATTTCCATCTTAGTAATAATTTCCAATAAATATTTAGAAAAATATTCAATTTAAGTTGTTACAAAATTAATTTAAATTAATTTACAACTCAAATTTAATTTTCTATAAATATATATTGCATTTCGAAAAATTAAAGTATTCTAGGACACAATTTTCGAAAATGCATGTTAAAATAAAAAATTAATCCTGGAAAAATTATTCTAATTTAATGTTGGCCCAAAATTAATTAATAAAATTAATTTACAACAAAAAATATAATTTTCCTATTTAATTAAATATATAAGAAAAATTTCAAATATTTAAGTATGCTGATGAAAATCAACTTAAATATTAATTTTCTATTTAATTAAATACACTAGAAAAATACTTCAAGCAAAAAAAAATATCATCTATCTAGATTTTCCTTTGACTAATTAATTCAATTTCTAAAAATATACTTTAATTCAATTTATTTTAATTAATCATTAAATGAAAAAATCATTGATTTAAGTTGGTCCAAAATTAAAATAAATAATTTACAACTTTAATCTATTTTTCAAATAAAATTCGAAATTCCAGCATTTAAGAAATGCAATTTCGAAATTTGATTAATAAAATAAAGAAAAATATATTTTGAAAATTATTTAAATTTAGTTGAAAAAATAAATTTCAACTAAAATAGTTTTCTATTTAATTAAGTGTCATGAAAAAGAAATATTTAAGTATCATGATGAAAATCAACTTGGATATTTAATTTTCAAATTAATTAAATGTATTAAATTCAAGAAATAAATAATTAAGTGTAGAGAAGGCTTAATTATTAATCTCTAGTTTAATACTAGGAAAAAATATACTTAAAATAAATTGTACCAAAATTAATTATTTAAACAATTAATTTCACAATTTATAATATTTTCCTATTTTAATATTAGAAATAATAAGTAGTCTAGAAATAACTATCTAGAAAATATCTTATTTGACTAAGTATCTTTTCCACAAAATTTGAAAAAATATCTAATTTAAGTTGTATTAGAAAAAATCTAGAACTTAAATATTTTCAAATTTAAATTTAATTAAATATCAAAAATTAAGTTGTAACCACTTAATTCAAAAATATTCCATTTTAAGTTAATATTTGAAAAGATATTAACCTAAAAAATATCTAAAATATTCCATTTTAAGTTAATATTCGAAAAGATATTAACTTAAAAAATATCTAAAGAATTTTAATAACCAATGCCTCAAATTCCTCAACTTAATTTTGAAATTTGAAATTCAAAAGATATTCAGATTTAAGTTGGTTAGTTGCAGATAACTAAATATCAACTTAAATAGGAATATTTAATGAAAAATTTAAATTAAGCTCCAGAAAGAATCTAGATGGTTATAATTCTATATTTAATTAAATACAAGAAAATACATATAGTTTAGCTTAGAATAAAAAATTCTTTAAACTATAATTTTCTTAAATTAATTCCAAAATAAATGAAATTAATTATGTTGCTAATCAATTTTATTAGGTTAAACTAGTTTAATTAACCTAGTACAGTTATTCAAATCAGGCAAATGGGCCTTCACAATTGGGGTAGTTTATGTGAGGGGGTGCTGGGTTCAGTATGTCGTACCCACTACTATGGCTCCCAACTCTCACACAAGGCCCAAAAGAGAGGAATTTAACCTTAATAAGAACAGCTGTTATTAATTGACTAAGCCCAAAAACTAAATGGGCCTAAATAAAATCTATCTAGAACTATGATATTTTATTTAGCAACAACAACCTATATGCATCTATAATGAAATTAAACACATAGGCTCACACAGGCACACTTTGGATGGGTCCTATCATGTTGCTAGGTCATACACAGATGAAAGAAGATTGTAAATATACCTGTTACAAATTATTATCTTGACCAAGGGAGCCATCAGATCATTAGATCTGGCAAAAGGTAATCATGGCTATTTGCAATCAAGTAATAATAGGTTTTCAAAACTTACACACAAGCTAAAACACATACTCCTGCAACAAGGTTAGTTGGATAGTTGGATGTAGGATTTATTTAATTTTAAATTAAATTATTAATTTCGAAATAATTAATTAAATAAAAAATAATTTTTCGAAATATTTTTTAAAAAAAAATTTGAATAATTCGAAACTTAAAAAAAAATTAAATAAAAAAATTAAACCTACAATTTTGAAAAATTAGGTTTCAACCAACTTAAATATCATTTCAAAATTTGCTAACTAATTTTAAAATTTAAATGTTATTTTATAAATAAAAATTAAATAAAAAATTAAAAAAGATAAATGAAGATCTTTTTTAGATTTTTAATGTAATTTAAATAAATAAAATAACAAAATTTAAAAGTTAGCAAAATATCTTACATCTTTTTAAAATTACATGATTATAGTTATCTTATTTTAAATTTAAATAAGGTCATATTATTTAAAAAAAATTAATTTAAAATATCTAAAATCTGACCTTAAATTTAAAAATAAGATAAGATATAATCAAATTTAAAAATAAGATAGATTATTAAAAAAATAAGATAGATACTAACTATTTTTAAATTCAAATTACACTAATATCTTGAATTAAATTTAAAAAGATATTAAATTAATTCATAATAATAATTGGAATTGAATTAGGAATAGTAATAGTATAAATACAGAACTACACAAAAAATCGGAAGTTAATTCAATGAAAAAGCATGAAAAAAAGAAGAAAAACGAAAAAATTGTGAGCTGTACGGACAGTTTTCGCGATCGCAGGAAAATTTCAGCACAACTCCGATTTTTTCGAATCTTCAAAAAATCATAACTAATTCAAATTAAATCGAAATTGAGTTTTGTAAAAAGATAACTTGCTTAGTTTTTTCCATACTATCCAATAAAAATAATTCCAGAAACAGATATTCAATTATTTTTAACGAAAATTCACAAACATCAATCAATCATCAAATAACACTCAATACAACATGATACCATCCAAAAACAAACAAACAATCGTTTTAAAGTCCAAATTTCTTGCAAGTAAATCAATTACCATGGCTCTAAGGCCAGTTGTTAGAATTTATTTTAGCAGGATCTTAGATCTACTCACAAGTATGTTGATTAACACCCTAAATATGAACTTTCTAAAACGATTAAATAAACAAATATAAAGTTTAAGAAACCTTACATTGGGTGCAGCGGAATATAATGACTCCTTCCGTTCAGATATCTAGCCCTTGATTCCTTTCTGTAGCAGAGCATTATCAATATCTGAACCTGGATCTCTTTCTCTGAATCTTTGATGCTGAAACTCCTTCTTGCTGAAAGTCTTTCTTCACGATCTTCCTCACTATGATTGAGGTATCACTTGCTGTGTGTGGGCACTACTCATACACTAAGGATTTTCGAAATTTTAATGAACAAGAGAGAGAAGAAGTGGCAGCTAAAGATAGGGAGAGAGGCAGGCTCAGTTTTTCTGAATCAGAAGTGTCAGAAGAAAAGTGTAGAAATTTAGTGTAAATTTCCTCAAGCCTTCACTACCTATTTATAGCATTCCACTAGGGTTAGGTTTGAATTATTTGGCATTAAAATAATGAAAATATCAGAGGGAAAAACCCTACAAAAGTGGCCGGCCCTATACTTGTGGATTTGGGCCTCACTTTTTGCAATTTTGCAGTTTTATCTTTTCTGCATCTGATTTTCACAAAAACGCCAATTTTCTAATTCAACCATTTAAATGCCAATTCTAACTATTTAATAACTATAAATAATTATTAAATAATATTGTCATTTATCATATTTATTAATTGAACCATACAAAGTATCATAATTAACAAATATGCCCCTATAAACTCTTTCTTTACAATTTCGCCCTTACTTAGTGAAAAATTCACAAATAGACATAGTCTAATTTGAGAATTATAATTGATTAATCAAAACCAATTATATGAGTCTTACAAGCAATACTATCTCAACTAGTGCGGGGACCATGGGTCTATATAACCGAGCTTCCAATAAGTAGATCAAGAATTTAGCACTAAAATTCACTAACTTATTAATTCTTCGTTGAATCCACGCATAGAACTTAGAATTGCACTCTCAGTATATAGAATGCTCTATATGTTCCACCATATAGACACATCATTAGTTATCCATTGTTATAATCCTAATTTGATCATTGATCCTCTATATGAATGATCTACATTGTAAAGGGATTAGATTACCGTTACACCCTACAATGTATTTATTCCTTAAAACACTTGACCCCGTATAAATGATATTTCAGCTTATGTGAAATGAGTACTCCACCATTTATGTTCGTTTGGTCAAGCTCGAAGGAGATCATCCTTTGCTTACTATTTGCCAGATTGAAGCTATAGATTCCATGTTTATGTTAGCGCTCCCACTCAATTGCACTACCGTGTTCCCAAATTGTACATATCACCCTGACCTAAAAGTAGGCTTAACTAACAAATCAAAGAACACGAATAGCCTTTCAAGATTGAGCCTAATCATATCAGGATTAAGATCATTTGATCTAGGATCAACTAGGCGATATTGACTTGAATAGATAGTACGGTAAGTTTAATAAATCTAAGTCAAAGTTCAATATCGGTCCCTTCCGATACATACTCCATGCATCCAACCTGAGCTTTACTTTAACCAATGCTCTGGAAAGAACATAGCACTTCTCCAAATGCAAGTAAACTCTGTTGTAGATTATCATATCAGTAAAACCCTATGTCTGATAAATCTAGGAAACTTTATTCACATAGTCATGTTTACTTTCCAATGTGTTGACGGCACAATAAACAGTATCAAGTATGTGAAAAGGGTTTCAGATGAATTTATACATTATGTACATATAATCATGAAATAAATCATGTGAACCATGCAACATTAAATGTTATTTCTGATCTATATTAGTAAGTAAATCTGATTATATTCAAATGAGTTTTATTTAGGGCATAAAACCCAACACGTACACCTAGTTTACGCCATTATAGGATTTGGGGGTGCCCTGCTCATGTCTTGAGAAAGAAAGAAGGCAAACTGGAATCGTGAACTGAAGTTTGCATGTTTGTCGGAAATTCTAAAGAGACTAGGGGTGGACTAATTTATAGTTACAAGGATAACAAAGTGTTTGTTTCTACAAATGCCATTTTTCTTGAAGATAACTATATTAAAGACAACAAACCGAAAAGTAAAGTTGTATTAGAGGAAATGCTTTCAGATATAACTCATTCCAATGTTCCGTCCTCTTCCACTCAAGAAGAGGATAATCCCACTCCCTCAGTCGAAGCAACTGAGAAAACTACTACCAATGTTCCTGTTCAGAAGATCACCGCTCCTCGTCGTAGTGGGAGGGTTTCTACAAAACCGTCTCGTTATGGCTTGGATGGTGAAATCAATATGGTCGTTGGTGACGGTATTGAAGACGACCCATTAACCTATATACATGCAATGGCAAGTCCGCAACGGAAGTGATGGTCAGCCGGCATGGATTTAGCAATTGATTCCATGAAAAAGAACAAAGTCTGGGAATATGTAGATGCACCCGATGACTATCGTCCAATCAGATGCAAGTGGGTTTACAAGAAGAAAAGAGGTATTGGAGGCGAAGTCGAAACTTTTAAAGCTAGACTAGTCGCCAAGGGTTATACCCAAAGAGAAGGTGTGGACTATGAGGAAACTTTTAGTCCTGTCGCCATGCTCAAATCCATCCGAATTCTTCTCTCCATAGCTGCTGCTTTCAATTATGAAATCTGGCAAATGGATGTCAAGACTGCTTCCTTAATGGGGTACTTGAAGAAACCATCTATATGGAGCAACCAGAAGGTTATGTTCTTCCAGGGCAAGAAAATAAAGTTTACAAATTAAATAAGTCTATTTATGGACTTAAGCAAGCTTCTCGCTCATGGAATAAAAGGTTTGATGAAATCATAAAAACATACGGCTTTCTTCAGAATGAAGATGAACCTTGTGTTTACCAACTCAAGTAAGACCAAGTAGTAGTATTCTTTTATGTTGACGACATTTTGATCATTGGCAACAATATCAAGAAAATGACTGACATCAAAGAATGGCTTGACACTCAATTCGATATGAAAGATTTGGGTGAGGCTGCGTTTGTTCTCGGTATTCAAATTATTAGAAACAGGAAGAACAGATCCCTTGCTCTCTCTCAAACCACTTACATTGACAAAGTTTTAGAGAGATTCTCCATGACCAACACCAAAGGGGCGAATATGCCTTCTAGATATGGTATCCGTGTATCTAAGGAACAGTGTCCTACTGATCCTCAAGAGATAGAGGACATGGCAAAAGTTCCTTATGCTTCTGCAGTTGGAAGTCTAATGTATGCAATGTTATGCACTAGACCTGACATCTGCTATGCAGTTAGAATCGTGAGCAGGTATTAGTCAAATCCAGGTCAGGAACATTGGAATGCTGTTAAGTATATTCTGAAATACATTAAGAGTACAAGAGATTACGTGTTAGTCTACAAGGGTGGTGCTTTAAATCCCATAGGCTATACCCACTCAGATTTCTAGGCATGTCTTGAAGACAAGAAATCTACATCTGGGATGGTGTTTACTCTTGGGGGCGGAGCAGTGGTTTGGAGAAGTGCTAAACAAACCGCGATTTCAGATTCTACCATGGAGGCAGAATACATAGCTACAGCAGAAGCTGCCAAAGAGGTTGTCTGGCTGAGAAACTTCTTCACCAGTTTTGGTGTCGTGCCTGGAATGGAAAAACCTCTAGTCTTACTTTGTGATAACAATGGAGCAATAGCCAACAGTAAGGAACCTCGAAGCCACAAGAGAAGCAAATATAGAAAGGAAATATCATATCATCAAAGAATATGTGGCAAGAGGGGATGTATTGGTGGAAAAAGTGGACACAGAAGACCACTTAGCTGATCCATTCACCAAAGTATTGACAGTGACTGCATTTAAAAAGCACCGTCAGAATTTAGGATTAATTGATATGTACTGATTAGTTTTATATTAGTGCAAGTGGGAGTTTGTTGGGTTTTATGCCCTAAATAAAACTCCATTGCAATGTAATCCAGATTATTCAATATCAATAAAGAAACAGAAGTATTTTTCATTCATTTGTGTATGTTTTGGTTCACCTTATCAATTATTTGTCTATTTGATTTATAAATTCATCCAAACCCTTTCCACATACTTGATCATGTTTATTGTGTTGTCAACACAGTGGAAAGTAAACATGACTAGGTGATTAAAGATTCCTAGATTTATCAGAACACTGGGGTTTTACTGATATGACAATCTACAACAGAGTTTACTTGCATTTGGAGAAATGCTATGTTCTTTCCAGAGCATTGGTTAAAGTAAAGCTTGGGTTGGATGCATGGAGTATGCATCGGAATGGACTGATATTGAACTTTGATATAGATTTATTAAACTTACCGTAATATTTATTCAATTCAATATCACTTAGTTGATCCTAGATCAAATGATCTCAATCCTGATATGATTAGGTTCAATCTCAAGAGTGTTATTTGTGTTTTTTGATTTGTTAGTTAAGCCTACTTTTGGGTCAGGGTGATACGTACATTTTGGGAACACGGTAGTGCAATTGAGTTGGAGCGCTAACATAAATATAGAATCTATAGCTTTTATCTGGCGAATAGAAAGTAAAGGATGATTTCCTTCGAGCTTAATCAAACGAAAATAAATGGTGGAGTACTCATTTCACTTAGCTGAAATATCATTTATACAGGGTTAAGTGTTTTAAGGATAAAATACATTGTAGGGTGTTACGGTAATTTAATCCCTTTACAGTGTAGATCATCTATATAGAGAATCATTGATCAAATTAGGATTATAACAATAGATAATTAATGACGTATCTATATGGTGGAACATATAGAGCGTTCTGTATAGCTGAGAGTGCAATTTTAAGTTCTATGCGTGGATTCAACGAAGAATTAATAAGTCAGTGAATTTAAGATGTAAATTCTTGATCTGCTTATTGGAAGCTCAGATATATAGACCCATGGTCCCCACACTAGTTGAGACAATACTACTTGTAAGACTCGTTTAATTGGTTTTAATTAATCAATTATAATTCTCAAGTTAGACTATGTCTATTTGAGAATTTATCACTTATTAAGGGTGAAACTGTAAAGAAAGAGTTTATAGGGTATATTTGTTAATCAAGAGACTTTATTTAGTCTAATGAATAAATATAATAAATGAAAATATTATTTAATAATTAATTATAGTTATTAAATAGTTAGAATTGACATTTATATGGTTGAATGTGAAAATTGGCCGTTTTTGAGAAAATGGGAAACAGAAATGATAAAATAGGAAAGTTGCAAAAGTGAAGGCCTGTTTCCATATTGCCATGGCCAGCCACTAGCATTGCTTTTATCATTTAAATTTTCATTATTTTAATGCCAAGTAATTCAACCGTAACCCTGTGTGGTATTCTATTAATAGAAGGTAAAGGCTTCAGGAAACATACACAATACAATTGCATATCATTCCTTTCACAGAAATTTTCCTGCGCCGCCACCTCTCTCTCTCTTTCTTCTTCTCTGTTTCGAAAGCTCTAAGTGATAGAGTAGTGCCCACACACAGCAAGTAGTACCTCAATCATAGTGAGGAAGAATGTGAAAAATTCAGATTCAACAAAGAAGGACATTCGGGCTCAGATCTTGATAATACTCTGCAACAGAAAGGATACAAGGGTTAGAGATCTGAGTGGAAGGAGACATATTATTCCGCTGCATCCAATGTAAGGTTTCTCATACTTTATATGTGTTTACTTATATTCATTTTAGAAGTTCATATTTAGGTTGTTAATCAACATACTTGTGAGTAGATCTAAGATCCTGGTAAAATAATTCCAACAATTTGTACAATTCACATTCTATTCAATAATCAAATATACTTTAATCTTGATTATAAGTGTGTCCGTACTACAGGTACGCGACCATTATTATTCAATTCCACACATGATATATAGATTTCATGCACTTTGATTGTGTGTGGTATCTCATCTTTTGGTTGTTTCCACTTTCTTCTGCAAATATTTTAGTAGTAAATAATGCCATCGATTATTTAAAATCATTACATTCATTTCGGGGAATGACGTTGAACAAGTAGAACATTATTATAAATTTCTTAAAAATTTATTACTTGTTCATCTATAAAAATGTAAGAAATTATTCAGCAATTTCTTTACAATATTTCAAAGAATATATGAATGCAATTTTCGCATAGTCTCCAAGATGTATGTCAGATTCAATAATTTCCAACATTACAAGTAATAACAATGTATAATAACATGACTAATATGAACAATCTTTAAAAGTAATTGACTTCAATTTGTATCATTCTCTGTAGGGAATGATGAACAATAAATACATGCCTCATGTATTTAAATAACATTAGTCATGCTCATTGTTATTCTTATACTTTGATGTTTCAATGCAATTCTCTTAACATTCTTTTTGGGGTATTCAAAACCCACTATAAAATTGCATCAATATTAATCATTTTTTATGATTCTTTAGTTGTATTCACATAAATACAATTATTATTTTTTCGACATATATAAAACATTTGCTTCAGGAAATGTTTGTCAAAATCTATATCGATATTAGATTATTTTTCATTGTCCTCAAAGAATACAAGAACATATATATAAATATGTATTCATCTCTTTCATTATATATCCATAAATTATATAATAAATATTACGTTTGCATAATCTTCAGGATATATGCAAGATTTTATTGAGGATGCATAATCTTCAGGATATATGCAATATTTATCGAGGATGCATAATCTTCAGGATATATGCAATATTTTATCGAGGATGCATAATCTTTAGGATATATGTAATATTTTTTCGATGATACATAATCTTCTGGATATATGTATAATTTATATAGATTTTCTCTATCATATCATAGGCACACATATATTGTAAATATTATGAATAATAAGAACATAATATATATATATATGAAATCAATAATAAATATATAAAAACATATACATACATATATAGTATATAGATATATAGATAAAAAGAAAAAAGAAATCAAATGATTCTTAAAATTGTTTCAGTCAGATGAGTATATATATAAATATATATTTAGTGTATTTTGACTTTGAAACAATTCAAGAATTTTAACAAGATACTTACATTGGGACTTGGGCAGAGACTTATGCTTGAAGCTTGGGCAGAGACTCATGCTGATAACGTGTTATAAAATAATATATAATTATATGAAGTAGATGAGAAGAAAGAAGAAGATGAAGAGAGAACGAGAAAGTGAATGAGAATTTCTCAGTTGTTTATTCCAATGGGGTGAACCCCTATTTATACAAATACAAGAGTGAAATATTAAGAAACTAAGAAAAAAGAGAAACTAAGAAAATAGGAATGTTGATTACAATTAATGGTAATAAATAAAAGATTCGGACATCCACATAATTATTAATATTTATAACATAAATATGTATATTTGTATTTTTTTGAACAGCTAATTAAGGTATGAATTTCTCACTCTCCTATATATATTTGTATAAATTTATAAAATAATCATAAATTAAACTATTTTTTAAATTATTATTACAACCGCTTGAGAGGCGGTTATGTTGTTTAATTTCTCTTAGGGCATTTTACAATTTTCTATACATTATTTTAATTAATTACAAAATATGTGCAAAAAAATTTATACCATTTTCTCATACATTTTTATATACAATTAAAACTTTTTTTTTAATTTTTTTTAGAATATATAAGGTAATAATTATTAATTATTGTATGTATATATGTGTTTATTTTATTTTCTATTAGTTAAACATACTAATTTAATAAACAAATTAATAATATTCACATAAGTTTATTATATTACTATATGTGTGTCATGTTTATTTTTTTAGAAAATAATTAATATATATAATTGTTTATTTTTTTTTTCCTTTTTCTTTGTTTATAGTGTCATGTTTTTTTATTATAATTATAATTAAATAATATTTAGAGTTTATAAAGTTATGTTTATTTATTTATTTTTTGATGTAAGAATTGTATTTCAAAAGAAAATTCGTTCACTAACTCATTAGAAAATAATCAATATATAGAAATAATAGAAAGAAAATATATTTATTTTAGTAATAATATAAATTGGCTATGTCTATTTTTATGTTTACAATTATAATAAACATACTAATAATATAAAATACTTTGTATATATATGTTTATTTTGTTTTCTATTTATTAAACATACTAATTTAATAAACAAAATAATAATATTTACATAAGTTTATTATATCAATCTATGTGTGTCATGTTTATTTTTAGTAATTTTGAGCATTGATTTATATATATACATTAATGTTTATACTTTTAATATTTTATTTTATTAAAAAAAATCTTATTAAATTATAATAATTCATACTAAAATAATAAACATTTATTCTTTAACAAAACAATATTAAACTTGTTTATTTTTATAAAACTGTTTATTATTTATTTAATTAATTTTACGAAATTGTTTATTTTGAGTTTTAATAAACATATTTTATTATTAATAATTTTTAAAACATAAATATAATAAACATAAGGATAAGATATTACAAAATAATATTACAAATATTAATTACATTAATTTATTTATTGTAATTAGTTTAATCATTAACTATTTATATTAATAATTAAAATGTATGGTTTCACTTAATAAAATTTCAAAATGTATAAGTTTTTAAAATATTTTCTTTTTTGCACATTTTTGTAATTATATTGTTTTTGTTGTACATTTATGAAAAAAAAACTTTTTTTTTTATATAGATTATTGTTATTGGACATCAGTAATATTCAACACTTTTTATAGGTGAGGCTATTTTCTTAAATTATATGAGACTGATACTTTATTTTTTTTTTTGAACAAAAGGATAATTTTATTCAAAAGAACAGAACAATACACAACAAAGGCCGGAAGGGAATCAACCGCCAGCAAAGAAAAGGAAAGGCTACCAACTATTGGTTAACCTCAGCACATATTGATCCTTTTTATTTTTACTAGTACAATAAAGCCCAAGAACTCTAGCCTTAACAACACTCTTTATCTCTTTGCTAAGAGAAGCAACTGAATTACAAACAACATTAAACAGACAATCGTTTCTATTTTTCCACAGTAAGTACAAAGAGGTAGCAGGGATAGCATTCAGAATCTTTGAAGCTAAGTCTGCTTTTGCTGGCAAGACTCGGTTGTGTAGTTCAATGATCCTCTTCGGCCAATTAATCCTCCCAGCCCAACTTTCCACAGTCACAATGAGTTTCCTTGTGAAGATGCACTCAAAAAATAGGTGATTATGAGATTCCGGGGCATCCTCACAAACCAAACAAAGCCTTGAAGGAATGGGAAAAAATCTGCTCAAATGGTCACAGGTGAGCAGATTTTTATTTATGATTTGCCAATACATAAACATGTGTTTAGGAACAATATATTTATGCCAAACAGTAGCAGTATAGGGAGTTCTAACAGCTCCAATCAACTCACTATAAAACCTGTTCACTTTGAATTTATTACCTTTAGCCGCCTGGTTCAACATGCTTGCATTCGTCACATTTCTGATCTTCAAAAGTTTCTTGAAGTACCAACTCAGATCAGGTTTTATCGGGCAAGACCACACATCCTGCTCCTTTAAGTAAATAGAATTGATCCATTTCACCCACAGGTTATCTTGTTTGCTTGAAATAGCCCACAAGTGTTTGGCAACCATCACGATGTTCCATTTTTTCCCCTCCCTAAAACCAATACCACCAAATTGCTTTGGGAGACAAACTTTTTCCCATGATGGCATATGCAGCTTGTTCCTATTACCATTCACACCCCAGAGAAAATCTCAACATTTTTTATCCAGAGCTGGCACAATTTTCTGAGGTAAGATAAAGAGGCTCATCCAAAAGTTTCGGATCCCAAGCAGAACCGAATGAATTAATTGAGCACGGCCCGCAAAGGACAAGTTCCTACTAGCCCATCCATTTAGTTTCAAGCTAAGCTTATCCAAAATAACACCACAATCCTCGTCTCTCCACTTTGTTGGTCTAAGATTCACACCCAAATATTTGAGCGGGAAAGACCCCTCTTCCATTTGAGTTATCTCCAAGATTGTGTTCTTGATCTCCTCCTTGACCCCCCCCCCCCCCCCAAAATAAATATGGGATTTCTTTTTATTAGTTGCTAAACAGTCGCTTGGCAGAATTCTTGAAAAGCTTCATCAATTAATTCCACAGAATTCACATTGCCCTTACAAAATATAATGAGGTCGTCTGAAAAGCAAAGGTTTGTTAATCTCAAGTTCTTACAAAAAGGATGAAAGCCGAATCCTTTTTTGTTTGAACATTGAGATAACAACCTAGACAAGTATTCCATAATCAAGACAAACACAAAGGGGGACAAAGGGTCCCCTTGGCGGAGACCTTTCTCACCTTTAAAGGACCCTTGGATTCTACCATTAAGTAAAAGGAAGTAGGTTGTACCTTTGAGGCAAACAAACAACCAGTGAATGAATCTCGAGGGAAAGCACAAGCTGTTTAAAAGGTCTTCCACAAATTTCCAGTCGACTGTATCGTAGACCTTGCTTAAGTCAATCTTTAATATGCAACGAGCAGAAACATTTTTCCTCGTGTAACCTTTAAGGAGATCTTGGAAGATCATAATGTTGTGGGCAAGAAGACGATTTTTGATAAAGGCTCCCTAGTTGTCACTCACGAGACTAGGAAGAACTTCTGTCAATCTAGAGCAAATCATCTTGGAAATACACTTATAAACTGTGTTGCAACAAGCAATAGGCCGAAAGTCACTAGCATCCTTTGGCTCTTGGGTCTTCGGGATAAGGGTAATGACTGCATCCTTCAAGGAGGCTGGCATAGTACCCTCCTCAAAGAACTTGAGAATAGCTGTAGACACATCATGTCCAATATCTTTCCAAAGACTTTTAAAAAATCTAGAGTCGAATCTGTCTAGGCCAGGGCTCTTGGTTGAATTAATTCCAAACATAGCCTTCTTCATTCTCTTTAAAAGGTCTTATAAGTCTAACCTGTTGCTCCAAGGAAAGAACCGGCCCCTGTTTAATACAATGTTTATCCAGCCTTCCAGTAGCAGAACTTTTCTTTCCCATAAAATTTCTGAAATGGTTAAGAAAATGCTCTACTACTTGGTTATAATCATCAATAATCCTCCCATTATTCTTAAAGGTAGTGATTCTATTCTCTAATTTTCTTTTCTTCAAAAAGGAGTGAAAATACCTGGTGTTATCGTCACCATTCTGCAACCAAGAAACCTTACTCCGTTGTCGAAGAAAAACAGTGTATTGTTTCAAGGCATCAACATAATCAAGACTTTTCACTTTCTCTTCTTGAAGCAGGTTGCTGTTGCTCGGGTCTCTGGCCAAACTATCCTGAGCTATGATAAAATCAGCTTTGCATTGATTAAACTGCAACTCAATATCTCCTACCTCCTCCCTGCTGAACTTCTTCAAAGTATGCTTCAATCTTAGTAAGTTCTTCACTAAACCGACATCATTATTAGTTTCTGAAGGTTTGAACCAACAGCTTAGAACTCTCTCTCTGAAATTTCTATGAAATAACATTTAATGTTGCATGGTTCACATGATTTATTTCATGATTATATGTACATAATGTATGAATTCATCTGAAACCCTTTTCACATACTTGATCCTGTTTATTGTGTCGTTAACACTTTGGAAAGTAAACATCACTATGTGAATAAAGTTTCCTAGATTTATCAGACATAGGGTTTTACTGATATGATAATCTACAATAGAGTTTACTTGCATTTGGAGAAATGCTATGTTCTTTCCAGAGCATTGGTTAAAGTAAAGCTCAAGTTGGATGCATGGAGTATGCATCGGAAGGGACCAATATTGAACTTTGAATTAGATTTATTAAACTTACCGTAATATCTATTCAAGTCAATATCGCCTAGTTGATCCTAGATCAAATGATCTTAATCCTGTTATGATTAGGCTCAATCTCAAGAGGCTATTCGTGTTCTTTGATTTGTTAGTTAAGCCTACTTTTAGGTCAGGGTGATATGTACATTTTGGGAACACGGTAGTGCAATGGAGTGGGAGCGCTAACATAAACATGGAATCTATAGCTTCTATTTGGCAAATAGTAAGCAAAGGATGATCTCCTTCGAGCTTGACCAAACGAAAATAAATGGTGGAGATCTCATTTTACATAAGCTGAAATATCATTTAACGGGGTTAAGTGTTTTAAGGATTAAATACATTGTAGGGTGTAACGGTAATCTAATCCCTTTACAGTGTAGATCATTCATATAGAGGATCAATGATCAAATTAGGATTATAACAATGGATAACTAATGATGTGTCTATATGGTGGAACATATAGAGCATTCTATATACTGAGAGTGCAATTCTAAGTTCTATGCGTGGATTCAACGAAGAATTAATAAGTCAGTGAATTTAGGTTATAAATTCTTGATCTGCTTATTGGAAGCTCGGTTATATAGACCCATGGTTCCCCCACTAGTTGAGATAATATTGCTTGTAAGACTCGTATAATTTGTTTTGATTAATCAATTATAATTCTCAAATTAGACTATGTCTATTTGTGAATTTTTCACTAAGTAAGGGCGAAATTGTAATGAAAGAGTTTTAGGGGCATATTTGTTTATTATGATACTTTGTATGGTTCAATTAATAAATATGATAAATGACAATATTATTTAATAATTATTTATAGTTATTAAATAGTTAGAATTGGCATTTAAATGGTTGAATTAGAAAATTGGCGTTTTTGAGAAAATCAGATGCAGAAAAGATAAAACTACAAAATTGCAAAAAGTGAGGCCCAAATCAACATGTATAGGGCCGGCCACTTTTGTAGGGTTTTACCTCTGATATTTTCATTATTTTAATGCCAAATAATTCAAACCTAACCCTAGTGGAATGCTATAAATACATAGTGAAGTCTTCAGGAAAATTACACTTTTACTTCTGACTTTTCATTCAGAAAAACTGAGCCTCTCTCTCTCTCTATTCTTGGCCGACCACCCTCTCTCTCTCTCTTCTTCCTTAAGATTTCAAAACACTTAGTGATTAGAGTAGTGCCCACACACAGCAAGTGATACCTCAATCATAGTGAGGAAGATCGTGAAGAAAGACTTTCAGCAAGAAGGAGTTTCAGCACTAAAGAATCAGAGAAAGAGATCCAGGTTCAGATATTGATAATGCTCTGCTACAGAAAGGAATCAAGGGCTAGATATCTGAACGGAAGGAGTCATTATATTCCGCTGCACCCAATGTAAGGTTTATTAAACTTTATATGTGTTTATTTTATCGTTTTAGAAAGTTCATATTTTGGGTGTTAATCAACATACTTGTGAGTAGATCTAAGATCCTGGTAAAATAATTTCCAACATGTTAGACCAAGTAAAATAAGATCCTGAGCCTTTGATCTCATCTACTTGGCCTAAAGCAAGCCAATTCTGAGCATCATCAATGTCCTTAGCCAAGACTTGCTTACCTCCATTCCTATCTTGAAAGAAAAACATGGAATTAAAGTCTCCAAGGATTAACCAAGGCTTACTAACCATTCCTATCCCAGTTAGCTTCTCAAAAAGAGACCTCCTTTCCAAAGCTGAATTGCTGCCATAGACTGCAGTGAAGTAAAATTCCTCAACCAATCCTGTCACTTTTACCCTGCTGTGGAAAAATTGGAAGTCCTCCTCCAAGATCTTAACTTGAACAAATTTGGATTTCCAAATAAAATTATTCTCTTACTGATAATAGAACTCGAGTAGAACTCCCAGTTAGGAAAACTAGTAGTCATAACATATCTAACCTTATCATGCTTTATTTTAGTTTCTAGAAGGGCACCAAGCCCTACTTTATTCTCTCTAAGAACATTCAACACCAATCTCTGCTTATCCCTCTTATTCAGACCCCTAACATTCCATCCCATTATGTTGCAGACTTCCATGGGATATCAGTATTGTTCGTGACCCATTCTCCCTCCCCAGATTCAGCAAGAATCTCATAACCATTACTTATGGCAGCCCCTACCCCATTTCGAACAACTAGTTTAGACCCTGTCTTACGAGGAGTAATCCATTTTGAATCATCAGAGTTGTTCCCTCCTTTAGTCTGCTTCTCATGACCACCATCAACTATTGTTTCTGTCTGGCTGCCCCTAATATCCTTAGCTACCTCTTCTAGTACTTTCTCACCATTAGGCACATTCTTCTCTACCATAGGAGTCTTATTTTTCAGCTCAACAGACCCTTTTTTCTTCCAAACAGTCGGTCCCTTCTCCTTATTGCAATTAGCAATAGTATGTCCAAGAAGACCACATGCCCCACACTTTGAAGGAATCCATTCATACTCCACAGACTGTTCTGCTAGTTGTTTTCTCTCATTGATATATGCTATTGTTTTTGGTGGGCAATCTGAAATCTCAATGTCCACTAAAACTCTAGCATATTTAATCATTGTTCTACTTAGAGTGACCTTGTCAACCATAATTGGTTTGCCAATGGTGCTAACAAGCGCACTAAGATTGTTTCTACCAATGTATATGAGACTGATACTTAATTAGTTTAGTAAGAGTATTTTTTTTAGATCCGTTATATACATTTTTAAGAAAGTAATTGTATTTATTATGTTAGACGTGTTCTTGGTAAAAATGTAAGGATGTTAGTCAATTTCTTTTAGTGTGCGGTGTGGGTTAGTTTTAATGAGAAGTATCTCTTATTTTTCTTATGGTATTAAAGAGATAGCATTATTAAAGATTTTTATCTAGTGATGTGAATCGACCGATGTATGATTTTTGTGTAGACACTTTATAGCTACCAATTTTTTAACTTACTGCAAGTTTTATTAACTGGGAAAAAAAAATACCAACGTTTTCAACAAAATTCGAAACAACAAAATACCCTGGACAAAAAGAAAAATCAAATGAAATCAACGACGATATGATGGATATTTTATTTTATTTGGTTGTGTTATTATACTAAATGGGTTTACACTACAGAAATATAGGTTTACATTACAAAAATAGTGAAATAAGTGTTGAATTTCTTTAAAAAAAAATACAAAAAAGAATTACATGTACCCAATTTCTTAAGGAGGAATAGCATCTTCTAGACGTGTTGTTTTATGACTGGCTAGCGATACTCTTTGAAAATTATTACATTAAATCATATGAGACTCGATACTTAGTTGAACCAATAAAGATATTGACACTTAGAGGATGTTAGACACTACTGGTACCTTTTAGTATTTCTCAATCACCTACAAACAACAATTATCACTGAAATTGCCCCACAAAAAAGTTTGGGAAATTCTACAATGCACACTCTTAAAATAGGTGCACTATCCTTATCTATTTTTGTATTTGAGAGAATTTTTTAGTCTAATTTTTTTATGGTCGTATTTGTTGTAGTTATTTAACACATTTTGCAAAATTTTGAAAAATTTAAAAAAAAAAATAACACACTAAAAATAGGGTTCAAACAATATGTTGCACGCGTGACTCTTTTATTTTTTACGCGTGTGAAATAAACTATTTAAATATTATTTTCTGTATTATAAATTATTCTGAATTTTTCAAAATTTTGCATGATGCTTTGAATAATTATAATATACACGATTATAAAAAAAAATAGAATAAAATTTCTTCTGAATATCAAAACAGATAGGGAGTGCAACAATGAATCGGTTTATGGCAGTGCATTGTAGAAGCATCCAAAAAAGTTTACAATTAATAAAAATGAGCATTGTTATTTGACATTTTAAGGTACTCAATATTATATCAATGTAATATCTTATAATTAATTAATTAATGGTTTCTTATATTAATTATTAAATCAAAATATACGAGAGAATATAACACTTTTTATGTACTTGGTACTTACCTTAACATTTCTCAATAAAAATAATAGAAACTTGGAATATTGGTGTGTCCAATTTAAGGGTCTCCATCAAAGAGTTTTCCAATATATTTTATGCTGATATAATAGGATACTTGTAATTTATTTAATTTGGTTATTTTTAGGTTAAATTTATTTTACAATGCATACTTTTAAAAATGTTGTACTGATACACTTTTTGTTTGTTTTAGCATTTGGAAGGATTTTTTAGTTTGAATTTTTTACATAGTCACGTATGTTATAGTTACTTAAGATATTTTACAAAAAATTTAAGAAATTTGAAATAATTTATAATATACAAAGTATTGTTTAAATAGTCTATTTTATACACGTATAATATAAAAGAGTTATGTGTATAACTCACTATTTAAAACCTAATTTCAGTCTGTTAAATTTCTCTGAATGTCTCAAAATTTTATAAGATATCTTAAATAACTACAACATATACAATATAAAAGGGCTTTTTTCATAAATGTACAACAAAAATAACATAATTACAAAAAATGTGCAAAAAAAAATTATTTTAAAAATTTATATATTTTGAAAACTTATTACATCAAACCATACATTTTAATCATTAAATAATAAACTATGTTTATTAAAACTTAAAATAAACAATTTCGTAAAATTAATTAAATAGTTTTATAAAAATAAACAAGTTAATTTTTTTTTATTAAAAGATAAATGTTTATTATCTATTTTAGTATGAATTATTATAATTTAATAAGATTTTTTTTAATAAAATACAATATCAAAATTATAAACATTAATGTATATAAATATAAATCAATACTTAAAATTACTAAAAATAAACATGACACATAAAGTAATATAATAAACATATCTGAATATTATTATTTTGTTTATTAAATTAGTATGTTTAATAAATAGAAAACAAAATAAACATATATATACAAAGTATTTTATATTATTAGTATGTTTATTATAATTGTAAACATAAAAAACAAACATAGACAATTATACTATACTAAAATAAATATATTTTTTTTTTCATTGTTTCTATATATTAATTATTTTCTAATGAATTAGTGAACGAACTTTCTATTGAAGTATAATTCTTACATCAAAAAATAAATAAACAAACATAACTTTATAAACTCCAAAAATTATTTAATTAGAAAAAAACATGACACAATAAACAAAGAAAAAGATAAAGATAAACAATTTTTTATATACATATTATTTATTTTTCTAAAAAATTACTAAAAAATAAACATAACACACATAGAGTGATATAATAAACTTATGTGAATATTATTATTTTGTTTAATAAATTAGTATGTTTAATTAATAGAAAATAAAATAAACACATATATAAAATATTTTATATTATTGGTATTTTTTTATAATAATTGTAAACATAAAAATAAACATAGCAAATATTACCATATATATAATAATCAATAATTATTACCATATATATATATTCTAAAAGAAATTGAAAAAAAGTTTTTAATTATATATAAAAATGTATGAGAAAATGATAATAAATTTTTTTGCACATATTTTGTAATTAATTAAAATAATATATACAAAATTGTAAAATGCCCATATAAAAATGGATTAACAATTTCTCTCGAATGCCGAAATAGATAAAAAGATATTCGATACATCCTTTTTAAAAGGGCCCATGTACAATTTTCCAAATTTATTTATATAGGTTGACTTGCCACTTTTTTTAAAACTAGGTGCAATTGCACATGTCAAACTCTTCATTTGATTTTTTTTATTTTCATTTTTATTGTATAATTAATTGTGATAAAATAAAAAATGTAAAATTGAGATTTAATATTTTAAAATGAAGTGAAAAGTGTAATATATATTATATTATACAATAATAATTACAAGCTAATTAAAAGTAAGCATTTTAACTACATCTATAACGTGTCCCATATAAGAAGCTCATTATTTAAATATATTTTACATAGCATTTAGAATATTTGTACAAAATTTGTATATTTATTTATATTATTTTGTAGATACTTTAAGTATCATTAACAGTATTTGAAGTGCTCGACTCAGCATCACTTTCGAGCAGTGAGATAGCGTTGTATTTGGTTTGACTTCCGCCACTATATGGATCCGCTTTTGCTTTTAAGTAAATAAAAAAATTTACTCGTTGTAGAAAGCCTTGCAGCTGATAATATGTTTTGATCATGTTATTAACAACATCATTGAAAAAGATAGTAATATTAATGTATTTTAATGAAGTGAATGAGTTTAAGTAGTAGAATTTACATGTGGGATGTGAATAAGCTCTTGTGCGGTACAATTTAAAAACTTTTCTGCATTTTTGCTAAAGAATGTTGCTATTAATGAGCCTGTGTGGTCTGTTAGTTGAGCTTCAAAGCGGCATCTAATATATTCAAATACAAATTAATTTATTTAAGTTACAAATTATGATAATAAGATTTGTGCTAAATTGAGTTAATATAAACCTTGGAATTGTCTCAACAGATGATTCGTTGCATCCGTGGCATTTAAAACATGATGTTTCATTGTCAAGATCTGCTTTTGGACGGCATCTTATACAAGCCATGTACCAGAAGGGTTGTCTTAAATTTTTGGTGAAGATTGATCCATTGATTCAAAAAGTAGTTTGCTAATAAAGCATAATATAGTTATTGAAGTAAAGTATACAATATTATGTAAAGCCAAAAATAATTATAAACACTGAGAAAAGAAACTAATCAGTTAATTAAAAGTTAAATAAACATATTTTGCATACCTCTTGTGGAAGATTTTGAATGCCATTAATAATAATGATATTATTATATTGACGAGTTCTTAGAGCAGTTGGGTTGGGAAGAGTCTCTTCTCACTGATAATGGCAGATAGGTATTCTTCATTGTTAATGCTCCTATTAATTTATAGGATAATATTATTAGATATATAAGAATTATTTATGGATAGGTGTAATAAGAAATAATTTATAAAAAATAAGTATAAATTAGTTTACCATTGACGAAGCTCATTTATTTGTGGAATGTTCGTAAGGTTGATGATAAATGAACTTTGTTGCTTGGATGATAAAGATATACTTATTGAATTATTAAAAAAAAAATATATTGTAAGTTGACTTTTAATAATACTAGTTTATTAGTTGAAATAAATCTAACCATTGTGTGAAACAACTTTCAGGCGTGTTCCTATTATAATAGAATTTTTTGGAAGAATTTCACATATTGCTTTTCCAACGGTCTCAGTTAGTTCGTCCCACATAGTTACAGTTTTTGGTTGCAAGCTCCACAAATATATTTTGTTAAATATTAACATAACATATGAAGTAATTTTTGAAAATATAAAACATATTAATTTTAGACCTTTGATCAACAAGGAGGAATTCTTGAATATTTGCAGGTCCAGACCTTGTGTGGATTTTTTTTATTGGATCAGCACTTAATAAAACTGCAACAATATCTATAATTAACATTGAAAGAAATATCATTAGTAATTTGCAATTAAAAATAAGAGAAAAGGAAACATATATCAATCGTCAAAACTAAACTTATTTAAATCTAGTCATAATCCTAAGTCTCTAACAAACACAAAAGAGAATAAGAAAGTTCTTAAAATTGTAATTATGTAAGGTTTAATTGAAAGATGGCAATAATCTTTTTACACTATAAATTCTAACAGAGTTGTGACAAAAGAAGCTAGAGACTGAACAAAATAAAACATTTCTATCATTGTTATGGGTCTCGTTCTATGTTTAGTTTGTCACTTGAATTTGATTTTCATTTAGAACTGCATTAACTACAAAATGTATTCTGTTTCTACATGTCCCAGCTATGATTTTTTGGCTTACCACTCATAAAAGAACTTAGTAATACATATAAAAGAATTTTTTGTAATACATATATCTATAAGAACTTCGAAATTGGTAAAGAACCTACCAAACCCTCTGCCAAAATGTCAAAAAAGGAGCATTGTAAGTCAACAATTTTATCATGATTCATTAGCCATGTTTTGTTTACAATCTATCTGGGTAATTTTCGATTTACTTTGTTCAGAGATGACTTTGGTTCATGTATCCACAAGAACCTTTATTACAAAAGTCATAAAGAAGCAATATTTAATCAAATTTTTCAATATGACGAATGTGTTTTTCTATGTGCAAAAAATTGGTGAAGTTCTGAGTCTTTGCAATTTGTTTCATAATTTTGAAGTTCATTTCCATTTCCCTCTTTCTGTGTTCAATTTACAGATGTTGAGTTTGAGAGAGAGAAAGAGAGAACGAAAGAGAAGAATGTGTTTCTGTATTATTGATTTGAATGAATTATTACACACACTTATAAATAAGTCAGTATTTATAAACAACAGATTAACAAAGCCAATTAATTATAGAGTTAGTTGGATGACAGCAGAGAAAACTAACAAAACAATGAACAATAACAGTGTGAGATTTTGAGTATTACTGCTAGTCCTTGAAGCAGTAGTACAAATATAAAGAGTAACAAAAAGAACTTAATACCACAACAAGAAAGGATCATTTAGAGAAATTTTATAGTTATTTTTTATTTATTTTCAATGCACAAATACACAAGATCTTACTTCTTACTATTATAAAACCATCTTAATCATGTGATTGTTAGAATAACATGATTACATCAATTTTTTTCATATAATTTTGACTCAGCCAGTAAAATCTTTTAAGTATTCTTTCGTTTGTCCAAGGCACAACCTAGAAGCACTCACCCTCATTTTAATATGTCAATAGTTTCTATTGAATCTAAATTAGAAAAATAAAAATCCAATTAAAAAAAAGGTACAGGTGCACCAACACCAATCTATGGATAGAAAGTCAAATTTTTCATTTAAAAGAGAAAGAAAAAAAAAATAGAAGCAGAGGTATATATACTATTTTAGAATCAAATGTAAATAATTCATTTCTTAAACCAAAAATCAAGTCGTTGAAGAAAAGTTTAAATAATATATAAAATAATAAAATTAAGCCCCATATATCAGATTCTTAAAACATAGAGTTGATTATTTTAGTGCAATATATTCATTTGTTTAAACTATATGAGTCAAAACAAACGATAAGATTGAGTTCAATACTACTTTTTTGAATCCCTTAAAGCCTTAAAATCTTTAACAATAATTGGAAGAAAACGAGAGAACCAATTACTGTAAATATGTTTTACACTTCAAAAAAATGACCTTTAAAAGTGTGAGAGAATTTTGTTAGCCAAACCCACCAAAACAGAGTTAAAACATGTCTGGAACAAAGAAAAAGAAAACAGAGAGAGAGAGAGAGAGAGAGAGAGAGAGAGAGAGAGAGAGAGAGAGAGAGAGAGAGAGAGAGATGTTGAGACTCACGGATGCAACTATAAGAGTATATAAATAAGAAAGAAAGACCCAAAAAGATTCACAAAGACTCAATCACAAACCGAGAACATACATATATATAGCCATCAAAGCATAAAACTTAAATACATAATAATAAATTTCACCAAATAAAACTATATATACATGAAAGCATGACTTAAGTATACAACAAAACAAGTCTATATAATGACTCAGTAAACCAAACCTGAGAGTTTGAAGAAGTTAAATCAGAGAAGTAATTACGTATTCTACAACAAAGTTCCATTTCTTAAAACTGTTTATTTGATAAGTTTGATCATGTTAGAATAGTATACTTATACTAACCTTTAAAGAGAGGATAACTCTCAATCTGGCAAATCATATAACACGTATATATAATGACTCAGCACTAATATATCAATTAGTTCAACACGTATATATAATGCTCGAAGCTCTCTTCCATGGCGAAGAAGAAGCGGGTAATTCGAAAGCCAGTTCGATTTCTGCAGGCAACTGATACAGATGTGGAAGAGAAAGGCGAAGTGCAGGATGAGGAACGAATCATGAATGGGTTTACCGAAGGTCTGGATCTGATTGCTGAGGCATTAAATGTCGGTGAGATACAGTGCGTCAATGAGGAGAAAGGCGAAGAACAGGTTAGTGATTCTCGTACTGTTTGTAACTCTGATTTAATTGAGGAAGGAGAATAGAAATCTCCTCGAAATTGGGCGGATATAGTTGATAAGGAACATTTGCAATCTTCTTCTCAACACAAATGGAAACAGTTCACAGCAGAGAAAATCTCTTTTCGTGAACCTGATCTCTCCTTTGCTGAACCTCTGATTAAAGAAGGGATTAAGATAGCTCAGATAGATGTGGAAGAAGTGAAAATTCAGGCTGCTAATTGGAGTACGGCAATTATTTGTATGGTGGTTGGAGCTAATCCACCATTTTCAGTTTTTGAAGGTTTCATTAAGAGAATGTGCGGGAAGTTAGGGATTGCTCAAATTGTTAGGATGAATGGAGGCTATACAATAGTTATATTCCAAGATGAAGCTACCCGTAATCATGTTTTGGAGCATGGTGTGATTCAATTTGACCGAAAACCAATTATTACAAGGCCTTGGACCAGAGACTTGGATGCTCTTCATCTCATCAAATCGGTTCCCTTGTGGATTCGATTACCTGATCTAGGGCTCCAGTATTGGGGAAAAAAATGCTTGAGTGCTTTGGTCAGCACAATAGGGAAACCTATCATGGCTGACAAAGTCACCAAGGAAAGATCCATGGTTAAGTTTGCGCGGGTGCTGGTGGAAATGGACATTATGGACTCACCACCTAAGGTGATACACTATCTAAATGAACATGGTAGATTAATGGAACAAGAGGTAGTGTATGAATGGCTACCAATTCAATGTAAGAAGTGTAATGGATTTGGGCATAGTGCAAGTGATTGTAGGAAGGAAGAGAAGGAACAGGGGAAGAAGAAGAAAGAGTTTATCAAAAAAGCTCAAGGAGACAAAAAAGACAGCAATAAAGATATGACAATAGCACTGGTTGATGTTATTAAACAGAAAGCAGGGTCAAGCCTTGATGAAAATAAAACAGGGGAAGGTGATATGACAGATTCTACGATAGGGGTGGTTGCACCTGAAGCTGAGGAGAGTCAAGCTAAGAATGGGGAATGGCTCACACCAAAAAGAACTCAAAGAATAAAAGCTAAGCATGGAGAGAATGTTGGGAAGGAGGTGGCTGGTACTAGCTCCTCAAATGTTTTTAAAGTTTTACAAGGGCAAGAGGTAGAAGTTAAAGGTGTCGTTTTAAACTCCAATATAAACCACGAATTTCTGTAATGTCACGTGTTGGAACATAAGAGGCCTCAATAAAAGCAATAAACAAGAGGCTGTCTTAGACTTGTGTAGATTAAAAAATATTGGTGTGGGGGCTCTGTTAGAGACCAAAATGAGAGGCAATAAAGTTTGAGAAATGATTTTCGACAGATTTCCTGGGTGGGATTACTATTCTAGTAATGTTGTTGAAGTCCGATTGTTGTTGATTTGGAGGAAAGGATTTGTTAGGGTCATAGTCTTGGAAGAAAACAAGCAATATGTGCACTGCTATGTCAAAATGGTAGGGCATGTAGAGGCTTTTTGTGTTACTTTTGTCTATGGATTGAATGCTTTAGAGGAGAGGAAATCTCTTTAGGTTGGTCTAGAAAAGCTTAAGTTTCCTATCAAGCCTTGGATTGTTTAGGTGACTTTAATGTTGTTTGTAAGTATGGTGACAGGGTAGGAGGTAACTCTGTCTCGGCTGCTAAAATCAATGATTTTAACAATTGGATTTCTCTTGGTATGGTGGATGAATTAAAAAAGGTAGGATCTAAATTCACTTGGTCTAACAATCATGGAGTGAATGATAGAATCTACT
This sequence comes from Cannabis sativa, assembly GCF_029168945.1. NCBI lineage: Eukaryota > Viridiplantae > Streptophyta > Magnoliopsida > Rosales > Cannabaceae > Cannabis > Cannabis sativa. Next base: position 26,616,399 of record NC_083602.1, on the reverse strand, counting down.
CTTGCATTGATCATGCCTTTAAGAATGAAGAATGGCTGGACTTCTACCTTAATTCTTTTGCTTCGTTTCAATGGGAGGCTATTTCGGATCACTGTGTTTGTATTGTCTTTTCGGAAGTGGTGCAAGATATAGGAGTTAAGCCGTTTTGTTTCTTCAATTTCTGGACAGATCATGAAAGGTTCAAGGAGATTGTCATGGCAAGTTGGAACAAGCCATTAAGGGTGAAGGACTGGTTGCCATTTACTTTAAAACCTTGAGGCTTAAACACCTGCTAAAGAGTTTTAATAAAAATCAGATTGGAGATGTGGGGGCTAATTATGAGTTGGCTAAGAGTCAATACCAGGAAGCTAAGAGCATGGCTCAAGCTCATCCAGGAGTAGTTGTTTGGATTGAGAAGGAGAAGATGGCAGCAGATAACTTTAGCATGAAAGAGAAGATGTTCCATAGTTTCCTTGTGCAAAAAAGTAAAATAAACTGGCTGAGTAAAGGTGATGAGAACACTGCCTATTTTTTTGCCAGCTTGAAGAAAAGAAGAGAAGAAAATTGAATTGTAAGCTACACATATGAGCAAGGTACTTTGATAGATAGCTATTCGGAGGTGGTGAAGCACTTTGTTGATCACTTTCAAAGCTTTATAGGGAGCCAGAGCACAGCTTGTTCTAAGCTTAACTATGACTGTCTTGACCAAGGCAACAAGTTGAATCTTGATCAGCAGATGTTACTAATCAGGCCATTTATCATGAAGGAGATAAAGAGAGCTTTATTGAGTATTCCTAACTCCAAAAGCCCCAGTCCAGATGGGTTCGGATCTGCTTTTTTCAAGGAACTTTGGCCAGAAATAGGCACTTAAGTTAGCAATGCAATTCTTTAGTTCTTTGAAACATGCAATATCCCTTCTCAGCTGAATGAAACTGTGCTATCTATGGTGCCAAAAAAGGAGGTCCCTACCTAAGTTGTTGACTATAGACCAATAGCTTGTTGTAGTACTCTATACAAATGTATTACAAAGCTCATTTGTCTTAGGTTAACAGAAGTGCTTCCTCACTTGGTCCATCAAAACCAAGGTGCCTTCATCAAGCAGAGATCTATTGCACATAACATACTTTTTTTCCAAGATCTAATCAAACACTATGGCAGGAAGAATGTTACTCCTTGATGTTCTTTCAAGATTGATCTGAGTAAGGCCTATGACACGATTGACTGGACCTTCCTTGAACACCTCTTGGCTGGTTTGAACTTTCCTAATAGATTCACAAACTGGATAATGGTGTGCCTAAAAGGAACTTCCTATACTCTGATGATGAATGGGACGCTTCAAGGGAACTTTAAAGGGAAGAAGGGCCTAAGGCAAGGGGACCCGATGTCTCCTTTGCTCTTTGTTCTAATAATGGAGTATTTAACTAGAAGGCTCAAGTTGGAGGCAAAGAAGAAAACCTTTAGGCACCACCCTATGTGCAAAATTCTAAACCTAATCAGTTTATGTTTTGCTGATGACTTGATTCTTTTTTGCAAGGGATCTAAACAGGCTGCTCATCACATTAAAGTGGCTCTTGATGATTTTAGCAAAACAGCAAGGTTGGTTACTAATCTAGCTAAATCCCAAGTGTTCTTTGGGGGAGTCCAAGATGATGAAAAGCAGGCTATCCTGGATGACATTCAACTTGAGGAGGGTACCTTCCCCCTTAAGTACTTGGGGGTCCCTATGAGACCAACCAAGTTGAAAAAAGAAGACTGTGAGATAATCATTCAGAAGATAAAGCAAAGATTCATGACTTGGGCAACCCGGCACCTTTTGTTTGCAGGAAGAATTCAACTTCTTCATTTAGTTTTGTTAGGCCTTCGTAACTACTGGATGAATATCTTTATTCTTCCTTAAAGCATTGTTAAAGAAGTGGAGAAGCTTTGTAGGGGATTTCTTTGGGGAGTTAAGGGTAATAGGAGCAAATGACACATTGCTTCTTGGGAAAAAATTTTCTATCCTAAGTCTCATGGAGGGCTTGGATTTAGGGATAGTGCAAATTGGAATAGATCTATTCTAACGAAGTATCTTTGGGCTGTGATGAACAAGCATGACTTGCTTTGGGTTAAGTGGGTCAATGTCATGTATTTGAAGGACAAGAATATATGGGACTACACTCCTACAATGGATGTTAGCTGGTACTGGAGGAAGTTATGCCATTTAAGGGCAAGGTTTTCTGCTGCTACTCTCATGGCTGCGGGTAAAAATGGGAAATTCAGTGTTGCTGCAGTGTACAAAAGCCCTTTGCAGGTTGGGAAAGTGTGCTATACTGAAGCTGTCTGGTGCAGAAGTAATCTCCCGAAGCATAGGTTTGTTTTATGGCAGGTGGTTAATAATCAATTGCTAACTAGAGACAAGTTTTTCAGGTTTCAAATCACTCTGAAAAATGTCAATTGTCCTGTTTGCAATGCTGAGATTGAGAGCCATAAACACCTATACTTTGACTGTATTTTCTCTAAGCAGGTGGTTACTTCTATCTTTGATTGGATTGGTGTCAAGTCTTGGCCTTTGTTGTATGATGGATGGCTTAGTTGGTGTTCGAACAGGAGCAATGGGCAGAGCATGAGCATCTACTATGCCTGTCTTGCAGCGTGTGTTTACAGCATTTGGAGGAACCGAAACAACTGTATTCATGAGAATTTTTCTTTTACAGTTTTGTATATAGTCAGTGAGATTAAAGTTGTTATAAAGAATAGGTTGTATAGCTTACAAAGGAAGAAGTTAAGTAGGGATGTTAGGAAGATGATAAGCTTTTTATTACAATGATTGTTTGTATGTTGGTGTGAGGGGGCTGATTGTTGTGGCTGCTGGTTTTTGTATTTGCTGGTTGATTAATGAAATTTTTCTTTGATAAAAAAAATAAAAAATTTAGCATTGTAACACGTATTTGATGAGCAAGCTAAATATAGATAAATTAATAAATAGTTGTATACTTTTTGTTTTTTTTATTCCATAAATTATCTATAAATTTTTTAGCTTTTTCTTTTAAGGGAAAATTACCAAACATGCATCAGTCCAAGAAATTCAAAAATAAAAAATTGAAATTAAAATATGTGTAAAGGAAGATAAATTTCATCAAAATAGGAACTGGCTGTAAATTTTATTTATGAAAAAAAATTGAAAACATATAAATAAATTAGGCATCTCACACTTTTATATATAGATAGAGAGAGAGAGAGAGAGAGAGAGAGAGAGAGAGAGAGAGAGAGAGAGAGAGAGAGAGAGAGAGAGAGAGAGAGAGAGAGAGAGAGAGAGAGAGAGAGAGAGAGAGAGAGAGAAAAAGAGGTAAGGAAATTAGGGATTTGAAAAAAAATTGAGAAATATGAATAAAAAAATTAGGAATTTTACATTTTTATATACAGATAGAGAGAAAGAGAGGTAAAAGAATTAGGGATTTTGAAATCAATAAACATACCTGGTGTTAACATCTAAATCAATCCAGAAATGTGCATGTCGAAGTTGAAGATTTACCACACCACACCATTCAAATTCATTCGAAATAGATATATACTCTTAACAGAACAAAAATAATCATACTAAATGTAGATAGAGGTTGTGGTGGAATCACCCAAACTCATCATCACCAACGTAATGTGAAGACGAGGTGTAGTTACAGAGAAATAAAAGGAGAGAAGAAAAGGAAGAGAATAAAGTTTATGGGAGGTGACTTGGTTGAATTAATCAACAAAATGGTGACATTATTTATATAAAAGAAAAAGGAAGAATAATACGACCAGTCAACAAAATGGCAATATTGGTAATATGTATTTTAAAAAAGGTAAATTTGTTATCAACTATCACACTAATAAACCATATTTATAATAGTAAGATAATGTTAATTATAATTTTTTAACATTAATAATAATTATTATTGTTGGAATTTATTTTATCAGGATCTTAGATCTACTCACAAGTATGTTGTTTAACACCCTAAATATGAACTTTCTAAAACGATAAATAAAAACATATAAAGTTAAGAAAACCTTACATTGGTTGCAGCGGAATAATGTCTCCTTCCACTCAGATCTCTAACCCTTGTATCCTTTCTGTCGCAGAGTATTATCAAGATCTGAGCCCGAATGTCCTTCTCTTTGTGTGTGATCCTTCACAGTCTTCCAATATATGATTGAGGTACCACTTGCTGTGTGTGGGCACTACTCTATCACCGAGGGTTTCGAAATTATGAAGAGGAAAAGAGAGAGGGTTAAGTTCGGCTATAGAGAGAGAGGGAAGGCTCAGTTTTCTGAAAAAGTTGATTTTCTGATTTTCTGACAAAAAACATTAATTTGACTGAGCCATCACTTTCTATTTATAAGCAACTACTAGGTTTAGGTTAGTAATTATTTGGCATTAAAATAATAAAAATATTAATTGGAAAAATCTATCCAAGTGGCCGGCCATAGGTGTTAATGGGCCTTACTTGGATTTTGCAGTTTTCACAATTTTTATTTCTATTTTCTCAAAAACGCCAATTTTCCAATTCTAACCACTTAAATGCCAAAACTAATTATTTAATAACTAAAATAGATTATTAAATAATATTGTCATTTAATTTAATTATTAATAAAACATATAAAGTCTATTAATTAATAAATAAACCTAGAATCTCTTTTCTTTACAATTTCGCCCCTGCTTAGTGAAAATTCACAAATCAGACATAGTCTAACTTTAGAATTATAATTGATTAATCACAAATCAATTATTGAGTCTTACAAGCAATATAGTCTCAACTAGAATGGGGACCATGGATCTATATGCTGAGCTTCCAATAAGTGAACCGAATTTACTAGGTAAATCCCTACTTATTAATTCCTCGTTGAATCCACTCTTAGAACTTAGAATTGCACTCTCAGACTTATATAGAGCATATTATATGTTCCACGATATAGATATGCTATCTCATTTAACCATTGTTATAATCTTATTGTGATAAAAGATCCTCTATATAGATGATTTACATCGAGATGGGATAATTTTACCGTTCTCACCCCTCAATGTATTTTTCCCCTTAAAACACTTAGCTACCTGTAATTGATGTTTAGTGATCTAAGAATTAGTCACTTAAACAAGAGCTCATCCATTTACTTCTATTTAGCTAAGCTCGAAGGGAATCATCACTTGACTTCTATACACCAGTAGAAGCTATAGATTCTATATTTATGTTCAGCACTCTCACTCAATCATACTATCATGTTCCCAAAATATACGTATCACCCTGATCCAAAAGTAGGCTTAACTAATAAATCAAAGAACATGAATAGCACTCCTGAGTTGAGCCTAAGCATATCAGGATTTAGAATATTCTTTTAATCTTAAGATCAACTATTGATATTGACTTGGAAAGATATGACGGTAAGTTTATAATATCTTGACTAAGTTGCAATATCGGTCCAGTCCAATGTATACTCCATACATTCGAAACTAGTATACTTTACCAATATCTTGGGAAGAACATAACACTTACTCCAAGTGTAAGTACACATCATCGCTGATTATCACATTAGTGTAAATCCAAAACACTGATGAAACAGGGACTTAGTCGTTTGATTCATATAATCACAATCACATTCCACTGTGTTGACGATACTGTAATTGTGAATAAACATATGATCTGGACTTAACAGATTTTGTGTGTAAATGTAATAAACATATAAACTATTAGAATGTAAAATTCATGCAAACATAAATCACTTCAAATTTCTTATATTGATAACTAATCAGATTGTAAAGGGTTTTATTTAGGGCACAAAACCCAACAATTATTACTTCCCGAAGACACTATTTTCTTCAAATATTGTTGTAATGATATTTTGTCTACTTGTCATTCTTTCAGTTCCGTTCAATCTTTAGTTCTTAGTATTAATTTTCCGCTGTTAGTGAATATGATTGGCAGTGGTTCTGACTAAGACAAGTGTACAATATAATTTTGGCTGATTTATAGCCTTTTCTAATGAAAGTTTTTCATTCTAAAATAATAATAAGGAAAAGTCAGTAACATGCATGTTCAAATTAACAGAAATGATATGATAACTTGGATGAAATATAGGAAATGAACAATTGTCAGATTTTTATTGGTACTACAATAATAGAATAAGAAATGTGTAATAGCTGGTTTTTTATTATCCTTATGCTTTCTTTTATTTCTACCAAAAAAAACACAAAATTGAAAATGACATAAATTTGATGGCTGTTGTCCATTGCAGCGAGAACTAATAAAACAACACAGCACGCTCGTCTTCATAGCACTGAAGCATTTCCACCACTTGCCTCATGGTTGGTCGAACATCCTTGTCTTCTTCAACACATTGCAAAGCCAGTTTAACTAAAATTATTATTTTGTCCTTATCAAACTCACCCAATTCCAACATAGTTGGATCAATTATTTCTTCAATCCTTGATGCAAAAATACCTTCTTCTCCATTCATCTTTTCCCTCACCCAAGTTACCAATCTCCCATGTTGATCTCCTATTCCTCCTCCGTAATCATAAATCTGCATGTCTGTCGATTTTCTCCCAGTAACTAATTCCAATACCACCATTCCATAACTATACACATCCACTTTAGAGGTAATCGGAAGATTATACACCCACTCAGGCGCCATGTAACCCCTTGTACCTCGAATCCTAGAGAAGCTTGGATCGAGAGACTCACCTCTGTTTAGCAGCTTTGATAGTCCAAAATCCGCAACCTTTGGATTGTAATTAGAGTCCAAAAGAATGTTCTCAGGCTTCACATCACAGTGCAAAACCCACTCTAAGCATTCATCATGCAAATATGCGAGTCCTTTCGACGTCCCCATTGCTATGGCAAACCGCTTCTCCCAATCGAGTACTATGCTGTTTGAGCTTTTCAAATTATCTGCTAGAGATCCATGTTCCATGTACTCATACACCAACATTTTATGCTGTCCTTCTACACAATAACCCCACATCTCAATCAAATTCATGTGGTTCAACCTCCCAATCGTGCTCACTTCAGCTAGGAATTCAGCTTCACCTCCGGTAGTGTCTGTCAGTCGCTTGATTGCCGCGACACGACCGTCTGATAGTACACCCCTGTACACAGTGCCTCCGCCTCCACTCCCGATTGAGTTGCGGAATCCAGCCGTAGCTTTCCTCAGCTCTGCATATGTAAATTTTTGAAACCGTGTAGCAGCAGCAAGGGTGTAACCATGGGAGTCATCTCTGCTCTCTTTTCTTGTCAAATACAAGAAGCAAAGCACTATAGAAATCAATACCAGTTCCATCCCTCCCAATGCAATGGCCATCCAAACAAAAACCTTCAAGCGTCCATTTTCTTTGGCCTTATTGTACGTTCTTTGAAGCATCACCATCTTGGGAGAAGAAGAACAATTATGATCTCCTTCATTTTTTCTCTGAAAAGAGGAAATCATTGCTCTAGGGAGTCTTATATAGACATCTCCTGGGAAAGAAGAAGTGTGAGCTCCATTAACCAGTAGATGCTTAGTATAGCATCTAGAAGCCTGAAAATTGTTATTACTCATATGAAATTGGATACCTTTGCAATCGGACACGTTCAAACACTGTTCTTTACATTGTTTTAAGGAAAGATTCTCATAGTAGAACTTGTCGTAGCCATAGAACTCAGCGTTGGCAATGCGGTGAAAACTGGTGTCCCGTGTATACCTCCATTCGAATTCCGGTTCACACCCAAAGGCCCAATCTGAAGAATTTTTCACCTTATATCCAGGCACACAATAGCAACTCCTTCCTAAAACGTGATCGTAATAGCACATACTATTGGGTCCACAAATTCCATGAATACTACATGGAATGGATATAGCTTGCCAAGTAACATTCCACGTTTTATTTTCTATGTCAAAACTATATAGTCGAAGATTTCCGTCCGTATCAAGAGTTAACCGCCGGTTAACCTTAACACCGTAATCAGAGGATAAAAACACGAGATTATCCGATGAAGCAAAGTCACCAGTAGAGGTAAACACTGCATTTTTGGTGTTGTTGTATGTAAATCTTCCAGTCTGAAATGGCCCGAGCCAAGGAGCTGGCCAGTACACACTTGATACGAGCGGGTCGGGACCTTGAAAACGCAAGCGGAGGATGTTGTCATCGTCGAAATAAAAGTTATAGTATCCAGAAGAATAGTTGGTCTGGGATTTTGAAGACACAAGGTTGGTGTTCATGGTGAAATTTTGGTTAGGAAGAAGTGTATCTGTGGGGAATTTGAAGCTTTCCCAGTAAGTAACATGTTTACCAGACACAGCGCTTCTGAGAACAAGGTTTCCGGAATCATCGAGCTGCAGTTTCACAGCAAGGCCGGCGCCGAACCTGGTCCCCAGTCCCAGTGTCGTGTCGGTACTCCATACTTGATCTCTCCCTATGTCAAGCAAGACAAGATTACCGTTTTCAGTCAGTAAAAGTTTTGACCCTCTTCCGTTGACTGGTTGGTCTCGATTGGCCATCCAAACTATGGTGGGAACAGAGGATTTGGTAAACCACACACTAAAGCAGAATGCATTTTCCCCAACAGGGTAAAATCCTGCCGAGAAATCTCCGTTGGATGAAACCAAAATGTCAGTGTCTGCTTTTTCAACACTTAGGGATGAACCTTGCTTCAGAGTATTGCTAGTAGAGGTTGTTGTGGATGAACATAATGTTGCTTGAACGAAAAGAAGAATAAGAAAGTAAAGAACATTATTATGCAAGATTTGATTCATTATTGCCTAATTTAATGAACTAGTCATATGTCTTATGCATTTTTATATATAGACTACTGAATGATATGAATGTAGGAGTCCTAGTCCACACGTTAACTGAATGAGCTTTCAGTGCATATATACAAGGTTAATGTCTTTAATTAATTTCCATATTCAAATCGGCAGAGTTTACTATTGACTCTTAACACAGTTTGTGACCGAGAAAATCTAAATGGGAACAAAAGTAATGTCATTGTCAAAGATCCTGGTTGGCGATATCAATCAAGGTTGAAATAATTGGAGTTGGGAGAGAAACCACTCAACATTTTGCAACGGAAAATGGACGGCAATGACTGACAAGTCACAACCACGAAACATATTCAAGGTGACTCTGACTTTGGGCAGTAATAAATCGCTGGTGTTGACAAGGTATTACTATCTTGCACTTTTGTGAATGAGGGGTGTGATTATTAACAATTTCACGGGGCTCTCGTTTCCTATTAACTGTATATTATTAAAGTAAACTGGTTAACAAAGCACGAAGTGCATATGTATACTAATTTTGAAAATTTTATTATATATTTTTTGTATTAGTATGCCCCTAATATATCGATACATTCTCTTTCTGTTATAGTATTCGAAATAATTTTTAGTCAAATTTTTTCTCATGGTCATGTAAATTATAGTGTTATTAAGACATTCTATAAAATTTTAAGAAATTCAAAAATGTTTAACACTCCGAAAATTGTGTTCAAGCAGTGTGTTACACGCGTGACTATTTTATTTTATACGCGTGTAAAATAAATTGTTTGAACATTATTTTCTATGTTGTAAATTATTCTGAATTTCTCAAAATTTGTAGGATATCTTAAATAGCTATAACGTACATGAATATGAAAAAAAAATTAGACTAAAATTTTTTTATAGATGCCGAAACAAGTAGGCGTGCATCTGTACATCCCTTTTAAGGGGTGTAGAATCACCCTATATATTATTGTTTTATTAAAGGAGCACCACAATTAAATTAACTTTTACTCCTAACAGTTAGAGAATTTAGTCCTTATTTCCCCAATGTGTATTATTATTATTTTTTTTTTTGGGCATGAATCTCCATGTGTATTTTTATAGAAGATTTTCAAATAGAATAAAAATATATTTAAAATAGTGCTTAAGAATACTTACTTTTAATATAAGATTGGTTTTTGTTGTTTTCTATTTATATACATACTATTTGCATGATTAGAAGTTGAAAAGTATTTATTAATTATATCAATTAAGTAGAAAATAAATAATTAAGAGAAAGAAAAAATTGTAGGAATTCAATGGACAAAAAAATATAAATAGTAGTCAATAAATTTCTCATTGATTTAGGTGAAAGTTGAATATGTATGGGTGATATTGATTTAGTTAATTGTATAAATAAATAAGTAGTAAGATATGAGTATATATTTAATTGGGTTGTTATACTTTCTTCCTTAATATTATTAAATAAAAAAAAATTATTAAAAAACCACAAATTAGATAAAGTAGAAAATTAAAAGGAAATTAAGTTACCACACATATTTTTCTTTTAGATTTATATGTAGATATAAAAATATGTAGATAGATAGATAAATTAGAAAACAACTTAAAATTAAATATTAATAATTTAAAATTAAGTTTATCAATAACAAAAGAAACTTCTTAAATTAATACTTTTTTAGAAAGTTAAATAATTAAAATTAATTAAAAAAAATTATACGTATATCATTTTTAATACATTAATTAAATGGTGTAAATTATAAAAAATTAATATAAAGGTATGTGATTTTTTTTAGAAAGTTAAATAATTAAAATTAATAAAAATAATACTAATATATTATCTTCAATGCATTAGTTATATTGTATAAATTATTAAAAAAAATCAAAAAGTATCACTAAAATTAATATAAATGTATGTAATTTATTACAAAATAATTAAGATAATAAAAATTTAAAGCTCATGATTGAAGGAAAGAAATATAATAAACATTTAATTATTCATTATGAAAATGTATAAAAGTAAAATTAAAAAAAATCATATTAGCTCTTATATATAGTCTTTTTTTAGGTTTTTTTTATATATACATATATAGGGTAATATTATGGTAGGACCTAGCAAAAGTTCCCAACCGATAGGGAACCTTTTTGTTTACCATTAATTTTAGATCTTGTGGTTATTATGATGTAAGGTATATACTCTTACTATAGGACTGCTTGTATACAATTAAAACTTTATATATATTATAATAATATTTGATAATATATTTATTTTAAAAAATAAAATAATATTAATAATGAAAAAAATTTATTAATTTTTATTTTTTAATTATTATTATTATTTTTTTAAAATTAATTTAAATTATTTTTATATAGATATTTATTTTCAAAAATTCTTCTGATGTAGGACCGCTTGAATGATTTTAGATGCTCTTTAATGGGAACCGTACCAACTTGCTTCTCTTAAACTCAATTTTTTTTTGCAGAAAAAATAATATCAAACCGAATGAATTAATTTTTTTTTTTTTTGAGAAGTGACGTCTCAAAAGAGCAGCCAATTAACAAGATAAAAACCACTGAAAAAACAGTCAATAATAACACCAGAACCACGCATAAAAGCAAAATAAAAAAAAAAAGACTAGGTGTAAACATAAAAAAAAAACCAGTAGTAAATTATGAGAAGCCAAAAAATAAGAAGCCAAAAAAAATGAATTTAGAAAAAATAATTTTTTTTTGAAAATAAATACCAATATAAAAACAATTCAAAGTAACTTTAAAAAAATAATAATAATTCAAAATAAAAATTAATAAAAATTTTAATTATTAATATTATTTTTTAAAAAAATAAATATCATTAAATATTATTATAACATGTATAAAGTTTTAATCGTATACAAGCAGTCCTATCGTAAGAGTATACACCTTACATCATAATAACCACATGATCTAAAATCAATGGTAAAAAAAGTTCCCTAGAGGTAGAGAACTTTTGCTAAGTCCTACCATAGTCTTGTCCTACATATATATAAATCTGTATTATAATATATATAAATTTTAGAAATTTTACATCAAAAATACAAAATGCACACTTTATTACCAAAATACCACTACACAGTTAAATGAACATTTATACTCTTTATCTTTAGCTTATTACATTTTACCACATGCACACACAATACCTGCAGATGACACGTCTTTGATTGATGTATTACATCAATCTTTCATTACATCATTTCCCTCCTTTATTCTCTTCTTTTTTCTATTATTTTCCATTTCTTTTCAGTTTTTTTTAAAAAAATTATAACTTCCATAGCTGAACACTTCCCCCCTCCACGATCCCAACTCGGTTTTCCTCTTCTTTTTGTTCTTCAATTTTATTTTCAACTCACATTAACCGATTCCCATAACTGTTTTCCCTCTTTTTATTTTGTCTCTTAATCCATATATAAATATGGCTATTACTCGTTCTTCATCCACTCCTTCCCCTATTCAAAAGAAAAGTTTTGAAATGGGGTTAAAATCTTTAGCTAATAGAAACAAGGGCAAACGGCCTTTTTTTCAGGAAGATGACTCTGATTTTGCTCCTCCATTGTCGAAACGTGAGCGAGCTCCTCCAAAGAAGAAATCAAAGGTGGCTGCCCAAGAAAAAATTCCTCATCATAATGCTCAAAAAAATGATCAAGATAGTGTTGGTCTTCAATCTCAGGTTTGTTTTTCGTTTCTTTTTGGTTTCCCCCATTTTTAAATTTTTTTTCGTATTCGACCTTTTGTGGGTTTTCTGTTTATCGATTTCATTATTTTAGGTTTTTCATTTTAGCATTTCTTTTGTTTTGTTTGGTTTTTTAGGGCTTCTGTTTTATTAATTTTTTTTATGTGTTATTTTTATGGGTTTTTCATTTTTCGTTTGTTTAGTCTTAATTTTTGTTTCATATTGTTATTTTTTTTTTCTGTTTTTGTTTTTCCAAATGTGTTAGTTTTTTATTTCAGTTACTTCATTTGATCATTTCTCGTTTTGTAATTGTTTTTTCATAGTTTTTTAATAGTTTAAATACCTTGCTGTATGTGTTTTTTTAGGATATATTTTTGTGTAGTTGTTTCCTGTCCATTTTTATATCATCAATGGATAACAATTAGATTTATCATGGATGTTGATGTTCAATGAGTTTTTCTTGTATTTTAGTTTGTTTACATATATTTTGTAGTTTTAAAATAGTTTTGCTACTTGCATATGTTATTTCATTATATTTGCTTTCTTTGTAAAATGCAGGATTGGGTTAACAAATACAGTTCCAATGATTTCTACAGATTGAAGTGTGTATTTACGAGTAATTTCTCTGTTATTAATAACATTAAGAATACTTTGTCTATAAATTTGTTAACTATGTTCTGAGACACCTAGTTTGGGCATTTTTTGGATATTCCTGAGTTTATTTTCACCCCCAAGTTGTTCATAACCTACTTTTGAGGGAGGTTTACCAGCCCAATCCCAAAGAATTTTGGGCTAAGGTTGCTGGTCGTTGTATACGGTTTAGTGCCGAGGAGTATTACTTGATTACTGGTCTTGATTGCTTTGGCGATTGCAATAAACTGTTGTTTTCCCAAGAATTAAACCAGATAATTGAGGTTTGTTTTTGTGGCATAAAAACCATTGATCATAAGGCAATAGAGGATGCTCTCTTGGGTAGTAGGTTGGGACAGGATGAGTCCCTAAGTTTGAAACTATCTGTTTTGTATTTCATCCAATGTTTCCTTCTTAGCAATACTCCGGATAAGGAAGTTTCTAGGTTTGATTTGGATGTTGTTGACAACAGTCGATGGGATGAAAATTGTTGGGATAAGGAGTCGTTTGAATTGATTATTGATTCTTTTAAAGGAAGAATAGAGCATGGTATTAAAATGAAAAATAAAAAAGAGGAGAAGGGAGGTCAGTCCTATGATGGTTGGTATAGAGCGTTGGACTGTCCTTGGGTGTTCATAGTTTGGTTTTATGAATGTTGTCCTACGATGGTAAACACCTTTTGCAAAAGAGTTTCATTCAGGATTCCAAGAATTCTTAATTGGACCTATGATGTTGGGACCAAAAATCCAACTTTTAGAGATTTGAAAGGCAAATTTTTTTGTTTGTCGTTGAACAAGGTGATTTTCAATTTCTTTATTGTTTTATATTTGTTTTGTGCCACTTTATTAATCTTTGTTTTTTTAATTTTTTTTGTTTCTATTTTTCAGTGGAAGATTAAGAACATTCATCAAACTGATGAGGAGAGGCAAAAGTTGCAATTGGAAGGCTTATATTTAGATAAATCTATTAATGATCGTGGTACCACTAAGCAAACATTCGAGAGTAGTTCATCTTCTAAAAAGTCTGATTCAGAGGACATAGAAATGTTGAAATTTAAGTTGGAGTTGGTCATTTCTAATCAAGAATCCTTGGCAAAAGATTTTATTTCTTTGAGGTATTTTGTTGACCTTAATTTCAAGTCTGTCATGACTGTAATTAAGGATATTCAAGAAAAAAGTTAATGTCATTCATCGTCGACCTTCTGATGAGGTATTTATTTTCACAACTCTTGTTTCATATTTTTTTCTCCTATTATTGTTAGTTGTTTTCCTGTTTTATTTCAGTTGCAATACTGTTTTTGAACCAGGTTAAGTCATCTGATGAATTTGTCACCCAAGATGATGATGATGATGATGATGATGATGATGAGGATGATGATGATGACAAGGGATTACTTGATCCAGAGAATATTGATACTAATTCCGATGATGGTGATGAGTTGGGTAAAGATGGTGGTGATGCTTTCGGAGTTGATAAGGTTGTTTGTGATGTTCCTGCTGATGGTGTGATTCAAACTGAGGCTGTTGCAAGCAGTGAAGAGAGGGCTAAGGATGTTGAAAATGTTAAGTCCAAAGAGTCTTGTGTAAAGGGAGATGATTTTTTCAATGGTTTAAGCCAGCTTGAAATTGATGATGAGCAAGTTGTGTTGGCTGGTTTAGAGGTTGTTGCTAAAATCAATGTAAGTGTAGTTTATATTCTTTGTTAGGTTGTGTTAGCATGTCAGTTTTTTTCAGTTGCTTGACAGTTTTATGTTAGTTTTGTAACTTTTATTTTTTTTTATTTTCAAATTTTATATTTCAGGTTCCAGATTCCAATCCAAATGTTGTTGTTGAAAAGGCAGATGCCATTGCTTCTGATGAAGAAGTTGATGACACTATTACTTATACTCCTCTTTTGGATAAGAGAAAGCGTGCCCCAGCATTGAAATCGCCTTTTGTTAATTTTGGGTCGGCTGAAGTGAGCAGCATTCAATGGAGGTAATGTCCTCAAGTTCTCAATCTGGAGGAAATGAGTGGGATTTTAAGATGGTTACGTATGTGAAGGACCTTTACGCTCTTAATGATACATTTGTCGATCCCATCTCTCTTGAAATTGAGGCAAAGTTTGATGCTTGGATTGGCAAAGGATTGCTAAAACATCCTAGGTGATTATTTTCTTTATTCTGTTTTTTATTTTTTTTTATTTGTTTGCATTTCGTTTTATTTTGCTAATTATTTGAATTCAATATTGTTTTTTTGTCGTTTTTTTGTTGATTTAGGTCTTACCATTGTTACGAGGATGGTGCGAAGAAAATTTCCCCTGGGTTTAGATTAGGTGTTGATTATGTTGAAGATAAAACTTGGTTTTATCATTTGGCTTGCTTTGACATGTTTATCAATGACTCGGAATATTTCATTTTCCTTTTAAAATTTTCTATAGTTGTTTTATCATTGTTTTTAAGTTTAGCTACTGTTATTACATTTTTGTAATATTTGCTCACTTTTTCTTTTATGTTTCTTTGTTGTTTTGTTTCAACATATGAACACTATCTTCTATTACCTTAGGAAAAAAGGAAAATATTCTTCCGCTGTTACACTGAATTTCGCAAAAAATGACTTCCTTTTCGATGATTCCATTGAATCGTTATACCACAAATTCTGCAAAGCCAAGGCAAATAAAACAAAGATGTCTCACATCCATGATGCTCACCCAATAGCGCATTATATAAGAGGCATGCAAATTCCATGTTTAAAGCCTTGGTATGAAGCCGATCAGGTCCTATTCATCATAAATCTTAGGAAAGAAAGCCATTGAATTTTCGGCCATCTTGATTTGAATGAGAGGATTATATTTCTTTATAATTCTTTGAGGACTGCCAAAATGAATTCCGCGGTAAGGAATGCAATGAAGACTTACTCTATTTTACTCCCTTTGTTTTTTGATCTCCTTGGATTTTGGAAGAATATGTCTCATGTTCCCGATTAAGGTTCTGATCCTAAAGCTCCTCTAAGAGTTGTGGAGATTGCTAGTCTTCCATCTCAGTAGAAATAGTAAGTTGTTGTTTTTAAGTTTATTTTATGTTGTATAATAGTTGTTTAACTGTTTTGTTTTCTTTTTTTGGAAATAGTGATTGTGGAGCATTTTTGGTTGCATTTGCGGAGTTCTTCATCCATGGGAAAGATGATCCTAGTGACTTTAACATTGAAGTTTATCGCACTTGACTTGCTGCCCTCTTGTTCTCGTACAATCAAAGGAAAAATGATGAAAGTATTGATAGCGAGGATGAGAAGCAAAGCAAGTCTTCCAAGGCTTCTAAATTGAAAAAGTGGGGTCATTTTAAGGGAAACTTTATTGTTCTTGGTTGATTTTCATTTCAGAAAATTTTTAGTTTTTCTATGTTTGTAGGTACTCTATACATTTTATATTATGGAACTGGTTATCAACTTATAGGATATTTAAAATTAACCATTATAATATGTTCATTTTTTTTAATGTTTTAACAACAACAGTGTTATGATTTTACATTTAATGTTGTTAGTTTATTTTTAGGCGTACAATTATAAAAAAAAAATATTATGCAACTGTGTACAAACTATTTTTGGTAGTCAAAATACTTCTCATTTAATTTTCTGACATCTTATCTCAATATATTTCCTACTGTTATGCAACTTTTTCCTTCTCCTTATTATACAACTTATAAAAACTCATATCTGACTTTTACAAACTATTTCTTTTGAAATTCTTTATGTAATAAATTCTTAATAAGTGTCAAAACTGTTCAGAAACTATTTTGCAACTACTAGCAAGCTATTTAAACTTTGCCAATTAATAGCAATCTATCAAATATAACATTTCATCCTGTCAAAATTCTCATAGAGACTTAAATAATTCAAATAATTCTATTGTATCTATTTTATTGCTTAATTGTTGCATGTCTTTCGGTTGTGACCATGTTGACCGCATTTGTTGCACCTATTCTGCTTTTTTTGTATCACAATCAGCTATAAATCTTCTTTTCCTTGGTCTTCGAGATCTTATTTTCTTATTTGGTGGCAGAACAAGAATATCTTTTATGTTTGATGGTACATCCCATGTTGTGTGACTGTGTACCGGATATGTTGACCCACGGTATGTTTCAAGCCATGTTCTTGTCGTGTAATAATGTGAACAGTAGTTATAAACATTTAAGTTCATCTCTATTATCACAACAAGCACATGAGCACACGATAATTCATCAATTTGGAATCGATTGCAACTACATATTTTCTCCTTTAGATCGATCACCCATGATCTTGTTAGTTCTACCACTTCAAACATGCTCTCGTTTATTGGCTTTGCCTACAAATTAGGTCAATATAATCAATTGTCAAACTGTACAGCAAACGAAAAAACAACAATTAGGAAACTGTAATGCAACTTAAAGTTTAAAGAGATTTTACATTTTCTATCAATGAGTCCACAAAGTTGTTGACTAGCTTTTTCTCTGCTCTAGATGTCAAAAATATTGTGGTTTTCTATGCTTTTTTCCTGTTTGTGTATGTCCATTGTTGTATCAAATCTCTCAATGACTCCATTAGTGTTGTGATTGGTAGTTCTCTAGTTGTTAAGTTTGCTGCATTTAGAGATTCAGCAATGTTAGAAGTTATAGTTGAATACTTGTTGTGTTTTCTGTGGTATCTTGACTATTTATGGTATCCAACTTGTTGTAAATATGGTCTAACACGAATGTCCAAGTTGTCCAGCTCGCTCATATGGTATTCAAATTTTCTCTCTGTGTATGCTCTTGTTGCTGGGAAGAATGATTTATCGAGCTTACTTGCATTCTTCTTGAAGGTTGCTTTCAGGTTGCTTAACAGGTGGTATACACAATAGCCATAAGTTATTTTTGGAAATACATGAGCAGTTGCCTTAATTATGCTCTCAAGTCTGTCTGAGATCAAGCAGTGTTCTTCTCTGATCCTTTATGTTTCCCTTAGTTTTGTGAAAAACCATTGCCATGAGTTGTTATTTTTTGAATCCACAACAGAAAAAGCTAGGGGAAAAATGTGTCCATTTCAATATTGTGTACAAGTAGAAAGCAATATACCTCCATATGTTGATTTAAGGAAAGTTCCATCAACAACTATTCTGGGTTTGCACTTCTTCCATCCTTTTATTGAAGCATCTAGTGCCACAAACAAGTACTTGAAGCTGTTGTCTTCCTCTGTTTGCATGTGTACAATTGTTCCAGGATTAGTTTTCTACAGCATGTGCAAAAAACTTGATAGCAGCTTGTATGATTCGTTTATTTTTCCTCGTAATTCTTCTTGCGCCTACTCTTTGCTTCTCCATGCTTTCATGTAGTTCATTCTCACACCATACTTATGTTCCATTTCTCCTCTGATGTCTTGTGGCGTTTGAGTTGTTTTTATGTTGGTAAATTGTGGCTTGATGTAGTTTCCAATCAACTTCGTTGTAGCTTGTCTTTTGTCTGCAAATCTTATGTTAAGATCACAAGCGTGAATCACCTTTCTGTCATATTTTCGAATTATGAATGACTTTGTTGGTTCGTTTCTAGATGCCGTTAGTGCCTACTTGCATTTCGAATCCAAGCAAAAAAATTTTGTATGTTCTTGCGCAAGACTTTTTCACTTTGAATTGGAAGTTGTTTCTAATTGCATAGAAACCGAGCACACTTTGAAGTGTTTCTTTGTTCTTGTATATTTATGCTTCTTCTATTTCAGGTGTTGCAGATCTGTGATTAGTAGTTCGTCATAATCTGTGATTTCTGGCTCCCTGTTTTTGTTGTTTTCCAGTTGCTCAACCATTTCCTCTGCCACAAGTCTTGCATAGTCCATGAAGTCAAAATTTTCTTCCTCATCTTTCAGTATTGTCTCTTGCATTGTATATTGTTGAGTTGTTAAGTCTTCTGTTGTTGTTGCATTGTATTCCATCGAATCTAATGCATTTGTCTGTGCAACTAATGCGTTACTATTTTCCAAGAACGATGGATTGATGGTTGTTGGTAGGTTGTTGATGACATTCACACACAATGGATATGTTGTAAAGTCAGGTTCCTTCAGTTATAGTTGTATGTAGAAATATAGGATTTGATCATCCATTATCCTCAACGGTTGGTATCCTTCTTTCACTTGGTATTTTAGTTGTAGGAAAGTGTTTTCTTGGTTGCATTCCAGGACCTCTTTCAGCTTTCGTTGTAATTATTCATACTTACAATTGATTGAAATGTATTGTCCACTAGTTTCATAATTTTCATAATTCATTTGATCATCAAATTGTCCATTGTAAAAGATTAGGAATGGAATGTCTTGTTTTTCCTATGATTTTGAAATTATTATTAGTGTAAGACAATAATTTTGAAACTGTTTTAATTCTGTTATTGCTAATGTTAGTAATGTTTTCGAACTTTTTTATATTGATTTTTATAACAAAAAATAAATTGATCTTTATGAAATAGAAAAGAAACTTACTTATATTGCCTTTCTTCTGTTCAAGTCTTGTATTTCCAATTTTGAACCCTGTTTTTGTCATTTTTTTTTTCTTTTAATAATGCCATGAAACTATAAAAAACAAAATTGAAATACAACTATTACCAAACGTTCTAAATTTATTAAACAAACTAACCATTTGTCCAAGTGTTTTATCTTTTTTCTCTGTCAAAATAAATTCCTGCAATATTGAATAAAACCATAATGAAATGATGATGCAACTATAAATCAACTTGAAAAAACTTAGAACGTAACTCCAATTAACATGGTTCTAGCTTGATTATATGTTGAAATCATTAAAAAAAACGACTATGCAAGTGAATATACCTTATCTGTATTGTTTATACCTGATTTGGATTGATTGAGAGCTCCTGATTTTTCCGTTATTTCAAGTCAATTGTTACCAATTGTGAACCCTGTGTTTTTCATCAGTTCTGTTTGAATCAAATCTTTTTTGCAACTATTATAAAACTAATATGCAACTATTTGCGCAAAACTTACCATGTATAAGTGTTATTTCTTGGTCCCCGTCAAATGAAATTCTTGCATAATATATAAACTATCATAAAACGATAATGCAACAGTAAGGCAACTAAAAAAAAATAAACAGACTTATACGTAACTGATTGTAGCTTAATTCGAATTTGCTCTTCTTATTGTGTTTTTAAAAAAAATATATTCCACATTGGAAACTAGTAATCAACCAAAATACAATTATATATAACATAGATCTATTATTCATGAGGTTTTTTAAAAATTTTCACATCATACCTTGTTTTGGATTCGGGGGGGAGCTCCAGATCTGTTTGTTACAGATCTACATTTCATGAATTTGGATTTTGATATTAGGAGGAGTTGTTTTGATCAAATAAAATCGAAAACAAATGTGTAATTTCAGTTTCTTCACAGTTTTTCTGGTTTTTTTCGTTATTTTCTCTTTAAATCATTGCATGTCTTCTTTTCCAGTTGATTTCGCCAAAATTAATGGTGGTATTTCCCTCGTTTTAGTTTCATTTTGGTTGTGTTGCTAATTTGAACGATCGAGGTCTGTTCTTCTTGATCGTTGTGTTCCGTGCGGCTGAAGGTTTAGAGCATGTGGTATTTTTGTAAATATTTGTATGTGGGCTGTATAATGTTTAAAGGGCCACTCCATAATATATTTGTAATTTTTTTCCTTTTTTATATTTTCCTGTTTTTTTTCCTTATTTTTAAGTGAATAATAATTATAAAACTTGTATATACTAATAATCATTCAATATAACAAATGAAATTATTTGTATGTATAATTAAACTAAGACAATATCTATCTATAATCTATAATCTATAATCTACAACCTATATAAAAGCCATAATATTTTGGACTTTTTGTGACTAATCTGACTAATATTGAACTTGGTAAAATGAAATGGTTGAATAATTGAAAAATGAGATTATTCAAGAATACACATTGAATGCTAAGATTACGCATTGAATTTCTGTTAGTAGATCCATAATCAAAAAAGTGTTTGTGATTGTTCCAGAAGAAATGAAACAAAAGATAGGGTAGAGTTAGGACAGTTATTGTATGAGGTCTACCCAATGCTAGATGCAGAGGCACATAATAGATCGATATGAACATCATGAGTTGTCCCATAATAAAATCGGTTGTTGCTGATACTTTCTTCTCGGTTCCTTCTTCTCCTTCTTCCAGAACGCGAGCTCGGAGAAGGAAGAGATAAGAGGGCCCTATGGAGAATGTAGTCAGAAATCCATAATTCATAATTTTGATTAGATTATGTTTTATATCTTTCACTTACTTAATAGTATGTAAATGGATTCATTTCCTATGCATTGACTTGATTTATTATACTATCGGAGTGAAACAAGGTGTAACACCCTAACTAGCATAGGCGTGATAATGTGATTTTAAACCTACTGTGCAGCTCGTTGCTAATCAACGAGGTTATTGAAAATGGTGATTAATTAAAATTTGCTTATTTAATCAAAAACTTAAAGTATTACATATATAATATTTTCGGATCCCGTTTACAAAATACTTTACAAAAGTTTGCTATACATATAATCAAAAAATTTGTCGCCCAACAACTAAACAACAGAAGCCCTGATGTCCCGAGGATCGTACGCTCCAGGCCTAACCGCCCTACATGTACAATCTTCACCTGCTCGTACTCACGGCTCTTCAACTTTAGCCTTGCCCTTACCTACACATAAAGATAGCACTGTGAGTCGACAGACTCAGTAAGAAAAGCATAACATATAACATACAACTAACCCGGGTTATAACCTGGCGCCCATACACCCGATCATAACCCTAATCCCCGTGTCCCACACGGTACTGAGTCTAGAATGTTCATACGACAATACTATCGACCATAATGCCAGCCTATACTCAATATGCTAGTCATACTCTAGCCATATTGATGTGACAGCATCGATCAGTATTTTAGCCAACATACACTTATCAGTAATCAGTACAACTCTATGTATACTATTACTACTATCAATGTAATCTAACAGGCATAAACAACATGCACGCTAAACATGTAATAACATATGCATGATATTATACTAATCTTATCTCAATTCCGAATTCAGGTGTGCCGGTCAACCTGAGTGGAACGACTGCTCGGCGAATTATAGGCTCCTAAATCACATCGATATCAACACACATAAGTGACTCGCTAAATCACAACCGAGACTAAGGTTTAAAACCAAAACCCTATCTACTGCAACTTAAAATAATAATATCCCGAACTAGCAGGGAAATCAACTAATTAGAAACCTAAAACTGACACAAAAAGACAAGCTGAAAAATCAGTTTTTTCCCCTGCTGCAAAATCTGGGTAACCGGTTTTACAAGCAGTTAACCGGTTTTACCCAGAAAACCTACAAAAATCAAACCCCTAACCAAATCGTTTCCAAAATCAACCGAACTTTCCAGACCTGCATATTATACCCCAATAAACATATCCCAAGCAACAAAACAACAATCGAAGCTCAGAATCAATTTTCACCATTAAAGCTTCAAGCTTGAGTTCTAAAACTCAAAGCTTGCTAAAACCTTCAAACAACTACTAAATCATGCTTAAATCAACATAATAAATCATAACTAAACCTCTGAAAATAACATCCAACAACTACAGCAACTACAGCAGCAAAACCAACAATCATGCAAAAAATCTCAAACTTAAATCTCAAGAAAACAAGAAGAGAAGAGCTAAAACCTTTACCTTGATCAAGATCACTTAAAAAAACCAGCTGAATCTCCTTGAACAATTGAAGAACAAAATGAACCCTAGCTGCTCCAAGGGTGGGACGAAAGAGAGAGAGAGTTTGAGAGAAAAACTTTTCCTTTGATTTTTTCTTATTTTGAAATAAATGAGTAATAAGTTTGTTTTATTTAAAAGATAACTTCAGCTACTTTACTAACTAAAAATCAAATTAAATAACTTAATACACACTCACAAAAGACAAAAGACTAATGGGGAAAATTACCATTTTGCCCCTCCCACACTAAAAGTCATAAAATGGCACTAAGGGGTATTTTAGGAAATTCTAAAATCTCGACTATTCCCGACATTCCCAATGTCTAAACTATTGTCCCGATATACTAAAAATACTAAGATGTGATTATTCTAATAGCCGTACACCGCGTTCCAATGTTGCCAGGCACAAAATATGCAAAATTGTGAAATTTCTATATGTGACATAAAAATGCATTCTGAATTCAAATAAATCATCATAAATAATTAATTCAATATTAATAATTAATTTTCATAACAAAGCCCTAATTATATGCTAATTTTCAAATTAAAACTAAGCGGTCTTTACACAAGAGATCTAAAGAAGAACAAAGGCTAAATTCAATTAGTAACAAGTAAATTCTTTGTATACAAAAAGTCTCGCTATTTGGGGGGATAAAGCCCAATTGAAAGGTCTGAGACGACCCATAAAGCACTTGATTATAATCAACCTTGCAAGCCTACTTGGGTATTGAGCATTTATCTGTAAGAACTGGATTTTGGGCAATGTCTGATTGTTGATTTTTTTCTACCAGTTGGGGCCCTCCCTTCACCACCCCCATGGGGATGGTCTACAGGGTTCATAACTACTCCTCTTACTACAGGACGCTTACCTAGCCAATGTTTAGATTCGGCTCTACCCAAACTTTTTTGGTTCACCCCAACATTCCCCACTTGTCCGACTGTTGCTGAGCAGTTTTTGAGTATCAAATGGACCTCCCCAGAAGGTAATTTTAAAAATGTTAATAATTTTAGTTCTTCCATATTAATTCACAAAAATATTATTTCACTATTAAATTATTACTTTTAAGACAAACATTAATTATTAATGTATTTTTCTTAAATTTTGCAATTTATATAAATTTGCTACTTCAAAAATCTTATGTATTATTTATTTTATAAAATTAATTAAGTATTTTATGTATTTATTTCTATATATATATACTAGATAGATGTTATATGTCAAGTCACGTTAATTTTATTTTAGTTTTTAGTTTTTTTTAATATTATAATTTTAAAATTAATAATGTTCAATTTAGTGATTCTTTTTAAAGAAACCATGGTTAAAAATAGCCAAAGCTACATAAATGATTTACTTGTATTCATGATTTTGTTATTTTAGAATATTTAGTCTCCACCTATAAATTTCTTCCACTCAGATTCTGAATTTGCTAAAAAAAAAAAAAAACATTAAAGACCATGACAAAGAATCATGTTACAAATTTTTTCAAATAATATTTTAGACTTTTTTTTTTTTTTTTTTTTGAGATAATTTGAAGTGGGGTAATAATTTGAAGTGGGCATTTTATGATAGAACATGGGATTCAGTCTGACCTCTGACCTCGACAGTGATAGTGAATAATATGATATGGTAGATAAATAAAGGTAATTGAATGAAATCTCAACGGTCACATTTCAGAACTCAGAGAGAGAGAGAGAGAGAATAACTCCCAACGGTCACATTTCAGACCCCTTTTCATCTCCATTGACAAAACTTTCTAAACCAGTCTTCATTTCGAGATCAAAAAGGTACCCACTCACACTCACCTCCAAGGCTCTACTAAGCTCAACTCACACATTGCGGCTGCTTTAATCATGGTCTGCTTTCTAGCTTGCTTCACTACTTCTAATCGCCCAAAACATCAACACTCAGATAACGCAACTCACTCCAAATACCAAGTAAGCTCACCAATACAGTTTACTTTTTTAATTTATTTATTTTACTTGGCCACTTTTCATTGAAATTTATGTATCTTATCTGAGATATTTTAGGCCCTTAAGACTACTGAATCGCCTCAACTCATTGAACCACCAAAGCAAGAACAGGCTGGACAACTCACAGAATTCATAAGAGAATCAAAGTAAGCTGTTTCTTAAGATGGGATTTATCTGAATTTTGTGTTATTTTAGTGGGAATTGTTTTATTGATCTTTTATATCTTTGTCTATGTGTTTGAATAACTCAGAGATGAGGTTGAGGAGGAAGGAAATTGTTGTTCCAAGAAAAGGGTAACCTTTAATTTGAATGTTAAGACTTGTGAGGAGCCATCTACTAAGGAAAGTAGCTGTGATTTGGTGGAAAGTAATGAGGAGAAGAAGAGTGGAAATGAAGAAAAGCTAAAAGAAATGAAACCCATTTTGGATACTATTGTTGGGTCTTATGTTCCAAATAATAGGTACCAAAATTGCAGAAAAAGTACTGATGAATGTGAAGATATTGGAGGAGGAGAAGATAGCAATGTGGAAGAAGATGAAAATAGCGAGGCTGATGATAAAGGGCTAGTGCTGCAAGAGGAATCTTCTGAATCACTGTTTTCTTTATCTATAGATTCTAGGAAACAAGTGTGTGATGTTGAGAAGGGTGAAAAAGAGGTTAGTAGTCCAATGCCAGTCCCTAGTCTTTCTGAGGAGAAAGTTAAGGCAATTGGGTCAAGTCAAAATGGCGTAAAAAGGTCTCGATTTGGTCATTCTTCAGTGTTGAGCCCAATTGAAAATTTCACTCAATGGGAAGTGTTCAAAGAAGAGACACCACTTCCAATATCACATTCCCAGCGTGTGAAGCATCATCAAGAGAAAGAGAACAGTATCAGTTTAGAGCCAAGTTTCAAGGTGGAAAGACACAATTCAAAACCCAAGTTTAGTGAAGTAAAGGCTGCAGAGCAAGAAGTTGGGGTAGACACCAGCCTATCTAGCTGGTTGGTTGGATCAGAAGCAACACCTAAATCCAATGGTAGTATTGGCCACTCTTCTGAAGACTCAGAGTCTGAGAAAGAAAACTCATCTAGCAGTATAAAACAGAGGCGAGTTTTAGGAGAATTGTCTGAATTTTCACCATCATTTTCTTCTTCTTCTTCATCTTCAAGAGGGTTAAGAAGCAAGAGCAGTGAAGCAACACCTGAAATAGGTACTGTTGGGAGTTACTGGATTCATACTGGTCAGAGTATGGATTCAAGCTCTTCTTGCAAAGGGACCAAATCTGTTACAACTGAAAAGGTTAGTGTTTTTTTTTTAAAGAAATATATATACATATCTAATGAATATTTCTTTCTTGTGCAAAGTTAAAAAGTCTTATTTTATTTTATGTTTTTTGTGGGGTTGTAGGATCAAATTGTAAATTTTAAGTCTACTCCATTTGAGGCCAAACTAGACACAGCTTTGGACGTGGCTGTTTGCTGAAGTTTACCAACTGAATTAGTAGTAACAATGTTAGCCGTTGTTTTTTTTTTGCTTTCTTTCCCCCATATTATTTTCAATGGATATTTGAAATTTATAATAAGTAGACTATGTAATTAGTTAAATTATTGATATTTCAAATGGTATAGTTTTATGAATTGTTTTTATATAAATATAATATAAATTTTATGTGAAAATTTATATTTATAATGTATATTTTATTGTCTATCTCATCCCTCTCCTTCTATGGTTAAATGTATTGGGGCAAAGTACTCTCCTAATTTTTTTCAACTCTACTCTTTAAAATATTTTATTAAAATCTTACTTTTTTTATTTTACCTAACACATTTATATGAGTCATACATAAACTTCTACATCAGGATAAATATCATTTTGGATCTTGTATTTTGTAAAAGTACTAATTTGATCCTCTATTTTGTTAAATGACAAAATAGACTCTATATTTTCTAAAATAGTAAAAATAGGACCCGAGTTCAATTTTCAAAAATTTTATTTTTTTTAATTTAACCAACTTTAAGACAAATTCTAACATGAACAGATATAGAAAATGTAACTAATTTTTTCATAATATCTCTACTAGATCAGATTATTATTATTAAGTTTTATTTTGATTAAAAAAAAACAGTTTGAGGATCTTATTTGTATAATTATAGAAAATACAGAGTCTATTTTGTCATTTAACAAAATAGAGAGTCTAATTGGTAACTTTTGTAAAACATAAGGTCCAAAATGGTATTTACTCTCTACATAATTTTCTCTTTTCTTTATATTATTTAAATGATATTTTTTACACAAATAAAAGAATAAATAAATTAAAAGAATAAGAGAGAAGCAAAATAAAAATAAAATAGAGTAATTTGCGGCATAAATACCTAAGTTTAACTCCCAGTTGTAAATAAATACCTAAATTTAATTTTTGGCGGTAATAATACCTAAGTTATAATTTTAGAATTTTTGTAGGTACCTGGTTAAATTAATTGCCATGTGGCAATTCTTAATTGGTCCAAATTATTAAATTTTATTATTTTAAAAAAATAGTTCAAATATACCAATAAGAAAATGACACGTGGATATGATGGCTTAACATTTAACGGTTATGTACCTATAGAGTTCCAGAAATATAATTTAGGTATTATTACCGTCAAAAATTAAACTTAAGTATTTATTTGCAACTAAGTTAAATTTAAATATTTATACCACAAATTATTCTATAAAATAAACTTAGTTCAACACTATTTATTGAGCACTCCCTTTTAAAAGGGCATCTTCTAAAAAAAATAAAAAAAATTGAGAATCATGGATATAATCCACTCCATTAACTCCTTCAAATAGTTCTATAGGGAAAGCAAAATCTGTATTGTGTATTATTTATTCATTTACTCAAAATTCTCTCTTTTTCTCTTTGATTAATTACTTTTTGTTATTGGGTATTATTAGTGTCTAGCACCTTTTGATCTGTCGTCTTGCGATTGGCTAGCGATACTCTCTAAAAATTATTACATTAAACTTTATGGGACTTGATACTTAATTAGACCAATAGCGATATTGACACATGAAAGGGTGTTAGGTATCTTTTAGCATTTCTCACTTTTTATATTAATTTATTACTTTAATTAACATAAAAATATTATATTTAATTTTAAAGAAAATTAAAATATGAGGTATTATATAGAAGTATATTTTTTAACTAAAAATATGAGGTATTATAATATGCTTGATTAGCTCCGCTACGTGGATGCTGTAACGTCGTCTATTAATTATATTTTTTTTAATTCTTATTTTAAATGACTTACTGTTGATTTTTAATTTAAAATAGTTGTGACAATAACAAATTACGTGTGTGCCACATACAAACACCAGAAATAAGTGTGTTTTAACACACGTATTTATAATACAAACTAAGAAACATGCCGCGCTTCGCGAGCGGTTGTTTAAATTATTCGCCAAAAATATAAATAAAATTTAACAAAAGACAATAAGTAAAAATTGATAATATATATAAATAATAAATATATATTTAATAAGATTATAATTTTATTACACATATTATAAATTATTAATTAAAATTAAATTTTAAAAAATAAAAAAGAAAACCGAATAAATATTTATGGATAGAAAATTTAGTTATTAATTATATATTTTAATTCTTTTGAAATTTTTATTAGATTTAGCTAGAGAAATTTTTTATTATTATTACTTAGAAAGATATCTTTAGTAATGTTTATATTTATGATTGCAATTTAAATATTTTCTTAAATTGAAAATAAATAAGTAGGTACATATTTATTTAAAAAGGTACATTTAAAATAAAATATTATAATATCCTTAGTTAGAATATTTCTTCCTATAATAGTTAGTTACAATACAATAAATAAATATCCACATGTATATATATATATATATATATATATATATATATTAGAAAAGGTTTCAATGGTTACATTTTTATTGTAACTATTATGGTTACATTTTTTTAAGCCATTGGATTACTATTAAATAGTTGTGATTAATTTGGAAATTAAATAAAAATAAATAATAAATAACTTGTAACCTGAAAGTAACCTAATCATTTATTTCCTTATAAAACTTTAATTAAGATTAATTATATTTTAAAATTAAATTAATTATAATTATTAATTAATTTTTTACAATTTATTACTATATAAGGATCTTTTAGCAATTTATTTTTTTATACTTAAATTATTTAAAATTTTATAGCAAAACTTTTTATAATTTAAAATTATACACATATTATTTCATAATTTAAATTTTATTATACTTGTAATCTTAATTTTAAATTATTACACTTAATTATTTAATTTTTTTATTTAAATATTTAAAAAGTAAAAAATGACATAAGTTGAAGGATTTTTTAGAAAAAAAAATGGATGCACTTGTTATTGATTGATTAGCTTGAGGTCTCATACTTAGTTCATATAATTGTAACAAAATAATTCAATATCATTTAAAAATAATTAATTATTTGAAAATTTATTATAAGAAGAGAATTTTAATTTGTGTCAAAAGAAGTTTAATTTTTGTAAAAAAAATAAATTTTATTATAAATATTATAATTAAATGGCTTAATTATTAAAATAATTCAAGTAAAGATTTAAATATAAATATTAGTTGCTAAAAGAGGTCTTGTTAAATTTAATTAATTATTTTAAGAAAATAGTTGATTATAATTAATAATTCTAAAAAAAGAATGTCTACTATTTAATTAATTATTTTAAGAAAATAGTTAATTATAATTAATTAAATCTAAAAAAAGAAAGTCTACCTATTAGTAACCTGCTATTACAGGTTAAAGAAAAATGTAACCATATGGTTACAATAAAAATGTAACCATTGAATAGTCACCCATATATATATATATATATATTGAAACATAAAACCTATTTATTTATTTGTTTGAATAAAAACTTTAAATAACACTTTATGTTTATGTTTTTTTTTTTTTTGAATAAAAATCATAAGATCTATTAATTAATAAATTCGCTCAAAACAATAGAACGCACTTCAGAGGAACAGTCCTCCAACTGAAGCACACGACCTACGACCTGTAGAGAAACAAGAGTATCTTACCAAGCAATGAGCCAACTTATTTGCAGATCATTTTACAAAACACAAATCAATAAAAGATAAAGCCAAAAGCGAATTTCGAACATCTTGAATAATAAGACCAGACTGTGAAGGCATAAAAATACCGCTCTGAATCGCTTGGATACACACCAAGCTATTTGTTTCCATCATGACTCCATCCCACGAATGAGTTGCAATCCAACCCAAGGCTTCTTTAATGCCTATTATCTCAGAAATTTCGGGTTAAACACATCCAATCTTCCCCTTCTTGAATGCTTCTACTATAGCACCATGATGATTCCGAGCTACACAATCCATGCAAAAAGACAAGACTCGAACTAGAAAAAACTAAAAGGAAAAGACTAAAAAACCATGTTAAAAGACAAGACTAATAGAAAAAAATGAAAGGAAAAGACTAAAGAACCATGTCAAAAGACAAGACTAATGGGAAAAACTAAATTAATTTCAACACATAAACACGATTACAACATTAAAATTAATTAACAAATGAACTCCTTATCATTCTAACCACATAACAACATTAATTGGAATAAAACTAATAATAGTAAATTAATAAATAAAAACAAAAATCTACAACGGAGGACGTCGTTGAGACGAACTGAACCACTCTCAAACGACTGCTCTTGAATCCCTCACAGACAACTGAAGACGACTGCTGTTGAAACCACTCTTAGACGACTGGTCGTCATTGATCGGCGACGCCGGCCGACTAAACCGTACAGAAGCTTCTCAACGTCCCAGCCAATACGCGATATCTTCTCTCTCCAATACTCGTGCGAAATCACCAATTATTACGGATTTAGGCAAAATGGTGGAAGAATAAATAAGAAATGAATATAAGACTTAAGCGATCGATGGATTGCAGAAACCTTCAAACTAAAATATTATGAATTTATGATCATAAAACTAAAAACACACTTATGTTTATTAGTTATTAAAAAATGTGTTTAAAAAAATAAATAAAATTATAATTAAACGTGACCTATAATAATCTAATATATTTATTATAATAATATTTGTAATGATATATTTTTTTTTTATTTTTAACCAAGTGTGTGATAATATGTTGATATAATATATTTATTAAAATTTAAATACAAATTTATAAGTTTATTATTTATTTTTACTATATATAATTTGTAAATAAAAATCAAGAATATATTTCTTCACATAATATACATAAAATTATAAATTCCCCTATTATATATTCTTTTTGATAACGAAGTCTTTCAAGTCGTTAAATGAAGTCAAAGAGAACTTTTCAGAAATCTACATATATTGAGAAATAGAGGGGTGTCAAACACCTAAAAATGGTAGATCCTTAATGTATTTTAATATCAAATATGCAATTATTGGTGTATTCTAATATCTCTCATATTTTAATTTAATAAATAATGTAAAAACTGTTAACTAATTATAAAATAATATTTGTATAATTTATGAAGTAACAACTCTCATTATTTTTCTGAGGTAAGATATTATTTGCATTGAAAATAATAGTATAACTAAATTACATTTCAGGAGATCCGAGCAGTGAAAGGGAATTTTACACGTTATTGTGGTTTAACACTGCTCCAACCTCTTCAGTCAAAAAAAAAAAAAAAAAAAACATTGCTCCAACCTCTTTATTTGGCAATAATGTTGGCTTGTGAATAAAGCCCTCCTAGATTTTGTTCCTAGAAAAACCACACAATATTCTTCTACATATCATGAAACAGCCTCCTTATTTGGTCCACAGTAGCAGGCAATAATGTGACTGGGCAGCGCTTGTACTGTGACATTGGTTACCCAAAGAAATGAAAATAATAATTAAGTGGGAATTGTGTATAGATTTATCAGACTAACATCGCAGAAGCAACAATGTACCAGATTAAGTTCAAGCATTTTGGGACTCACCTGAGAAACATACTTAAATATGCAGGCATAGCAAAAGACAAACCCTGAAACTGTAACTACCGATGGATTTGCTCGTTTCTGAGAACACAGAGGACAAAGTGTTCTGTCTGATGGTAGCGGAAGACCCTCTTTTGCTACCTGTTTTATCGTAGTAATTTGTTAAGTTATTGTTTATAAGATGTGAAAGAAATAGAAGAGCCAAGAATGCTTTACCTGTGGGGTAGGAGGAGGTGGAGGTGGGGGGTATACAGTTGGAGCTGACATTCTCTCCTCAGCAGATTGGTACCACCATTCCATCATCTATGAGTGAATTCAAAACATTACAAGAAAACATAAGTTTTTTAATATCGTACGTAAATAGATCACTATAAAATATAATGAGGGGAGGTATTCTCATGAAATTATAATGAATGTAATGTAACACAGCATAGGATTCAATTATATAATACATAAATAAAAATGTCATTTCTACATTCTTATTCCAATATGGGAACAGCAGGTTTCTTAATCCCATAGAAATCAAGTTGGTGACCGAAAAAGAATGAAAAGCAGGATACAATGAACATAGCATAGGAGATTCATACTTTAAAAAAGAATACTGCCGCAATCAGCCCAGTTTGTGCATAATCGAGCATTGTGTATGTACAGTTGAGCAGTACTCCTTGCAATGTCTGTATAGTGAAATATGTCAAAAAAAAAAATAATCAATTTCTAATCGGACTAGAACTGTAAGTGGCAACTTAAACGACATGGCATACCAAGTATCAACAGATTATGTTTTGCATATTTAAGAAGTCTGTGCAATATATATGTATAATCCTACCAACTGAAGTAATATACCTTCAACCATGGAGGGCCACGAAGTCTCTCACGTTCACGGCTTCTTATCTTTGAAATTCTTGATGTGGTATCCATCTACCTTGACATTAAAAGGTTGGTTTCAGCATTATTCAAATTGCAGAAGAATAAAAATGAATGAAAAAATCCCCTGCTGTATGACCGTGTTAGTTCAAATCAAAGAAAACTGAATAGAGAAGACTGAAAGCATCTTACCAGCTCTTGTCCAGTAGCTCGGCACACATGGATACCAAGTGCATGCAATCCTAAGGAATAGAATCCCGTTGCATCCAACAAATATAACAATTGATATGAAAATGACAATCCTGCCAAGAAAAATATAGCTCATAAAGGATTGTTTTAACTAAGGTTACTACACAAATCCCCGAAAGAACTTCAGATCTACCAAACAAATTAAGTAATATTTTTTCTGTTTGCAAACATAATAACTTCTGGGACTGAAATAAAATAAACAGAATTTCTCAGAAAATTTATGCCTACACACCTTCGCTACTAGCGTGAACCCATGGGTAGCAAGCCCCTATAATTCTCTGGATCTTCTTCAACAGCTGTGCTCTAACCGATGATTCTGTCACAGTGGTTGCACTTAAAACAAGAGAGTCATCCCCTCTATCAGTTGTGTTAAAATCATTAAATCTTTCATCCTCATGTCCCCATAAAGTTGCTTGAAGTCTGGCTTCCCTTTCTCTGTTGTAGATTGAATGCAATCTTGACTTCAAATATGGCAGTATAACCTACAAATATTCATTTCACAATTTTTTATATAGGCTAGCCACAGCAAAAGAATGTTAATAATAGTTCTTACATAAAAAAGGCTGATTGATACTCTTGAATGGGACATTTACAAGAATCTCTAATTAAAGGAAAAAATACCAATCATGCAGCTTGTGACAAAGCATATTGCAGAAAGAAAGAACAATGTACCAGAAATACTACTGAAAGAACTTTCTGACGCCTTTTTAACCCAGAGTGGTTAATCCCACTACCTGAGTTCAAATGAGTATTGTCCTTCTTGACTTTAATATCTACAGCTCTCCTTCGTAAGCCATATAAGGATTCAGCAAAAGAAGCATCTAAAGAGAATGTGAGGGGAGCAAAAGAAATGAGTTTCAGGCCAATAATACTAAACTTTATTTTCATAATTGATTGGATTACTCAAGACAGGATAACACACTTGCCATATAGATTTTTCTTTTATTTTTTGCAAAAGGAAAACTTATGAATGAGAGAAATCTAGAAAGATCAACCTGTAGTCCGTAAGCTATGAGTCTCAAGAACAAGCATCAACAAAGCAAAGAATTCATCTTCATAGTCTAAAACCTTATGAAGAAAGGGTCTTCTCAAAGCCAATACCTGTACAAAGTACAATGACACACAACCCTTAACAATGGAGCTAAGTTAATCGCAGTGCTTCAATTGCTAACAATCAAAAGCAATACATACATAATTAGAAAGCTAATACGAATTGGGCAACTGGGCAAAGCAAGAATATTGAAATTGAACCAGAAATGCACTGCAATAGGCAATAATCTTTCTTTCTTTCAGTTTCCGTTATTAGTCAGAAAATTCAGAAATAAAAATTCTGTAGAGAAAACAAAGTGTGTTCAAAAATGAAAAGTTGGGTTTGGGTTAAGAAGCATAGCTATAGTATCAGTATAAACATGTATAAGAAAGATTATTAGCATTAGGTAAAAGAGAATTGGCGGTGGGTGTAGGGACAGAGGTTTTGCTTACACCGATGGAATAGGTAAGAGCACCGCGAAGACTGGCCGGAAGCTGTTGAGCCGCCGCCATCTCGAAGAAGGTGGGACGAGTCCCTTGTCCTCCTACCTGGAACAACATCTTCTTCTACCTCGACACTCCACTCTCTCTCTCTCTCTCTCTCTCTCTCTCTCTCTCTCTCTCTCTCTCTCTCGTCTGCTACTTCTGAGTTGCTTGCTTGGTAATTGTAATAAGAGAAGCCTGCAACCTTTTCCTGTCGTTTACTCAAATTACTTGTCGTTTTCCAGCTAGTCATTCTTTTTTTTTTTTTTTTTTTTTTGGGAAATTGCTAACTCTAATTCCTAAATTTTAACGATAAAACTACCTAAACTACAACTTATTAGTAAAAAATACTCCTCCGTTCACCTGATTCCATTATTTGCCTATATGGCTCAGGAGACCAATTGCCACGTAGACTAGTAACTACTAAGTAGGAGTATATGTCGGTCGGTTAAGTCGAATTATAGTATATTTTAACTAATCTAATATAAATATCGGGTTGTAAATATTTAATTGTAGAGAAATACTAATTACAACCTCTTAGTCAACCTTCAAGTCTGAAATGACATACCGAAATATTTTTTTCATAGCGGTTTCGTTATAGTTACAGTATCATCCCTGTAAATTTTTAAAAAATTCTGAATAGTTTACAGTACCGAAAACAGAGTTCCTGATATTCCAGTTTACTACGCACGTTCAAAAAAATTCAAACGTATTTTTGGCACTGTAAACTATTCGAAATTTTTTAAAAATTTACAGGGATGATGTTGTAAGCATAACGAACACCCCTGTGAAAAAAAATTGAAAAAAAATATTCCGACATATGTTTTCGAGCGTGGAGGTTGACTCTAATCAGTTGTCTTGGATGTGGAGGATCTCGATTTTTCAAACTTGGAATTGCAGAGATTAAGGAATTTTTGGCCAAACGAGTGAGTAATGGCCAAGCATTACCCTTTGAGAAGTCAGATCGATAACGGTCATAACTTGAAATTGGTAGTGGTAAACCCTTCATGGTAGGCCTATATTCCAAATCTGGTTCTTCACCATTGTCCATCTTTTTAAGATAAATGAGGCACTTATCAAAAGGATGCCCCAAACGCCCACACTCCATATAATATTCAAGTAGTCTTTCATATCTGAATTCTACCCAAAACTTTTCCTTTGTTTGCTGTAAAGTGATCATTCTACCCCTCAACAATGGTTTTGTTGTATCAATTTTAACTCTGACACGCAGAAAAGGTCCCCACCCCTCGTTGAGAGAATCTTCATAGACATCCACATACTCACCAATGATATTACCAAGAGCTTTGGCCAGCCCTTTAGTTTTGCTGAGAAAAGGAAGCTTGTATATCTGAACCCAAAAAGGAGTGAAGATGAGGGAACCAGTGAACATTCTATCCAGGCATAGGCGAGTGCAGTATGATATGATGATTTTGAAAGTGATATGGCTCTTTAAGTAGAACCCTTGCCTTGTCTCCTGCGCAGCCAAAACTTAGTGAAAACATTTCAGAAGACTCAGTAATCATGACAGGGAACTGGCTATTCCAATGTTGTGCCATTTGATTCTTAAAGGTGGAAAGCCATACTTTTTTGTTAGTGAGAACTTTGGCATATAACACATGGTCAGAAGCAACATGATTATCAACAAAAGCCATATCAGTAAAATCGAAAACAAATTCTTCATCTTCTGTTTGTTTCATAGGTTCTTTCATCTTATTTGTGTAAGGATCCATGAAGAAACAAAATAAGAGCAACCGGGTATCCAGTGCAGAAGAGATAATTGAATTATTGATTGGAAGTTTGTGGAATATTCAAAGAGAAAAGCAGGAAAAACTAAAAAAAAAATAAGAAAAAACTGTCTTAACCGTAGGAAACAAAAAAAGGGCCATAGAGCACCAAGAAGCGGCAAACGCTCATATTTCCATTTTTCCTTTATTAAAAGTGACTTTTAAAAGTTAGGTTTGGTTTATTATATTTTTTAATATTAAAGTATAGTTAAAATTTAGTGTAGTACAAATAAAGCTCTCGCAATACAAAATAAAATAATAAAATAGTCAAAACCTCTCAATTTTTTTTTTAAAGAAAAAAAACACATTTTATTTGAATTTAATGTTGTGTCATCTCATTAGATCTTCAAACGATAATTTAAAAATAAGTCCAATTTAAATTAAATTTTGAATAAATAATAACTAGTAAATACAACAGAAGCATATGCATATATTTATTCTAGACTGACTAAATGTCGTTTTCATAAATAAATTCCAAATATTTTCACTAGAATGATTCCATAAATCCGAGACGTTTTGAGTGTCATAGTATTTGATTTCAGAAATCTCTTAACACCATTTAGTCCAAAACAGTAAGAAAACATATCCCAACATATACTGTACAGAGGATTCATTATAAATTATAGATACCAGAACAGAACAGAATCAGATAATAATAACTAAAGCCTATTTGGACATTGTTAATCTGGAAACTGGAGCGTGTTCAACTACCAGACCAGACTTTCACTTCATTTCCAAAAAGAAGCAAACATGTCAGGGGCCTGTACATAAGAATTAGAAAGAAACCTTTGAAACTCTAAAAAGGGTCTTTCAGTTTCAAATATCACCGTTCATCTAATCTATATCCAGGCTTAAAATGTCATCTCCAGCAACAGTGAACTCCATAAGGATATCATTCAACTCAAAAAACAAATTTAAGCAATAGCGCTGCTGTTCCGTTCATTCACATCGTGCTCGTTTTGTTGGTGGAACATCAGAGTTTTCCTTGCAGGTTTCGGTTTCATCATGTGCCTTTTCCTTCTCACTTGGATCTATGAAACTTACATCCGGATTAGACTTAGCATTACTCGAGCTGATTCCTTTTTCGAGGAGATCCACTTCTGAAATTTTGGATTTGTTATTCTCTGACGAGTGAGGTGCTATATTTGATAATGAATTCTTGTTGTCATGGGAGGTTGACGAAGAAGCCTTGTACTTGGTTTCCATCTTTTTATGCTGATCAAACATCTTTTCAAGATACTTCCCTTGTTCTTCAATTTGCAACTGCAACTTTCTTTGATGCTGCATTTATGAAGTAAACATTACACTAATTAGTAACAAAGTACACATTCCAAGTAGAACTTTGATGAATGGCAATTCAAGGAAATTGAGAGAACAAAACTTAGGCACTCAATTAATGCTACTAAATGGTAAATCACAGTAATTTCATGTTTGATGTTATATATGGTGTTTGCCTAATCCACACTGTTAGATGTAACATGCTTCTACTGAAAATACAAGAAAACAAAGCTGCATGACCAAATATACCTCAAGTTGTTCGTGGAGGCGCTTCTGAAGTTCCACCTGCAACCTCAAAGCTTCAGTGATCCCCATACTCCTGCACAAGGGAAAAAATTTCAAATTGTGAGCCTGAGGAGATTTCTATGCTTTACATCTCCGAGAAAGGACAACAATAATATTATAACATTAAATACATACGTGTTTAACTCTTGAGATCTCACGTCTTCAGCTGTTGGTGATTTTTTCTCAGTGATACCTGAAAATAAACAAAATACAGGCAAAATACTTTCAACTTATCAATCACTTATTAATTATGAATACATATATATATATATATATATTTATATATATATATATATATTTGGAGAAGTTAGAATGAAATAGTAAATAAGCAAATGTTTGCAATGAAATCTTTCAAAATACTAGTCATTGACAAGAAAAGCTGCATAAGCAAAGCAGGTTAAACATTCAAAAGATTAACCATGAAAACACATGCACAAATGTTTAGAAATGTGAAAGTCCATAGGCCTCAGTGGTACAGGAAATAATAAGAGAGGAAAAACAAAGGTCATTGATTACCTTCTGACAGTTCTGGCTTGTATCTGGCTGTTCTATATTTCTATAAAATACAAAAAAAAAAAAATAATAATCAGAAAACAATAAAAGTTGCAAGGAACCTGGCAGAAGAAGAAGCAAGGATTTAACATACCTGCAGGTGGCTTTTTACATGATAAATAGTCAATCCTGGAACTTTCATCAGATTTAAGATACCTTTTGGAGTAGCTCCTGTATGCATTTCAATAATTTAAAGTAAATATGGAAAGGAATGTTCTGTTTTGAGTCCTAATCACATGTAAATTGCAATAACAGAATTAAGTGGTTTACGCACTTTCATTGCCACCAAGTGTGTTGACAGCTTCGACAAAGGCCTCGTGAAGCTCTTGTGTCCAACGCATTCTGGATTTCGTTGAGGATGCATTACACAATGGATCAGGAGTAGTAGCATGCTCTATACATTGCAGTGAAGGCTGTTGATAATTTTGGATCTGCTGCACCGAGGCATCAACTGATTGTATACACACCTTCAGGTATAAGAAAAGAAAAAGTCAAACAAGTTTCCTTTTTGTTGAAATCCCTACGAAATAAACATGTACAGAGGCCTTTTTTTAGCTAAGAGCAAGAATCAAAGTGATCTTAGGTCCTCTTAAATATTAGAAACACAAAACACCTATTTTAAAAGTTAACTACTGTTAATGTGAAAATGCAAGAGACATTTCAAAGGCGTCAAGCAACAATGAGGTATCCTAGAATTTCAACTGTGCTTTAAAAAGAACATATTCTTTAACAAGTGGGCTTCCTTACATGTCTATAAAACTCCAGCAAATTCAGCAAAACAATATTAAGTTGAAGTACACACCTCTGGTTTGGAATCTGTTCTATTACGACTAATAGGAAGGTCAGGCCATAATTGATCCAGATCATCACTGATGGAAATCATCTGCCAATCTGGCCAATCATTCTTTTGATTATGGTCCTGAGATCTTGCAGCAACAGTACTAGATTCAACCTGATCATTCGGGACAGAGACCATTCCAGGAAAATCAAGTAAATCATGAATTGAATTCGGACACCAGGGAATATCATTATTTTCTGTAATGTGATCAATAAATGTTGTAGATTGCCCTTCTGAAAGGGGAGAATGGATTGGTGGCATTCCACCACTTGACTGAGGAACAAGAGAATGGAGGGAATGTCTTTCATGTGGGGAAACTGAAGATATAGGATCTTGAACATCGCTCGGTAACCTGGAGGGTGATGAAAAGAATCGCTCATTAGACCCAGCACTGGAACTTAACGAAGGACCCTGTCTTATGGAGGAATTCATCATGATTTTTCTTTGTGAAGAAACCTGGTAAGTATCTGGCAGCTTGGTATACTTGTCTTCAATAGGGGTAGAGCCAACAGGGAAAGATAAAGACATAATTTGAGATGCCCCAAGGTAGCTCAGCTCTTTTGCATCTGACCCTTGAACAAATAAAGTAGGACATGTTAACCATCACAGGCATATCAAGAGTGGTAACCAGTAACCAGTTTCAGCATCTTAAATAAGATGTAGCAAAAAAAAACATCATTACATGGGATATTGTATTAATTAGCTCTGATCATAGAGGAATAACCCCAAAAAAACAATAATGATATTATTTTTTCAGAATACCAAATAATTTAATTGAGTCCCTAATAAATATTAAAGGGATTAAAGTGGAATCAGAAGCCCACACTTGAAATAATAGTGACAGTACCAAGAAAACACAAAAAAGTAAACAGTATGGCAACCAACAGACAATCCAAGTTGAGCATGGCATATTTCTTTTAGCTTTATACTATTCACCAATCTATGTATATATTTAATATATCAAAGAAAACAAAGCATAGCTATAAAAAGGAAATGAGAGAAGTAACTTTCATAGTATTATCATTATGTGTACTTGTTGATTTTTTTTCTTCTTTTCATAATAAAAAAAATCTGGTTGTTAAGCAATCACGCATCTCCTTTTTATTTCTCTCTGACCAATATGAAGTTGAATTTAATCATATTAATGACAAAAACAGACTAAAAGTTTACTCTCCTAAGAACATCTAAGAAAGCAAATATTATTGTAGACAAGTGTCTTCAACATCATACACCATTATAGGGAATTCAACCACAACCCAACAAATTCTCACCCCTACCCCTTTTAAGAAGAACAGTAAACTAGCCAAAGCAGTTGCCAGTAGCATAAAATTGATGCAATAAACAATTACCTAAAAGCGTCAACAGTATCAAACCAAAAGTCATATAAAATTTGATGAATATATACTAGGAGAACACAATCAATCATAAGTCCCAATCATAGGATGATTAGGGTCCTCATCTTAAGCTTAATTATGCATGAAACAATACAAAAAGACAAAGCCATAGAGCATGAGCTTGAATTAAGCTTTTAGACAATCCAAATCACAGTACAACGGATATGGCCCCTACTCACGATCCCAAAAAGAGTCATCATTAAATTCAGCTACAGCAAATAAATAAATATGTATTATATTTTTTTTCTTTAAAAAAACCCCAAATAGCAAAAGAGCAAATGGACTTTGTTTAATTAGAAAAGGAGCAAAAGAGGCTCGCAAACCACAAATTTATCAAAACCAATTAAGATTACAACAAAATCCCAAAATCTCAACAAATAAACAACAAAAATCATGCATCCAGTCAAAAAAAAAAGTAGGACATGCAGAGACAAAGATTGAAGAAACGCAAACTGGGTATTAAAGAATCTTACAGAAGAATTGGAAACCCCGAAAATTGAATCCAAAGAAAATCGATTTGATTCCAAAAGTAGCCAATATTGGAGGGAAAAAAAGTTAAAAGGCGGTGTTGGAAAACCTGAAATGATGGGCTGCTATTGCTTCACTTGCCTTGCCTTCCTGACTAGGAACTCACAAAAACGCCGTGCTTTGTCCTAATAGAGGAAGAAGAAAGAGAAAATGGTGTCCAACATAGCCTATATTGCTTAAATTTATGTTCCATTGAGTGAATGTGTCAGGCTGAACTAGGAAACAAGTCCTGGACTTTAGGCCGTCTGATTGAAGCTCATGGCGTTTTGTTTGATGGGCAACGAACGGTGTTGACTTGCCCGAATTTATTCATAAAATATTTGAGCTCCATTAGTGACGGCCATACATACATATTACATACCAAGCTAGCTTTATGGTCCCTTTTTGCTTCTTTGTTTTCTCCTTTTGGTGGGTCATGTTTTGTACGGTAATATCTACACAACTTTCCATAACACCAAAAAAAGATTAAAAAGAAAAAAAAACAGTAATTAGATTTGGTCAGTTACTTCTTGGAAAGTAGAAACCAAAATAATAGCGCTATTATATCATCGTATCATCATTATTGACATTGTTATTCTTCCATTTTTTTTTAACATATTATTCTTCCATTAAATATCAAATATGACAACATATTTTCCTCGTGGGAAATTTTCCATCTCTTTGTTAGTAAATTATACTAATAATTTTTATCTCTTTCTACTAAATTTTACTCTTCTTGGCGTGGTATTCAAGCATATTATATTTATGTACTTCTCACAGAAAAAAAAAAAACATATTATATTTACTAATATTTTTCTTCTTAATTTTAGATTCATTTTAATTTCTAGGCAAGTGGTGTGTTATTGACTTTTTGAGTTTATTTTATTTTTGTTAAGATAATTCATTGTTCCTTAATAAATATCTAATAAAATATCCTTAGAAAAAAAAAATCTAATAAAATAAATAAGACTTTTGTGACTGAGCATAAAATTTAAAAAATCGAAAAAAATCGTTCAAACCGACCTACCGAACATTGTTGGAATCGAAACTGACGGAACGGAAAACCAAAAAAATCACTAACGGTTAAAACCGTCATTGAACGGTCGGTTTTTTTTGGTAATAAACCGATCGAAAAAATCAAAACCGACCGTTATACATATATATTAATTTATTAATTTTTTTTTTACTTTATATATTGTAGTTACTAATAATATATAATAATAATATATTATTATTTCATTAATATTAAAGTTAAAAGAATAAGATAATTAGTTTATGAACAATTAATTTGTATGTTTATAGTTATAAAATGTAGAATAATGTGTTTATAGAATAAATTGGATCACATTTTTTTTTTTTAAAAAAAAAGGTTTAGTTTGGGCGGTTTAAACCGACCAACCCGTGGTTCAAAACGGTCGGTTTTAAGATAAGTTCTGAATTGGTTGGTCGGTTTTCAAATTGCACCAATCCAGACCGAAAACTGAATTCTTGATTTTTTATATAGAAAAAAAATCGACTAAACCGACCGATGCTCAGCCCTACTTTTATCCCGAACTATTACTACTAGCCAATCGTGCTTCCTAAATTTTCCACATTTTTCTATATTCTTTCGAATTATTCACATTCATGAGTTATAAGATTTCCTTTAATTTTCATCTATTTGGCAAACAAACAATTGACTTGGTATGTTGTTTACTGGTATTGTCGCATCAATGTCGAATTAGTAATATACATAATTTATAGAAATTTAAAACAACACAAAAAATTTAAAGGGCACGATCGGATAATAATATGATGGTTTGAGAATAAATTTGTATTGGTTCAGATTTGGGATAGATGGATATGTGGTTAATGGTTTGTTGTGGTAATGTAGTGAAGTAGTGATGTTGATGAGTAGTTGTTGATTTAGTATATGAAATGAGTTTGGCTTAGAAGAGAGGGTTGTTTGAGAAAGTAGTAAACTTTTATTGATAGTTTGGAACTTTTGTTTTTTGGTGTTGGTTGTTTTGTTACACTAGCTCCTCAACCCAAGCTTGGTATTTATAGGGAGCTAAGGATGATACTACAACTTTCTAGATTTTTCTTATTTTGAATTACAATTTAACTTTCTAAGATATTCTAGAATTTTCTAAGTTTCTTTACAAATATAGTTTCTAGGTAATTCTAGTTTTCTCTAATTTTCTTAGTTTTGTGTAGTTAATACTAGAATTTTCTAGATAAGAAAAGTGTAGAAATTTGTAGCACTTTTCATCACTCCTCCTTGGTACACATTTCGGTAACTCCGATCATGTCTCGCAATAGCTCGAACTTTCCTCTTGGTAGTGCCTTTGTGAATATGTCGGCTACCTGCTCTTCAGTCTTGCAGTGCTTGAGCTCGATTTCTTTATTTGCTTCTGCTTCCCTGATGAAATGGTACTTGATGCTTATATGTTTAGTTCTACTATGAAATACTGGATTTTTTGCCATTGTTATAGCTGATTTGCTATCGCAATATATCTTTGTAGCTTCTTTCTGTGATTCTCCCATGTCTTCTAGTATTCTTTTGAGCCATATAGCTTGGCTTGTAGTCAGTGCTGCTGGAATATACTCTGCTTCTGCTGATGATTGCGCAAGAGTTGCTTGCTTCTTTGATGCCTATGAAAATATTCCTGATCCAAGTGTGAAGGCATATCCTGACGTGCTCTTCATGTCGTCCATGGATCCTGCCCAGTCACTATCTGTGTAGCCAACAAGTTTTGAGTCACTTGTAACTCTGTACCATATTCCGTAGAATTTTGTTCCTTGCAAGTATCTGAGGATTCGCTTGGCTGCTCCGTAGTGAACTTGACTT
Organism: Cannabis sativa; assembly: GCF_029168945.1. NCBI lineage: Eukaryota > Viridiplantae > Streptophyta > Magnoliopsida > Rosales > Cannabaceae > Cannabis > Cannabis sativa. The sequence goes on along the minus strand of NC_083602.1, from coordinate 26,572,571 downwards.
GGATTATGCATGAATCTTGATAGGAGACTAACTGCATACATTATGTCTGGTCTTGTAGCAGTTAGATATAGTAGGCTACCAATTAGACTTCGAAATTTTGATTCATCAGCTTTCGGTGAGCCATCTTCTTTCTTGAGAGCTTTGTTGTTGTCTAATGGAGTTGATACAGTCTTGCATCCTTCCATTTTGAATTTCTTCAATAGTGTCTCTGTATACTTCTTTTGTGAGATGAAGATCCCATCTTCTTTTTGAGTTATTTCGATCCCGAGAAAGTAGTGCATTAATCCCAGGTCGGTCATCTCAAAATTTTTCATCATGTCTTCTTTAAACTTCTTTATCATCTTCTCATTATTGCATGTGTAGATGAGATCATCAACGTATAAAGAGACAATTAGTGTACCATTCGTACCTTGAGTTTTGATGTAAAGAGTTGGCTCACTCTTGCTCCTCCTGAATCCTTGCTCGGTAAAGTAGCTGTCAATTCTGCTATACCAGGCTCGTGGAGCTTGCTTTAAGCCATATAAAGCCTTTTTCAATTTGAGGACTTTATCTTCATGTCCTTGTACCACGAACCCTTGAGGTTGCTCCACATAAATTTCTTCTTCAAGATAACCATTTAGGAATGCTGACTTCACATCGAGTTGAAAAATCTTCCATTTCTTTTGTGCAGCTAGAGCTATTAAAGCCCTAATAGTGTCAAGGCGTGAACCTTGAGCAAATGTTTCATTGTAGTCTACTCCGTATTGTTGTGAGTATCCTTTTGCAACTAACCTTGCTTTGTGCTTTTGGATAGAGCCATCTGCGTTGAGCTTTGTCTTGTAGACCCACTTGACTCCTATCGTATCTTTGTCTTGTGGACGATCTACAAGCTCCCAAGTCTCATTCTTCACAATCATCTTTATCTCTTCATTCATAGCTTTCCTCCATACTTCTTATTTATGAGCTGCTTCAAAGCTTTCTGGCTCCATAAGTACTAAGTTGCATGTCTCGTAGATTTCTGATAGTGGTCTTGTTCGCCTTACTGGTGAGTCTGGCGGAGATTCTATGACTTGTGCAGGTTCTTGTGTTGTTGGTTGAGTAAGAACTTCATTTTGATCAGTTTCTTGTCTTGGCGGTAGAGGAATATTGACTGTCTTTCTTTCAACTTCTTGTGTCTCCCAGTTGTATGCAGCATCTTCGTCAAATTTTACGTCTCGACTGATTATTAGCTTTTTTGTTTCTAAGCTATAGACTCGATAACCTTTTGATTGAGTACTATAGCCTAAAAAGATTCCTTTCTCAGTCTTCTCATCAAGCTTGCCTCTTTTCTCTTTTGGAATGTGACTGTAGCATATGCAGCCGAAGACTTTGAGATGCTTTGCTGATGGCTTACGTCCGCTCCAAGCTTCGATCGGCATCTTATTCTACATGGCTTTGGTTGGACATCGGTTGAGCAAGTAGGCTGCAGTGCTTACCGCCTCTGCCCAAAATCGTTTTGGGAGACCTTTCTCTAGCAGCATGGCTCTTGCTGCCTCCATAACAGTCCTGTTTTTCCTTTCAGATACGCCATTTTGTTCTGGTGCGTATCCAACAGTGAGTTGGTGCTCCATCTGTAACACCCTAACTAACATAGGCGTATTACGTGAGTTTTAAACATGCTGTGCAGCTCGTTGCTAATCAACGAGGTTTATGGAAAAACGTGGTTAATTAAAATTTTGCTTTTTAATTAAACTTATAAAACAATATTACAATAGACTCGGGATCCCGATTATAAAATCATTTACAAAAAGATTTAACTGTTTAACTGATACACAAAATAAAGGTCATCTAACGATCAGTTACAAAAAATCAGCCTCGCTGTCCCGATGATCGTACGCTCCAGGCCTAACCGCCCCGACATGTACAATCCTCACAAGCTCGCTCACAGTCCATCAGCCTTAGCCTTGCCTTTACCTACACATAAACATGAAACTGTGAGTCGACAGACTCAGTAAGAAAAGCATAATAATACTCATACATAATCCCGGTTATGATCAGACGCCCATACCCCTGATCATAACCCTAACTGTCGTGCCCAACACGATACTGAGTCCCGCTACTGCCGTGTCCAACACGGTACTGAGCCACTACTGCCATGTCCAACATGGTATTGAGTTCTGAACGTTCATAGGGACTGTACTATTGACTCGTAACAACCTGATCGGTCGAACCGGTCATACTTCGGCTGCTGGTCATACTCCAGCCTGTACCGACGTGTTACTATATCCTCCTGATCGGTCGAACCGGTCATACTCATTGCTTGGTCATACTCGGCTGTCTGCAGACCGACGGGATACGTCAATAGTACGAAACCACCAACCAAGTGTCACTGATCGGTCAAAGCCGGTCATACTCCATTCTTGGTCATACTCCGGCACATGTACCGACGTGACAGGGTTGGATGGTTCGAAGCCAACATACATAACTAATGTAATCTAACAGGCTTCCTACATGCACGCTAAACATGTAATCTACATATGCATACTGTTATACTAATCTTACCTGGATTCCGAATTCAGGTGTGCCGTCAACCCGACCGGAACTTTAGCCGAGCGCGGATTACAGGCTCCTAAACCATAAAAATCACAACACTATAAGTGACACGCTAAATCACTTCCTGGGGACTTAAACTAGGAACTAAAAGTTTCCCTATCGATAAAAAGCATGGCAATACCCCCTAAAACATAAAAACGAGGAAAAACACGGGTTCTGAAAATTCCCCAACCTAGGCAGGACGGTCGCCCAACCGGAATTCGGCTCGGGAATTCTTGGACCCTCATCCGGAATTTCGGTTGCACAACCGAATTCCAGGTTCCTCGCAGGAATTTTTCAAAAATTCCTAACTCAACCAAATCAAACCCAATTCATACCAAACCTTCCAGACCTGCTCTAAATACCCCAAAGAACATTTCCAAGGCATAAAAACAACCCAGAAACCTCAGATACAAAATTTGCCATTAAAGCTCAAGCTTTGAGTTCTAAACTCAAACTTGAGCAAATCCCTCAAACATGCATTCAAACCAGCTTAATTCTACTTAATTAAGCTTAACTAAGTCTCTGAAAACAATTAAAAACAATAGCAACATCACAGTAACAGATTCACAACATAACTTCAAAAATCACATTTTTGCAAAGAAAAAGCTATAGTTTGCTCAACCTAATAATCATGCATCAAAACAACTTAAATAACCCTAATCTAACAAGCTTAAACCTCTGAAATTAACCTCAATTCACAGCAGCAAGAACACAATAAAATCAAGCATGCATCATCACCTTTTCACACATTTTTTTCTATAATTATAAAAAGAAAAGTTTAGAAGCTTTACCAAGGATGAAGAACACTTAGAATGCAAGAAAAATAGCTTGAAATCAGAATTTCCCAGCCCTAAATCCACCCTTCAGCCGAGAGAGAAAGAGAGGAAAAGAGAGAGAGTTTTTTGCAATTTTCTAACTTGTGATATTTTTTGTAAAATGAAGAAATGAAAATAAAAGCCACTTATCAACTTAATTCAGCCAACAAATAATTAAATAAACATTTATTTTCCATTTCATAAAATCACAAAAGACAAAATACTAATGGGGCAAAAAGACCATTTTGCCCCTCCACCTTAAAACCACATAAATCATACTAAAGGGGTATTTTTGGGAAATTCTAAATTCCCGGCCATTCCCGACATTCCCAATGTCTAATTAACCGCCCCAAACTACTAACATACTAAGTTGTGATTTCTACTGAGCCAAACACCGAGTTCCAAAATACCGGGCACCGGAAATGCAAAATATGAAAACTACTCAATGACATAACCATGCATTTCTGAATTCCATAAATAACAGTATAATAAATTATTTAAATAGCTATAAATAATTTCCATAATTAATCATGATTAACTGCTAATTTCCAAATTAAACTAAGCGGGCTTTACAACTATTCCCCCCTTAAAAGGATTTCGTCCCCGAAATCTAACCTGAATAACTCTGGATATTGAGCTCTCATATCTGACTCTAGCTCCCAGGTGGCTTCCTCCACCTTGCTGTTTCTCCAGAGAACCTTGACCAATGCTATGGTCTTATTCCGAAGGACTTTATCCTTTCTATCCAGGATCTGCACTGGCTGTTCCTCATAAGTCATGTCTGGCTGTAGCTCAAGACTCTCATAACTGAGTATATGAGAGGGATCTGAAACGTATTTTCTCAACATCGAGACATGGAATACGTTGTGAACTGTTGATAAGGCTGGAGGCAATGCTAACCGATATGCCACTTGACCTATCTTCTCGAGAATCTCGAAAGGTCCTGTAAATCTAGGGCATAACTTGCCTCTTTTCCCGAAACGTTTAATCCCCTTTATCGGAGATACCCGTAAAAACACATGGTCCCCTACTTGGAACTCAACATCTCTACGTTTCGGATCTGCGTAACTCTTCTGTCTGCTCTGTGAGGCAAGCATTCTAGCTTTTATTTTCTCTATCGCCTCATTGGTCCGCTGCACTGACTCTGGACCTAAATATTTCCTCTCCCCTGTCTCATCCCAGTGGATCGGGGATCTACATTTCCTACCATATAACAGTTCATAGGGAGCCATCCCTATTGTACTCTGGTAACTGTTGTTGTAAGAAAATTCTATCAACGGTAGATATTTATTCCATGAGCCTTCAAAGTCCATAACACAGGCTCTCAACATGTCCTCCAATATCTGAATTGTCCTTTCGGACTGACCATCTGTCTGAGGATGGAATGCTGTACTGAATTTCAGCTTTGTACCCATTGCCCGTTGCAAACTTTGCCAAAATTTGGAGGTGAACTTCGGATCCCTGTCCGAAACTATAGACTTCGGTACTCCGTGAAGTCTTACGATCTCCCTAACATACAATTCTGCCAACTGATCCACTGTGAATGTTGTTCTAACCGGCAGAAAATGAGCAGATTTCGTAAATCGATCCACCACTACCCAGATGGAATCAAATAAACCCGTGGTCCTAGGTAACCCGACCACAAAATCCATCGTGATATCTTCCCATTTCCATTCTGGTAGGGTTAGAGGCTGCAACAACCCTGCTGGTCTCTGATGTTCAGCCTTAATCTGCTGACAAGTGAGGCATCTCGATACGAATTCTACCGAATTCTTCTTCATACCGCTCCACCAGAAGTACGGTTTCAAATCTTGGTACATCTTAGTGGTGCCGGGATGTAGAGAATACGGGGTAGAATGAGCCTCCTCAAAGATCTCATTCCTAAGTTCCACACTATTCGGAACACAAACCCTGGCTTTATACAAAAGCATCCCACTGTCTGACACTGAAAAGTCCTTGGCTTGACCAGCCAACACCTCATCTCGGATCTTCACTAACTCTGGATCCGTCATCTGAGCGACTTTTATTCTTTCCAACAGATCAGATTGCAGCATTAAGTTGTGAAGCTGACCTACCACAAACTCAATGCTGGATCTAACCATATCCTCTGCTAGCTGAGGTGAGATCTGAACCATACTAGCTACTTGCCCGGGACCCTTTCTGCTCAGGGCATCGGCCACTACATTGGCTTTTCCGGAGTGATAGAGGATCTCACAATCGTAATCCTTCACTAATTCCAACCAACGCCTTTGTCTCATATTCAAATCCTTCTGAGTAAAGAAATACTTGAGACTTTTATGGTCGGTATAGATCTCACACTTCTCCCCGTAAAGGTAATGCCGCCAAATCTTCAATGCAAAAACCACTGCGGCCAACTCTAGATCATGAGTCGGGTATCGCTGTTCATAATCCTTTAACTGACGGGAGGCATAAGCGATGACCCGATCGGCTTGTTGGGTTTTATGCCCTAAATAAAACTCTGTTTCAATGTAATCCAGATTATTCTATATCAATAAAGTAACAGAAGTAATTTTTCATTCACTTGTGTATGTTTTGGTTCATTTAATCAATTGCTTGTCTATTTGATTTATAAATTCATCCAAACCCCTTTCACATACTTGAACATGTTTATTGTGTTGTCAACACAGTGGAAAATAAACATGACTATGTGAATAAAGTATTCCTAGATTTATCAGAACACTGGGTTTCACTGATATGACAATCTACAACAAAGTTTACTTACATTTGGAGAAATGTTATGTTCTTTCCAGAACATAGGTTAAAGTAAAGCTCAGGTTGGATGCATGGAGTATGCATTGGAATGGACCGATATTGAACTTTGAATTAGATTTTGAAACTTACCGTAAACATCTATTCAATTCAATATCAGAAGTTGATCCTAGATCACATGATCTAAATCCTGATATGGTTAGGCTTAATTTCAAGAGTGTTATTCGTGTTCTTTGATTTGTTAGTTAAGCCTAAAACTTGAGTCTGGGCAATACATACATTTTGGGAACACGGTAGTGCGATTGAGTGGGAGCGCTAACATAAATATGGAATCTATAGCTTCTATCTGGCGAATAGTAAGCAAAGGGTGATCTCCTTCGAGCTTAACCAAACGAGATAAATGATTGAGTACTCATTTCACTTAGTTGAAATATCATTTATACAGGGTTAAGTGTTTTAAGGATAAAATACATTGTAGGGTGTTACGGTAATCTAAGTCCCTTTACAGTGTAGATCATCCATATAGAAGATCATTGATCACATTAGGATTATAACAATGGATAACTAATAATGTGTCTATATGGTGGAACATATAGAGCATTCTATATACTGAGAGTGCAATTCTGAGTTCTATGTGTGGATTCAACGAAGAATTAATAAGTCAGTGAATTTAAGTGGTAAATTCAAGATTTGCTTATTGGAAGCTCGGATATATAGACCCATGGTCCCCTCACTAGTTGAAATGATATTACTTGTAGGACTCATTTAATTGATTTTAATTAATCAATTAAAAATTCTCAAGATAAACTTGTCAGTTTGAGAATTTGGCACTCATTAAGAGCAAAACAGTAAATAGAGATTTTGAAGGGCATATTTATTAATTAGGAAACTTTAATTAGTTTCATTATTAATAAAATAAATGATAATATATTATTTGATAATTATTTTTAATTATTAAGTAATTAGATTTATCATTAATATGGTTGAACAGTGGAATTGGCAACATTTCACAAAAAGAGAAACTATCAAGTGTAGGAAAAGGAAAGTTGGAAAAGAGGCAAGCCTTGTTTCCACATTGCCTAGGCCGGCCCCCTTTACCTTCCTTTTCCCTTGATTTTCTCAGTTCAAAATGTCAATCATAGCCCTTGGTGGTCTTCTATAAATAGAAGGCAAAGACTTCAGAATTTAACAGATCTCTGTACAAGCTTTTCACAGCATTATTCTGAAAGAATTTTCTCTCAGAAAATTCTCTCTGAGCCGTCACCCTCTCTCTCTCTATACCTTCACTGTTTCGAAATATATGAGTGTTAGAGTAGTGCCCACACACATCAAGTAATACCTCAATCATAGTGAGGAAGGCTGTGTAGATTTCAGAGACAACAAAGAAGGACTTTCGGGCTCAGATCTTGATTATACCCTGCTACAGAAAGGAATCAAGGGTTAGAGATCTGAGTGGGAGGAGACATATATATTCCGCTGCAATCACTGTAAGATTTCTGATACTCTTATGTGTTTAATTTCATATCGTTTTAGAAGTTCATATTTAGGTTGTTAAATCAACATACTTGTGAGTAGATCTAAGATCCTGGTAAAATAACTTCCAACAACTGGTATCAGAGCCATGGTAATTGATTTGCTTGCAAGAAATTTGGACTTAAAACGATTTGCTTGTTTTTTGGATGGTATCATGTTGCTTTGAGTGTCATATTGATGTTTGAATGTTGTTTGTGAATTCTGGGAAAAATGGTTACTGTTTTTATTCTGTAATTATTTTTGTTGGATAGTTTGGAAAATTCTAAGCAATTTACTTTTTTACAGAACTCGATTTCGATTTAATTTGAATTAGTTATGAATTTTTGAAAATTGGAAAAATCGGGGTGACGAGCAACTTCATCACGCGCGCGGAAGGGCTGCTTGCAGCCTCCCTGCGCCGTGATTTCTCGGCCAATCACCCCAGATCCGCGCGCGGATGGCCATGCACAGCATTCCATCCGTACAGTTCATCCAATTTTCCAATTTTTTCGATTTTTCATGCTATTTCATGGAATTAAATTCCGATTTTTTGTGTAGTTTTGTATATTGATTTTTGTTTTTCAAATTTCAAATCTAATTATCGGAAATAAGATATTAGTGTAATTTGATTTTGAAAATAGGAAAAAAATCAAGTTTTGCTTACTTTTTTCTTATTTCATTTAAAATTTGATTATTTTATTTTTTTTAAGGTCAGATATTAATTTTTTTTTGGTAACTTGACCTTAATTAAAATAAGATCATAATAATCATGATAATTTTAAAAGAGGAAATAAGGTATTTTTGTTAACTTTTAAATTTTGTTATTTTTTAATTAAATTAAATTGTAAAACAAGAAAAGGGTATGTATTTACCATTTTCTATTTTATTATTTAATTTATTAAATAACATGAAATTTAAAAGGAAACTTAGCAATTTATTTTGAAATGACATTTAGGTTACCCAAAACCTAATTTTTCAAAATGGTAGGTTTAATTTTATTTTATTTTTCGAAATAAATGATTAAAATTAAATAAATCCTACATCCAACTATCCAAATCTAACCTTGTTGCAGGAGTATGTGTTTTAGATTGTTTGTAAGTTTTCTAAAACCTATTATTGCTTGATCTAAATTGCCTTGGTTAAATTGATGATAGATCAGTTGATCTAATTTTAACCAAAGGTTCAATTGATGATAGATCAAGTAAATAATTTGTAACTGGTAATTTTTACAAACTTCTTTCATCTGTGTATGACTTAGCAACATGATAGGATCCATCCAAATGTGTATGCCTGTGTGAGCCTATATGTTTAATTTCTATTATAGATACATATAGGTGGTTGTTGCTAAATAAAATATCATAACTGATAGATTTTATTTAGGCTCATTTAGTTGTGAGCCTATTCAATTAATAACAGTTATTCATTGTAAGGTTAAATTCCTCTCTTTTGGGCCTTGTGTGAGAGTTGGGAGCCTTAGAAGTGGGTGCGACATACTGGACCCAGCTCCCCCTCACATGAACAACCCCAATTGTGAAGGCCCATTTGCCTGATTTGGATAACTGTGATAGGTTAATTATATTAGTTTATCCTAATAAAAAATTGATTAGCAACATAATTAATTTCATTGTTCCTTGAAATTAATTTAAGAAAAACATAGTTTGAATAGTCATATTCTAGAAAGCTATATGTATTTTTCTTGTTTTAATTAAATATGGAATTATAACCATATAAATTCTTTCTGAATCTTAATTTTATAATTTCATTAAATATTCCTATTTAAGTTGAGATTTAGTGAAATCTATCAAATCAACTTAGATTTGAATATTTTTGAATTTCCTATTATAAATTAAGTTGAGGAATTTTGGAAATTGGTTATTAAGATTCTTTAGATATTTTTTAAGTTGATATTTTCTAAATATGGGAACTTAAAATGGAATATCTTCTAAATTAAGTGGTTACTACTTAATTGGTAATATTTAATTAAGTCATTGTTCGAGGAATATTTTTTAAGTTGGGTATTTAGATTTTCTAAACAACTTAAATAAGATATTTTTCAAAATTATTCCATTTTTGAAATTTAATTAAAGTTTTTACTTTAATTTGTAATATTTCATTATTGAGATATGGAATATAAATGATTAGACAAAATACATGTTTAAATAATGAGCTTTAATCAAAGAGAAATTCAATCTCCATTGTTGGTTTTACATAGCTATTGTTTTAGTGAGTAATCCTCCCTAATGGAGGAACGTTCATTAGCAAGTTAGCGCCGTTTAATCTCGAAAGATAAGTATTCTTATAGGTTTATTTATATGGTTCATGATCACCTAATGGTGGCGACTATGTAAGACTTATAAGAATGCGAAACAATGGTAGAAGCTCATAAGATAGAATTGCCTTGACTCTCGCCTAAACGGGACAACGCTGAATTCCAATCTTGATCGAATAAAAGGTTGCTAGAATGTTTGACATTTTAGATGAATTGAAAACTCTATTCAATGGATGATGCTTTGACTCTCGCCTAAACGGGACACTGTATCAGTTCGTTGGAAACCTTGGAAAATAAACTATGTTAGATTTAGTATTTTTATAACATAAGTGATTGTTTGTTTTCTGAACCTGTGTATGAATTTATAGAACCAAAACCTTACTTCTGTTTATTGATATGTTGTAGTGCCAATATGAATAACCCTCATCCCGATCCACTCCTAGTTAGTATCTTTGCAAAAGAACTCAATAGTGTGAAAATGCATCCTGGTAGTTGCATTAACTCACACCTATTGTTGATGAATATGAAATTCCAAAAGGCAAATCTACTAGGAATTGATTTATCAAAGGAACAATGGGTGAAACTCATACTTTATAGTCTTCCTCAGGAGTATAACAGTCTTGTTCTATATTACTTATTGAACAATCCTAACTCCTCCGACATGGACAAACTCGAGTCTGAGTTGAGGGCCCATGAGCGGGATCTGATTGCAATGAGACCTGCTAGCATTGCAAGCTTTAATCAGAGGAAGAAGATTAAGCATGAGGGCTCCAACAAAGCTGCTTCTTCAAGTACAAATGTCAGACATCATGTTCTATGTGCGAATTGTAATGGAAAGGGACATAAAGAAGAACAATGTCCCAGGCTTCTAGACAATTCAAACGAAGGTGATGCTTTTGTATTTGAATCATGTGTTTTAGAGAACGACAAATCCTCGTGGATTGTTGATTCTGGATCTACTAACCATGTATGTTCTTCATTAGAGCTGCTTGAAACTTGGGAGAATCTTCACCCAGATGAGTTAAAGCTTAAAGTTGGAAATGGCGAGTTGGTATCAGTTAAAGCAAGAGGAACAGCCCGAATCAAGTTTAATTCTAAGAAGTTTTTACTTTTAGAGAATGTTTTATATATTCCTAATTTTAGTAGAAACTTGATTAGTGTTTCATGTTTACAGACACAATTTTATATATTGAATTTTTTGAGTTCAAATTGTTCAATTTCTCGTAATGGATTTCATATATGTGTTGCAAACATGGAACGAGGGCTTTATGTTTTAAGACCTGATACTCAAATCTCACTAAATACTGAACTTTTCAATGTAGCTAGACCTAGAAGCCTTAAGAGAAAAGAGATTGATAATGATGATCAAACTTATCTATGGCATTTACGTTTAGGTCATATAGGCTTTGATAGACTCAATAGGCTAACCAAAGACGGTCCATTAAAAAATGTCGTCTTGGGAGAGCTGCCAGTCTGCGAGTCTTGCCTAGAAGGAAAAATGACAAAACGTTCTTTCTCTGCAAAGGGAGAGCGTGCCAAAGAACCCCTAGGGTTAGTACATTCAGATGTTTGCGGACCGCTGAATGTAAAAGCCAGAGGAGGTTATGAGTATTTCATCACTTTCATTGACGATTTCTCTAGATATAGTTTTCTTTACCTAATGCAAAAGAAATCTGAAACGTTTGAAAAGTTTCAGGAATTTCATGCTTTGGCTCAAAACCAATTGGGTAAAACATTAAAGATCTAGCGAACTGATAGGGGTGGAGAATATATGGATATGCATTTCAAAGATCATTTAATTGAACTTGGAATTGAATCCCAATATACTGCCCCTAGCACTCCACAGCAGAATGGAGTTGCAGAAAGAAGAAATCGCACTCTCTTAGAAATGGTTAGGTCTATGCTGAGTTACTCAACTCTGTCTACGTCCTTCTGGGGATATGCTATTCAAATGGCAAACGACATTTTAAATGTTGTTCCATCTAAAGCAGTCCCTAAGACACCCGTCGAACTATGGAATGGTCGCACACCTAGTTTGCGCCATTATAGGATTTGGGGGTGCCCTGCTCACGTCTTAAGAAAGAAAGAAAGCAAACTGGAATCGCGAACTGAGGTTTGCATGTTTGTCGGAAATTCTAAAGAGACTAGGGGTGGACTATTCTATAGTCACAAGGATAACAAAGTGTTTGTCTCTACAAATGCTACTTTCCTTGAAGAGAACTATATGAAAGACAACAAACCGAAAAGTGAAATTGTATTAGAGGAAATGCTCACAGATACTGTTCCTTCAAATGTACCATCTTCTTCTACTCAAGAAGAGGAACATCCCACTCCCTCGCCTGTAGCAACTGAGAAAACTACTACTAAAGCTCCTGTTCAGAAAGTCACCGCTCCTCGTCGTAGTGGGAGGGTTTCAACGAAACCATCTCGTTATGGCTTGGATGGTGAAATCAATATGGTCGTTGGTGACGGTATTGATGACGACCCATTGACCTATAAGCAGGCAATGGCAAGTCCGCAACGGAAGCGATGGTCAGCCGGTATGGATTCAGAAATGGATTCCATGAAGAAGAACAAAGTCTGGGAATATGTAGAACCACCTGAAGATTTTCGTCCAATTGGATGTAAATGGGTCTACAAGAAGAAAAGAGGTGCTGGAGGCGAAGTCGAAACTTTCAAAGCTAGACTAGTCGCCAAGGGTTATACCCAAAGAGAAGGTGTGGACTATGAGGAAACTTTTAGTCCTGTTGCCATGCTCAAATCCATCCGAATTCTTCTCTCCATAGCTGCCGTTTTAGATTATGAAATCTGGCAAATGGATGTCAAGACAGCCTTTCTTAATGGGCTTCTTGAAGAAACCATCTATGTGGAGCAACCAGAAGGTTATGTTCTTCCTGGGCAGGAGAATAAAGTTTGCAAATTAAATAGGTCCATATATGGGCTTAAGCAAGCTTCTCGCTCATGGAACAAAAGGTTTGATGAGATCATCAAGACCTACGGCTTTCATCAGAATGAAGATGAACCTTGTGTTTACCAACTCAAGGAAAACCAAGTAGTAGTATTCCTGGTCCTTTATGTTGATGACATTTTGATCATTGGAAACAATGTCAAGAAAATGACTCACATCAAGGAATGGCTTGACACTCAATTCGACATGAAAGACTTGGGTGAGGCAGCCTATGTTCTTGGTATTCAGATTGTCAGAAACCGAAAGAACAGATCCCTTGCTCTCTCTCAAACAGCTTACATTGACAAAGTTCTTGAGAGATTTTCCATGACCAATACCAAAGGGGCATACATGCCCTCTAGACATGGTATCCGTCTATCTAAGGAACAGTGTCCTACTGATCCTCAAGAGATAGAAGACATGGCAAAAATTCCTTATGCTTCTGCAGTTGGGAGTCTGATGTATGCTATGCTATGCACTAGACCTGACATCTGCTATGCAGTTGGAATCGTGAGCAGGTATCAGTCAAATCCAGGAAGGGTACATTGGAACGCGGTTAAGTATATTTTGAAATACTTAAAGAGTACAAGAGATTATGTATTAGTCTACAAGGGTGGTGCTTTGAATCCCTTAGGCTATACAGACTCAGATTTCCAGGGATGTCTTGAAGACAGGAAATCTACATCTGGGATGGTGTTTACTCTTGGGGGTGGAGCAGTGGTTTGGAGAAGTGCTAAACAAACTGCGATTTCGGATTCTACCATGGAGGCGAATACATAGCCGCGGGTTGAAGGCCTAAAGAGGTTGTCTGGCTTAGGAAGTTCTTCACCAGTCTTGGTGTAGTTCCTGGAATGGAAAGGCCTCTAGTCCTGCTTTGTGATAACACTGGAGCTATAGCCAACAGTAAGGAACCTCGGAGCCACAAGAGAAGTAAGCACATAGAAAGAAAGTATCATATTATCAGAGAATATGTGGCAAGAGGGGATTTACTGGTGGAGAAAGTGGATACGCAGGATAACTTGGCTGATCCATTCACCAAAGTCTTGGCAGTAACTTCATTCGAAAAGCACCGTCAAAATTTAGGATTAATTGAAATGTACTGATTTGTTTTATATTAGTGCAAGTGGGAGTTTGTTGGGTTTTATGCCCTAAATAAAACTCTGTTTCAATGTAATCCAGATTATTCTATATCAATAAAGTAACAAAAGTAATTTTTCATTCACTTGTGTATGTTTTGGTTCATTTAATCAATTGCTTGTCTATTTGATTTATAAATTCATCCAAACCCCTTTCACATACTTGAACATGTTTATTGTGTTGTCAACACAGTGGAAAATAAACATGACTATGTGAATAAAGTATTCCTAGATTTATCAGAACACTGGGTTTCACTGATATGACAATCTACAACAGAGTTTACTTACATTTGGAGAAATGTTATGTTCTTTCCAGAACATAGGTTAAAGTAAAGCTCAGGTTGGATGCATGGAGTATGCATTGGAATGGACCGATATTGAACTTTGAATTAGATTTTGAAACTTACCGTAAACATCTATTCAATTCAATATCAGAAGTTGATCCTAGATCACATGATCTAAATCCTGATATGGTTAGGCTTAATTTCAAGAGTGTTATTCGTGTTCTTTGATTTGTTAGTTAAGCCTAAAACTTGAGTCTGGGCAATACATACATTTTGGGAACACGGTAGTGCGATTGAGTGGGAGCGCTAACATAAATATGGAATCTATAGCTTCTATCTGGTGAATAGTAAGCAAAGGGTGATCTCCTTCGAGCTTAACCAAACGAGATAAATGATTGAGTACTCATTTCACTTAGTTGAAATATCATTTATACAGGGTTAAGTGTTTTAAGGATAAAATACATTGTGGGGTGTTACAGTAATCTAAGTCCCTTTACAGTGTAGATCATCCATATAGAGGATCATTGATCACATTAGGATTATAACAATGGATAACTAATAATGTGTCTATATGGTGGAACATATAGAGCATTCTATATACTGAGAGTGCAATTCTGAGTTCTATGTGTGGATTCAACGAAGAATTAATAAGTCAGTGAATTTAAGTGGTAAATTCAAGATCTGCTTATTGGAAGCTCGGATATATAGACCCATGGTCCCCTCACTAGTTGAGATGATATTCCTTGTAGGACTCATTTAATTGATTTTAATTAATCAATTAAAAATTCTCAAGATAAACTTGTCAGTTTGAGAATTTGGCACTCATTAAGAGCAAAACAGTAAATAGAGATTTTGAAGAACATATTTATTAATTAGGAAACTTTAATTAGTTTCATTATTAATAAAATAAATGATAATATATTATTTGATAATTATTTTTAATTATTAAGTAATTAGATTTATCATTAATATGGTTGAACAGTGGAATTGGCAACATTTCACAAAAAGGGAAACTATCAAGTGTAGGAAAAGGAAAGTTGGAAAAGAGGCAAGCCTTGTTTCCACATTGCCTAGGCCGGCCCCCTTTACCTTCTTTTTCCCTTGATTTTCTCAGTTCAAAATGTCAATCATAGCCCTTGGTGGTCTTCTATAAATAGAAGGCAAAGGCTTCAGAATTTAACAGATCTCTGTACAAGCTTTTCACAGCATTATTCTGAAAGAATTTTCTCTCAGAAAATTCTCTCTGTGCCGTCACCCTCTCTCTCTCTCTATACCTTCACTGTTTCGAAATATATGAGTGTTAGAGTAGTGCCCACACACATCAAGTAATACCTCAATCATAGTGAGGAAGGCTGTGTAGATTTCAGAGACAACAAAGAAGGACTTTCGGGCTCAGATCTTGATTATACTCTGCTACAGAAAGGAATCAAGGGTTAGAGATCTGAGTGGGAGGAGACATATATATTCCGCTGCAATCACTGTAAGATTACTGATACTCTTATGTGTTTAATTTCATATCGTTTTAGAAGTTCATATTTAGGTTGTTAAATCAACATACTTGTGAGTAGATCTAAGATCCAGGTAAAATAACTTCCAACACGGCTTGCATCAACACACACCCCAAACCTTGTTTGGATGCGTCACAATATACCTCGAACTTCTCCTTGTCCGAAGGTAAAGCTAGTACTGGAGCGGTAATCAACCTCTGTTTTAGCTTCTGAAAACTAGCTTCGCACTTGTCTGACCAAATAAATCGCTGATTCTTCTTTGTAAGCTCGGTTAGGGGCATTGAGATTTTAGGGAACCCTTCGACGAACCTACGGTAGTACCCAGCTAAACCCAAGAAGCTTCTAATCTCTGTCACTGTCTTCGGTCTTGGCCAATCCCTGACGGATTCAATCTTCCCGAGATCCACCTTGATCCCATCTTTGCTCACAATGTGCCCTAGGAAGGACACCTGAGATAGCCAGAACTCACATTTCTTGAACTTGGCATAAAGCTTATGTTCTCGAAGTCGTTGCAGTACCATCTGAAGATGTAACTCATGCTCCTCTTCTGATTGAGAGTACACGAGGATGTCGTCGATAAACACAATCACACAGATATCGAGGAAATCCTTGAATACTCTATTCATCAGATCCATGAATGCTGCAGGAGCATTGGTTAGTCCGAATGACATAACTAGAAATTCGTAATGTCCATACCTAGTGCGGAAAGCCGTCTTCGGAATGTCCTCCTCTCGGATTCTCAACCGATGATAACCCGAACGGAGATCAATCTTAGAAAAGACTTTCTTCCCCTGAAGCTGATCGAACAAATCATCGATCCTTGGTAATGGATATTTATTCTTCACTGTCAGCTTGTTCAACTCCCTGTAGTCGATGCACATCCTCATAGATCCATCCTTCTTCTTGACGAATAAAACTGGGGCTCCCCAGGGTGACACACTGGGCCGAATGAACCCTATGTCAAGCAACCCTTGGAGCTGAATCTTTAATTCCTTAAGTTCAGCTGGAGCCATTCTATACGGGGCTTTGGAAACCGGTTCCACCCCTGGTGCCAAGTCTATCACGAAATCAATCTCCCGCTGAGGTGGTAACCCTGGAAGTTCTTCGGGAAAAACATCCAAAAATTCCCGAACCACCCTGATGTCCTCTGGCCGAATGGTATCTGGCCGAGTAGTGTCCACCACCACGGCCAGAAACCCTAAGCAACCGCCGTGCAACAATTCCATAGCTGACATAGCCGAGACCACCGGGATCCGAGATCCCTGAACTGAACCAACAAACACAAATGGTTCCTCACTTTCTGGTTGGAAGATCACCATCTTCCTTTTACAATCAATACTCGCCGAATATTTAGATAGGAAGTCCATTCCTAAAATAATATCGAATTCGACTAAACTCATCTCTATCAGATCAGCACTTAACTCTCTACCATCTATCCTGATCGGCATAGACCTAATCCACCTATTGGAGATAACCAATTCTCCGCCAGGTAATAGGGTTCCAAACCCTGATTCATATCTATCATACGGTCTACCCAATTTACTAAAGACCCTGGCCGCCACATAAGAATGTGTAGCCCCAGAATCAAACAGCACTGAATATAGCGAGTTGTTAATAGAAAGCTGACCTGTGACAACTGATGGGCTGGCATCTGCATCAGCCTGAGTGATAGCGAACACCCTGGCTGGAGTGGGTATCGCTGGAGCTCTCGGTGCCTCTGATCGGAGCTGGGGACAGTCCCTCTTGAAGTGTCCGGGCATGCCACAATGAAAGCATCCCTGACCTTTGCACTCACCCCGATGGTGCCTCTTGCAGCTAGGGCATTCGGGATAGGAGAATCGGGTCTCAGTACCACCAGGACGACTCCCTCTGTTCTGGTTCCCCCGGAACCTCTTGTTCTGACTCGAGCCACCGGAAGCAGTGGGTGCTCTCTTCCTCTGATCAATGGCCGAACCACTACTCCCCCTGCTAAAGCCTGATGCAGGATGGGTAGGAGCCCCGCCACTCACCGGAGTACTGGCTGATTTTGACATACACCCAACTGCGCCCTCAGCACGCAGTGCCTTCTCCACCATCTGAGCATAGGTGGTGCTGTCGTCTGTGGTGATCATCAGATCATGCCTGATCTTGGCATTCAACCCGTCCAGATACTTCTCCTTCTTGCTGAAGTCGGTCGGCACAATTCCCGAGGCTAACCTCGCCAACCGATCAAACTGAGTCGTATACTCGGTGACGCTCATATTCTCACGTTGAGTCAGGTGAGCGAACTCTTTCCTCTTGGTGCTTCTAACCGCCTCGTTGTAGTACTTCGCGTTAAAGAGTTCCTGGAACCTTTCCCAGGTCATGGTGGTGACGTCATGGATCTGAGACACCATGTCCCACCAGACCAGAGCGTCCTCCTGGAACTGGAATGTGGCGCACACCACTCTGTCGTTACCGATGACACCCATAAAGTTCAAGATCTTGGTAATCACCGTCAGCCATTGCTCGGCTTTCATCACGTCCGGACCTCCCAGGAAAACCGGAGGTGCTTGCTTCCGGAACCGCTCATACAGAGGTTCCAATCTATGGGCCGCCACCACTATCTCGGCCTGGGCAGCAGGGGCAGGTGCCACTGGAACTATGGGCTGCACTTTGGAGGCTCGGGGAGCACCCTGCTCTCTCAACCTCTGAATCTCGAGGTCTTGCTCTTCGATCCGGGCTTGCATCTCCGCAAACCGTAACTCCCAATTCTGGGCTCCCTGATCGGCTGGGGGAGCCTGGGCAGCCTGTGGCGGGTTCTCATCACCCCGACCACGAGCCCTGCCTCGGGGACCTCTACCTCGGCCCCTAACAGGTGGGGGAAACTGAGCTCCCTGTCCTTGGTTCGACCCTACGGAGTTTCCCTGACTCCTGGTAGTCCGCCTGGCGTCCATCTGATTAGAACCGCCTGCGAAACCAAGAGTTGGCATATCAGGTCGTATTCAAGGAGAGCTTACTAATGCCGTTTAATTTGGAAATTAAAAACGAAACATGCGCATATTCTACTATCAGGCTACTAACATGCTTCCTAACATGCTTTTTTTTTTTTCATAACTGAATAAAATAAACTACTAAAGCAATAAAGGCTTACTGAACCGTGAAACGAGCTAACTGCTGATGATGATTGTACATGTCGTGACGATCTTCGGAAGACAACCTGGCGGCTCTGATACCAAATTGTAACACCATAACTAACATAGGCGTATTACGTGAGTTTTAAACATGCTGTGCAGCTCGTTGCTAATCAATGAGGTTTATGGAAAAACGTGGTTAATTAAAATTTTGCTTTTTAATTAAACTTATAAAACAATATTACAATAGACTCGGGATCCCGATTATAAAATCATTTACAAAAAGATTTAACTGTTTAACTGATACACAAAATAAAGGTCATCTAACGACCAGTTACAAAAAATCAGCCTCGCTGTCCCGATGATCGTACGCTCCAGGCCTAACCGCCCCGACATGTACAATCCTCACAAGCTCGCTCACAGTCCATCAGCCTTAGCCTTGCCTTTACCTACACATAAACATGAAACTGTGAGTCGACAGACTCAGTAAGAAAAGCATAATAATACTCATACATAATCCCGGTTATGATCAGACGCCCATACCCCTGATCATAACCCTAACTGCTGTGCCCAACACGATACTGAGTCCCGCTACTGCCGTGTCCAACACGGTACTGAGCCACTACTGCCATGTCATACATGGTACTGAGTTCTGAACGTTCATAGGGACGGTACTATTGACTCGTAACAACCTGATCGGTCAAACCGGTCATACTTCGGCTGCTGGTCATACTCCAGCCTGTACCGACGTGTTACTATATCCTCCTGATCGGTCAAACCGGTCATACTCCGGCTGCTGGTCATACTCCAGCCTGTACCGACGGGATACGTCAATAGTACGGAACCACCAACCAAGTGTCAGCCTGATCGGTCAAACCGGTCATACTCCGGCTGCTGGTCATACTCCAGCTCGTACCGACGTGACAGGGTTGGATGGTTCGAAGCCAACATACATAACTAATGTAATCTAACAGGCTTCCTACATGCACGCTAAAAATGTAATCTACATATGCATACTGTTATACTAATCTTACCTGGATTCCGAATTCAGGTGTGCCGGTCAACCTGACTGGAACTTTAGCTGAGCGGCGGATTACAGGCTCCTAAACCATAAAAATCACAACACTATAAGTGACACGCTAAATCACTTCCCGGGGACTTAAACTAGGAACTAAAAGTTTCCCTATCGATAAAAAGCATGGCAATACCCCCTAAAACATAAAAACGAGGAAAAACACGGGTTCTGAAAATTCCCCAACCGGCAGAGCGGTTGCCCAACCGGAATTCCGGTTCTGGGAATTACTGGACCCTCATCCGGAATTCCGGTTGCACAACCGGAATTCCGGTTCCTCGCAGGAATTTTTCAAAAATTCCTAACTCAACCAAATCAAACCCAATTCATACCAAACCTTCCAGACCTGCTCTAAATACCCCAAAGAACATTTCCAAGGCATAAAAACAACCCAGAAACCTCAGATACAAAATTTGCCATTAAAGCTCAAGCTTTGAGTTCTAAACTCAAACTTGAGCAAATCCCTCAAACATGCATTCAAACCAGCTTAATTCTACTTAATTAAGCTTAACTAAGTCTCTGAAAACAATTAAAAACAATAGCAACATCACAGTAACAGATTCACAACATAACTTCAAAAATCACATTTCTGCAAAGAAAAAGATATAGCTTGCTCAACCTAATAATCATGCATCAAAACAACTTAAATAACCCTAATCTAACAAGCTTAAACCTCTGAAATTAACCTCAATTCACAGCAGCAAGAACACAATAAAATCAAGCATGCATCATCACCTTTTCACACATTTTTTTCTATAATTATAAAAAGAAAAGTTTAGAAGCTTTACCAAGGATGAAGAACACTTAGAATGCAAGAAAAATAGCTTGAAATCAGAATTTCCCAGCCCTAAATCCACCCTTCAGCCGAGAGAGAAAGAGAGGAAAAGAGAGAGAGTTTTTTGCAATTTTCTAACTTGTGATATTTTTTGTAAAATGAAGAAATGAAAATAAAAGCCACTTATCAACTTAATTCAGCCAACAAATAATTAAATAAACATTTATTTTCCATTTCATAAAATCACAAAAGACAAAATACTAATGGGGAAAAAAGACCATTTTGCCCCTCCACCTTAAAACCACATAAATCATACTAAAGGGGTATTTTTGGGAAATTCTAAATTCCCGGCCATTCTCGACATTCCCAATGTCTAATAAACTGCCCCAAACTACTAACATACTAAGTTGTGATTTCTACTGAGCCAAACACCGAGTTCCAAAATACCGGGCACCGGAAATGCAAAATATGAAAACTACTGAATGACATAACCATGCATTTCTGAATTCCATAAATAACAGTATAATAAATTATTTAAATAGCTATAAATAATTTCCATCTTTAATCATGATTAACTGCTAATTTCCAAATTAAACTAAGCGGGCTTTACACCATCCCTTCATCTTCACAGAACTTGTTGAATTCATTAGAAGTGTATTCTTTGCCTCTATCACTTCTAATTGTCTTGATGTAGTGACCGCTTTGTTTTTCGACACGGGATTTGAATTTTTTGAAAATATCGAAGACTTGCGACTTTTGTTGCATAAAATAAACCCATGTCATTCTAGTAAAGTCATCAATGAAGAGAATGAAGTACCTGTTTTGGTCATTTGATGGAGTGCGTATTGCCCCACAGACATCTGTATGGACCAACTCCAGTGGCTTTTTGGCTCTCCAAGTTTTTCCAGATGGAAAAGGTTGTCGATGTTGTTTCCCGAGCATGCATCCTTCGCAGACTGTGTTGATCTCCTTAATTGTTGGGAGGTCTCGCATCATATTTTTCTGCTTTAGGATCTTTAGCCCATGGAAGTTGAAGTGACCAAACCTTCTATGCCAAAGCCATAATTCATCTGTTTGTGCTTGCATTGCCACACTACTTGCATATCTCCATTGTATAGGAAAGCATCTGTTTTCTTTCATTTTTACCTTTGCACTTTGAAAGGATTTATCTTGCTTATCATAGATTGTGCAAGAATCTCCTTCAAAATGTAAAGAGTACCCTTTTTCAATCATTTGACCTATGCTAAGTAGGTTTTGATCAATGTTGGGTACCAAGAGTACATCATTGATGTATCTCTTGCCTTTTTTAGTGTCAATGGCAATGGTGCCTTTGCCGACTGCTTCCATGAAGTCACCATTACCGATTTTGACATTAGTCTTGGATCTATCAAGACTACAAAAGATGCCTTCATTTTTCGTCATGTGGTTACTGCAACCACTGTCAAGATACCAAGTATCTTTTCCTTCTTCTGTTGCAGCTTGGCAGACATAGAAGAGATTATTTTCATCATTTTTCTCTTCGAAAAAATTAGCTTGATGGGATTTTTTTAAACGACAAGTTTTTTCAGTGTGGCCAAATTTTTTACAATTTTGGCACTGTGGTTTTCCTTTAAACCAGCAGTCTTTCTCCAAGTGACTTTTTCTTTTACAAATGCCACATGGAGGATACTTTTCGTTATTTTCTTTTTGTTTTTCTTGTGTCTTTTTCCCATCAGCTTTTGATTTTTGAGACCACGGATTGATTTTAAACTGAAAGGCATTTTCAACTTCACTTTCCTTATGCCTTTCTCGTCTACTTTCGTATGCTTCAAGAGAGCCCATTAGTTCAGTTGGTGATAGAGTTTCTAAATCTTTAGTTTCTTCTATCACAGAAACTATTGAATCATATTTTTCTGTTCAAGAAATTAGTATCTTTTGTACTATATTCTTGTCAGAAATTATTTCTCCATAGGCTCTCATTTGATTTACTATTTCTTTAATTCTAGAATAGTAATCTTTTGCAGTCTCATTATCTTTCATTCTAAGATTCTCAAAATCTCTTCTAAGCTTTTGTAGTCTAACTGTGCGTACCTTAACTGTTCCTTGGAACTCCTCCTGCAGCGTGTCCCATGCTTCTTTTGCTGTTGTTGCGCCCATTATTCGTGGAAAAAGATTGTCTGCCATAGCTTGCTGCAAGCAATATAATGCATGAGAATCCTTTTGTTGATTATCCTCCAGTGCCTTCTTTTGATCTTCCGAAAGAGTTGTAATATCTTCCGGAATAGTGATTCCTTCTTCAACAATTTTCCATAGATTTTGTGATCGAAAATAGGTCCTCATTTTGATGGACCAAAAATCATAGTTTTCTCCATGGAAAATTAGAAGAGGTAGTGAAGAGCGATTGTACTCCAAACTCATGTTGATGAGTGGAAAAGATTACGCCCAGTGATATATGATCGAACGGAGCTCTGATACCACTGATGGTTTGAGAATAAATTTGTATTGGTTTAGATTTGGGATAGATGGATATGTGGTTAATGGTTTGTTGTGGTAATGTAGTGAAGTAGTGATGTTGATGAGTAGTTGTTGATTTAGTATATGAAATGAGTTTGGCTTAGAAGAGAGGGTTGTTTGAGAAAGAAGTAAACTTTTATTGATAGTTTGGAACTTTGGTTTTTTGGTGTTGGTTGTTTTGTTACACTAGCTCCTCAACCCAAGCTTGGTATTTATAGGGAGCTAAGGATGATACTACAACTTTCTAGATTTTTCTTATTTTGAATTACAATTTAACTTTCTAAGATATTCTAGAATTTTCTAAGTTTCTTTACAAATATAGTTTTTAGGTAATTCTAGTTTTCTCTATTTTTCTTAGTTTTGTGTAGTTAATACTAGAATTTTCTAGATAAGAAAAGTGTAGAAATGTGTAGCACTTTTCATCATAATACTACTTCGGGTGACTAAAAATCCTATTTATTCTATCTAATAAGGGTTCGTTTGTCACAATTTTTAAAAAAACTAAAAACTTCTTTTTAAAAAAAATTGTTTGGTAAAGAGTTAAAAAACAACTTATTAAAGATTTATGAAAAAACTACAACTAAAAATTAAAACTGATAGAAATTAGAGATTAACTTAAATGATATTCGTTACAGTCATGTCTATTGACATGTTTGTTGTCTCTCTATAATAGTATTTTTTCCAAACCTTTAAGTGGGTTTCTTTGTTTTTTAATGGCTTCTACCAGTGGAGTGAATAAGGAAGTGGAACAAAAATAGAAAAATATATGTCGATGATGAGGAGGATAATGAGATTATTTATGAATTTATAGGAGGAGGTGGAAGAGCTCAATTTTGACGATCGTTGGTGCCTTGTTGCTCGTTTATTAACCGAAAAAGTGTCGGATTTCATGATCTTTCAAAATATTATGGCGGATTTATGGAAACCAGGGAAGGGAATGTATGTCAATATCATTGAACAAAATAGATTTCTCTTTCAATTCTTTCATGAGATTGATATTCAAAGAGTTCTAACGGTAAGCCCATGGACGTATGATCGAAAGCAATTAATTCTTGAGCGATTACAAAGGGGTGATAATCCTAGGACAATTGCACTAAACAAACTTGATATATGGGTACAAATTCATGACCGCCAATCCGAATTTAAGACGGATAGAGCAATACAACAAGCAGGGAATTATATGGGCGTGTTTCTTGAATCGGATCTGAAAAATTTCCAAGGCGTTTGGCGTGAGTACTTACGAGTTAGAGTCTATCTAAATGTTGATGTTCCCCTCAAGAGGCGTATGAAATTTTGTAAGAAAGGTGGTGAGGCATTTTATGCAAACTTCAAGTATGAAAAACTTCCAACCTTTTGTTTTATTTGTGGTATAATGGGTCACTCAAGATGCTTTTATAGTAAGTTATACGACATTCCGTTGAAAGAAATAGAGAAGCCTTACAGTATAGCAATGCGAGCCCCAACGAGAAAACAAAACTTCATAACACCCTCTCCATGGCTGCGATCAAGCACAACCGAAGCAACATCATATTCCGTCGACAAGAATTCTGCTCCGACGACTTTTACTCCAGCACCATCAAGTAAGGTTGATTTGGTGGGATCTCGACAACTGCAAAATAATACCCGCGGCATTCATGGCAAGATTGTATCATCATCCCAAGATTCAAGGAATGTTGGTCAAAGGATGGTTAATGCCAACAATGATCCTACTTTTATTGTGATTGACAATCAATCCATGTTTACCTCTAACGTGGATATGGACTTGGTGGAGTTGAAAAGGAAAAGAATAGAAAATGACTCATACAAAGCTAATAATGTGGCTATATCTAAGGAAGTGGACCATGATGATGAGCCCAATAATGTTCTTAATGAAGATAGTATCGGTCTTTCAAAAAATGGGAGTTCGGTGGGCCTGGAAACCCAGGCCCACCAAACATTATGAGTATCATCAACTAGAATTGTCGTGGGCTTGGGAACCCGCAGGCCTTACAATTCCTTGAAGACATCTGTGTCAGTAAGAAACCCAAATTTTTATTCCTTTGTGAGACTATGTGTAAAAAGGATACTGTGGAAAGCGTAAAAAATAAATTGGGCTTTGAAAGTTGCTTTATTGTTGAAGCCCATGGAAAGAAAGGAGGTCTTGCACTCTTTTGGAAAATATCAAGTGAGGCCCATCTCTTAAGTTTCTCCAACAATCATATAGACATTGAGATTTCTACCACCGACATCAATAACTGGAGGCTGACCGTTTTCTATGGTGAACCGCAACAATCTCTCCGTTCAACAACTTGGAACCTGCTTCGTGATCTTGCTGCTTATTCGACTCTTCCCTGGTGTATTGTTTAACGCCCAAATGTGACTTCCACTAGCGGTGGTTGTAGTATAGATCGGGCGGTCGATTCCACAGGGAGGTGATTATGGACAAAAGCGTTAGTAGAAAAATAAAAACAAAAGGTTAATAATAAGTGATAGTAGTAACAAACGATTTTGTGGTTTTTGTTTTGGTAATAAATATTAAAGGAAAGCAAATAAAGGTGTAATCAATAATAAAAGAGAGAAAGGCTTCAAGAATCATCCATATGCTTGTTTAGCTATTTTGTACCTTTGATTCACTAAGTTGACACAATGATGTAACATTAAAGTTCATTGTATTTTGAGTATACAAGTTCTTAAAAATAAAAGAAATAATTTAATCTTATGTAGAACCTAGAAATGACATTATACATCAAGCAATAATGCAATAAAAGATTAAATATAAAACTAAACATCAATATTATTTTTACTAAATAGTAACACATAGAAAGAGCATGACTAATCCTATATATCTTTAGTAAAAATAATGACAAAGAGATGGAGATGGAGGTGATAGTGAAGGAAATGAACATTAATATTACTTTTATTAATTTTTAGACACATAGGGAGAGCATGACTAAACCTATATATTATTTAACAAAAAGTAAATAAAAATGAACATAAAAGATAGAAATGAGCAATACTACCATTACTATAATCACTAAATAAAAATATATAGAAAGAGCATGACTAAGTCTATATATATATTTGGTATATAATAGCATAGATAGTATAGATGGAAGAAGAACATAAAAATAAAAGTGGAATATGAACTTGCATTACTCAAATAAATATTACAACAAAAAGTGAATCAAAGATACAAAATAACCTCACTTTGCATATGGAATCATCCCTAACCTTCTAAGGAAGATTAGGCCATTATGCTAATCATTCTCATAAAATTTCTAAAGAGAAAAGATGAGAAGAAAAGTTGAGAGAATTTTGCTATAGTTTTTCTACACTAAAAATTACACTCCAAAAATTACTAAAATGAGCTCCTATTTATAGAGCCATAAAAGGACTAAAAATAAATAAATAAAAATTTGGGATTATAAAATAAATATTAAGATTAAATTTGACATTTCAAATCAAAAATAAAATTAATATTATTTTTGTTATCATTGTGATTTTGACTTCTACTCTTTGGATGAAGGTTGAGTGTGGAAGAGGAAAATAGGGTTGATGATGACCTAGACTTATCATCATTGCATCACATGCTTTGGAAGAGACAAAATTGATGATGAGCTTCATGGGCTAGGCTTAACCTTTTTGGGTTGGGTTGCTTTGGACTTCAACAAAAATGCCATTTTTTTCTTCATTTCTTTTCAACTTTGCTCCTTCCTCTTTCTTTCAACAAAAATACACTTTAATTCCTACAAGAAAGACATAAATTGAATCAAAATCAAATATTTTCATTTATAAAATATATTACAATAATTTCATGAAAATATCAATTAAAACTCAATTTATTTTATCATTTAAAATAAATAAAAGTGTATTTTTAACCACTAATCACAACCCCCAACTAGCTTATTGCTAGTCCCTAGCAATTCAAGCGGAGAAAAAGAATAATCGAATTGAATAAACAAGTCAAATCACGCAAAAATATCCAAGCATTTTCAAAATATTAGTAGAGAGTTAAAGATTGTTATCAGTGTTATTTCAGTTGTAACAACAGAGTTGTGTGTGTGTGCACCAAACTGTATTTATTTTATTTCAAGTCTTAACACAAATAGTATCGAAAAATCTCAAAAGTGTAAAGGTCTCAACTCCAATTTTTTTCACGGGTATTGAAAGTATTTATATTGGAAGGGTGACACTCTTTGGAGTTGGAAATGTAACAATTAACGCACAAATGAGAGAGGATAAACTTTTTAGGATAAGCAATTTGAACAAATATTGATCACAAGATAGACATATCAAACTAATAGAATTCAAATGACAAACAACCTTTGGGATTTACATGAAAAACTCACAAAATAAAGAGCCAACTAACTAACTAATAAATAAAGAAATATAATAACAATTTTTTTTTCTTTAGAGAGACATGTGATGCTTCTTTTTTTTTTTTTAATTAAAATAAACTAACATGATTTTTTTTTTTAGATATGGAAAGAATGGAGGTAAATAGAAATAAAATGATATTACTTTTGCTATTTTTATTTATTTTTTTTTTCTTCTAAAAAAAAAAAGATGGAGACTACTTGAAAATCAAAATAAAATGATGTTGCTCTTGTTCTTTTTTTTTTTCATTATATATATTTTTTTGATGATTTTTTTTTTTTTTTTACTTTTTTTTTTCTTCTTTTTTTTTGACAAGAGACAACATATAAAAATAAAGATATAAAGAAATATAATAAAGTTACAAAGAAATAAACACAAAGGCTCTTTTGACAATAAATTAATCCCTCTAGTAAATGTCATGTTTGAAATTCCAAAAGTTTAACTTTACCAACTCAAATGATCAATGAAAGTTCAAAAAGTTATTTTCTCAACTCTCACAACTCACAAAAAATGAAAAACTTTACACTCAAAATTTTTCTTAACTATATGTGTACAACTATTTTACCACATGTTTGGAAAGTGCACAAAAGAACTCTGAAAATCACAACTTGGTAACAAAATATAGCAAATATTGACTCAAACTGTAATTTTACTATCATGCTTGGATAATTTTGAAAAAATTTGACTTAAAAAATTCAACAAGACAATTATAATTCTCTAAATGAACGCTCACCAGAGCTCACCACCCCCAACTCAAAATTAGACAGTGTCCTCAATGTCACAAAAAATATGAAATGAAAAAGATAGGGAAAAGAGTACACCTGATCGACGATAATATGCACGGGGTGAGAGTGGAGATAACCTGATAACAGTAACCCAAACAAACATAGAAAATACAAAAATACAAAAACACAAAACAAAAATAAAAATAAAATAAAATACTATAATATATAGATAGGGCAAATAAACATTTCAGAGTGTATAATCTGGGTCCTCAAGAAGGACCTCTTCAACAAGGCTCACACTCTCAATGTAATGTTTCAGTCTCTGGCCATTGACTCGAAAAATTCTCCCATCGGTTGGGTCCTTGACTTCAACAGAACCGTTGGGGAATACTTGTTTAACCACATATGGACCAGTCCACCTCGATCGCAACTTACCGGGGTGGAGATGCAAACGAGAATCGTACAAATGTACTTTTTGATTCGGCTCAAAATGTTTTCTTAGGATCTGTTTATCGTGAGCAACTTTCAGCTTTGCTTTGTAGATCCTAGAATTATCGTAAGCATCATTTCTCAACTCTTCAATTTCAGACAATTGAAGTTTTCGGTTCATACCTGCTGCACGTAGATCGAAGTTTAGGGCCTTAATAGCCCAATAAGCTTTGTGCTCAAGTTCGACAGGTAAATGACATGCTTTCCCATAGACAAGCCGATAAGGAGACATCCCAAGAGGGGACTTGTAAGCAGTGC
The DNA here is from genome assembly GCF_029168945.1 of Cannabis sativa. Lineage (NCBI taxonomy): Eukaryota > Viridiplantae > Streptophyta > Magnoliopsida > Rosales > Cannabaceae > Cannabis > Cannabis sativa. The sequence goes on along the minus strand of NC_083602.1, from coordinate 26,543,557 downwards.
GATATGCCCAAAGTGCATCTTGAAGACGTGTTGACCAATCTTTGCGGTCGGGGTTTACCGTCTTTTCAAGAATGTTTTTGATCTCTCTATTAGCTAGCTCAGCTTGACCATTGGTTTGTGGATGATAGGCATTTGCAACTTTGTGAAGTACACCATACTTTCGCATAAGAGCCTCAAAAGATCGGTTGCAAAAATGAGTGCCTTGATCACTAATGATAGCGCGAGGGGTACCAAACCTCGATAACACATTTTCTTTTAAGAATTTCACAACAGTCGCGTTATCATTATTTCGACAAGGTACTGCCTCGACCCATTTTGAAACATAATCCACAGCAAGAAGGATGTAAAGGTAACCAAAAGAAGGTGGAAATGGTCCCATAAAGTCTATCCCCCAACAATCAAATACTTCAATGACAAGAATTGGGTTCAAGGGCATCATGTGCCGACGGGACAAGGAGCCTAACTTTTGGCACCTTACACAAGAGCGACAAAAATCATTGGTGTCTTTGAACAAAGTGGGCCAGTAAAGACCGCATTGTAAGATTTTTGCAGCGGTTTTCTTCACAGAAAAGTGACCACCACAAGCATCATTGTGGCAAAAGTTTAGCACACTAGACACCTCATCATCGGGAATGCATTTTCGCATAATCTGGTCGGGACAATACTTGAATAAGTATGGATCATCCCAAAAGAAATTTCGCACCTCGACCAAGAATTTGCGTTTGTCTTGTGAACTCCACTCAGAAGGGAGCTCACCAGTTACTAAGTAGTTAACAATGTGCGCATACCACGGTAACTTAGTAACAACGAATAATTGTTCATCGGGGAAATCATCATGAATAGGTGGGCCATCAGCGGGATCACTAAATTCAAGTCGGGACAAGTGATCCGCGACTACATTTTCAACACCTTTCTTGTCTTTGATTGTTATGTCAAATTCTTGCAAGAGAAGGATCCACCTTATTAAGCGTGCCTTAGCATCCTTTTTGGAAAGGAGGTACTTAAGGGCAGAGTGATCGGTGAAGATCGTAATAGGTGATCCAATCAGGTAAGCTCGAAATTTGTCAAGAGCAAAGACAACGGCAAGCAACTCTTTTTCAGTTGTGGAATAGTTCATTTGACCACTATTAAGAGTTCTACTTGCATAGTAGACAACAAAAGGTTTCCCCTCCCTTCGTTGTCCAAGAACAGCTCCAACAGCAAAATTACTGGCATCACACATGATTTCAAAAGGAAGACTCCAATCGGGTGACTGAATAATGGGAGCAGAAGTGAGTGAATTCACAAGTGTTCGGAAGGACTCCTCACACTTTGGTGTCCACTCAAAAGTAGCATCTTTGGCTAGGAGGTTGCATAATGGACGAGAAATCATTGAAAAATTCTTTATGAACCTCCTATAAAAACCAGCATGGCCAAGAAATGACCGAATGTCTTTGACAGTCTTAGGGGTAGGAAGTTTAGAGATGAGGTCAATTTTAGATTGATCAACCTCAATCCCTTTTTCAGAAACAATGTGGCCTAAGACAATTCCAGAAGATACCATAAAATGACACTTTTCCCAATTAAGCACAAGACCTTTCTCGATGCAACGTTTTAAAACAGCCTCAAGATTGAGAAGGCATGCGTCAAAAGATTTTCCAAAGATGGTTAAGTCATCCATATAAACTTCCATGGTATTTTCAATCATGTCACTGAAAATACTCATCATGCATCTTTGGAAAGTAGCTGGTGCATTACACAGTCCAAATGGCATACGCCGGAAAGCATATGTTCCAAAAGGACAAGTGAAAGTGGTCTTCTCTTGGTCCTCTAATGCAATCTCAATTTGATAGTAACCTGAATAACCATCGAGAAAGCAGTAGAAAGGATGACCAGCTACGCGCTCAAGAATTTGATCAATGAATGGGAGCGGGAAATGATCTTTACGGGAGGCGGCATTCAATTTTCGATAATCAATGCACATGCGCCAACCCGTCACAGTTTTGGTGGGAACAAGGGCCCCTTTGTCATTTTGGACAACAGTAACACCTGATTTCTTAGGTACTACCTGAACTGGACTGACCCATTTGCTGTCGGCCACCGGGTAAATGATAGCAGCATCAAGAAGTTTTAACACTTCATTTTTCACCACTTCTTTCATTGTGGGGTTCAGTCTTCCTTGAGGGTCCCTTCGTGGGATAGCTTCTTCTTCTAGATTAATTCGATGGGTGCAAATTCGAGGGCTAATACCTTTGATATCAGCAAACGTCCAACCTATCGCAAGTTTGTATTTTCGCAGTAGCTCGAGTAACTGCAATTCTTGAGAAAGTTGAAGGTCGGACGAGATGATAACTGGAAAGGTTTGGCCATCTCCCAGAAAAACATGTTTCAAACCCTTTGGAAGTTGGTTCAGTTGAACATTGGGAGGTTCTTCGGCAGAAGCTTTTAGCGTTTCCCTCTCACGAGGTAATGCTTCAAAGTGTGGCTTCCAAAATTTCTTCCCTCTGTTTTGTGTGTCCAATTGATCAACGGTAGCAAGAGCGGACTCAACAAAACTGGGATTTTCATTTTCAAGGCGAGAGAGGAGTTCATCAAGATTAACGAAATTTCTTTGCAATTGAATCTCTTCAGAAACAAGATTGTCAATCATGAATGTTTGATGACATTCTTCATCCTCTTGAAGTTGTTTCCCAATGTGAAAAATGTTGACCTCAAGTGTCATATTTCCAAATGATATTTTCATTAGACCATTACGACAATTGATCAAAGCATTTGCAGTGGCAAGGAATGGTCTTCCAAGGATGATGGGAATTTTGGATTCCATGTTGACCACAGATTGAGTATCTAGAACAAGGAAGTCCACGGGATAATAGAATTTCTCAATTTGAACAAGAACATCCTCAACGATACCCCGAGGCTTTTTGATAGAGCGGTCAGCAAGCTGCAGCACAACAGATGTTGGCTTCATTTCTCCAAGACCAAGTTGCGAGTACACAGAGTAAGGCATGAGATTCACACTCGCGCCAAGGTCAAGCAAAGCTTGGCTGACTTCATGAGTCCCAATTTGGCATGAAATGGTGGGACAACCAGGATCTTTATATTTTGGCGGTGTCTTTTGTTCGATCACCGCACTCACTTGTTCAGCCAAGAAAGCAGTCTTCTTGACATGGTGCTTTCTCTTAGCAGTGCACAAGTCCTTGATGATTTTGGCATAAGCTGGCACTTGTTTTATGATGTGAAGCAAAGGAAGATTAATCTTCACTTGTGTCAAGTGCTCAAGGAGTTCAGCTCGGTTATCAGGAATTTTCCCAACAGGTCTAAGAGCACAGGGGAAATGGTACTTTTGCTTGAGCATTTATCGGTGCACTGTCAGGGGCAACTTTTGAATTTGAAGTAGTGGTTTTGATGGATGGATCTTCCAAAGCTTTACCACTTCTTGTTGTGATGGCGTTAACCCCTTTAACGATGGGATCATTAGAGGTGGAGGTTTCAGCCATATGTTGCCCTTGTGCATTGAATTGAGGTTGGGAAGGAAGTCTGCCTTTCTCAGAAATAGCTAAGGATGTGTTCAATTTTGAAAATTGACTTTTTATTTCTTGGACATCTTCCTTTAATTGGCGATTGATTTTGGTTTGTTCCTCAATGAATGCATGAATGGTATTTTCAAGGGAGTTTCCTTGTTGTTGAGCATGGTATTGAGGTGCATGATATGCCTTTGGAGGTTGAGCTTGATTCTCATTTCTCCATTGTCCTCCAGACGTTTGACCTTGGTTGGAATTATCTCTCCAACTGAAATTCGGGTGGTTTCTCCAACCAGGGTTGTACGCATGGGAGAATGGCTTGTTATATTGCCCTAAGGCATTGCATTGCTCCTCATGAACCCCCTTCATTTCTTTGTAAACTAAGCAGTCCTTAGCTAAATGGTCATTTTCTCCACAAACGAAACAAGGTTCGAGTGGTCTAGTTTGTGCTTGGGCAACCATGCGCCCTTTTTGGCCATCTTTAGTCGTAAGGATTTCAATTTGCTTTTTTAAAGCTTCGACTTGGGCCTTTAAGCTATCCTCTTCCCGAAGTTGGTAAATCCCAGCTGGTCGATTTACGTTGGTGCTTTCAGCAGCACTTGGACCAGTCCATGTGTGAGATTTTTCAGCAAGCTCAATGAGAAACTCAAGAGCTTCTTCGGGTTCCTTTTGAAGGAACTCACCGTTGCACATCATTTCTACGAACTGGCGCTCACGACTTGTGAGGCCTTCATAGAAGTAGCTGACGATGCGCCAACTCTCGTACCCGTGGTGTGGACACTGACTTAAGAGATCTTTAAATCTCTCCCAGACTTGATAGAACGTTTCATTGTCTTTTTGGGAAAATGTTGAGATTTGTCTTTTCAAACTGTTGGTCTTATGGACAGGAAAATATTTAACAAAAAATGTTTTGGTCATTTCTTCCCATGTTCCAATAGACCTAGATCTCAAAGAATACAACCAACTTTTAGCTTTATCCTTCAAGGAGAAGGGGAAAAACTTTAAGCGTGCAGCATCATTGATGGTTGCTCGGTCATAAAAAGTGTCAACAACTTCCTCAAACTCCCTAATATGCACGTATGGATTTTCATTTTCTATTCCATGAAAAGTTGGCAAAAGTTGAATAATGCCGGGTTTGACACCAAGACTTGGCATATTAGGTGGAAATATGAAGCATGATGGTATGGAAGTTTGGGTGGGGTGAAGGTAATCATTAAGTGTTCTCTGTTGTATTTCATTATTATTATTCATTGCGAAAGGATTACCGATTATCGTGTGAATGGGAGAAGGAGTAGTGGATGGATTGGACGAAGTTTCACTAGAAGTGGTTTCGTCAGAAGAAGAGTTACTCATCCACTCTTGTTTGCTTTTTTTTTTTTTTTAATATATTTAATTTTTTTGTTCAACTTGTTCCCAGGTTACTTTGGAGGTTTTTAGAATGGTCCTTCACAACTTACTAGAACTCCCCGGGGTTACCAGGTAAGTGTGAAGGGTTCACTAACCTTTTCGACCAAAGACCTTTCTAAGCAAAAATGAGTTGCTTATTTTTGATAAAACAAGGTTGTTTTTGTTATAGTAAATAGCACAAAAATGTAATATTACAATGATTAACACAAAAATGTTCCCAGGTTAATTGGAAAGGTTGCCAAGGTACCGCTTCGTCCCAACCTTGCCTAGACAGAACCGAGGTTCCCAGGTAAGGTGGAGGGTACACTAACACAAACCTTATTTAAAAACCAATCTTTCTAGACAGAACAATCTTGGTTTGTGTCATATACAATATTACACTGTTGTACCAAATACTAAGCGTTTTATGAAGGAGTTTTTATAATTTACTTTTTTTTTTTTGTATTTTATGATTTTTTAGAGGACTTAAATGCTATGAGTACTAAGAAAAAGACAAATAAAACACTAATGAAAAAAGAAAACAATAACTAAAAGATAGTATAAACAATCACACTAAACAAAAATTAAAGTAAAAAAAATAAAAAATAAATAAATAAAGGGAATAGACTTTTTTTTTTTTTTTCAAGAAATCATTTCTGATAAGGAAGATCGGATAAAACCGCAACCTTAGAGCATACTTTGAATTCTTGGTAATTTTTTTTTTTTACAATATTTACACAACATAAGACAATATTCACCAGAAAATAAAATGTAACAAAAAAAAAAAAGTTACTAACCTCTTGATTGTAGATTTCACTAGCTTTCGAAAAATTACCTCCCCGGCAACGGCGCCAAAATTTGTTTAACGCCCAAATGTGACTTCCACTAGCGGTGGTTGTAGTATAGATCGGGCGGTCGATTCCACAGGGAGGTGATTATGGACAAAAGCGTTAGTAGAAAAATAAAAACAAAAGGTTAATAATAAGTGATAGTAGTAACAAACGATTTTGTGGTTTTTGTTTTGGTAATAAATATTAAAGGAAAGCAAATAAAGGTGTAATCAATAATAAAAGAGAGAAAGGCTTCAAGAATCATCCATATGCTTGTTTAGCTATTTTGTACCTTTGATTCACTAAGTTGACACAATGATGTAACATTAAAGTTCATTGTATTTTGAGTATACAAGTTCTTAAAAATAAAAGAAATAATTTAATCTTATGTAGAACCTAGAAATGACATTATACATCAAGCAATAATGCAATAAAAGATTAAATATAAAACTAAACATCAATATTATTTTTACTAAATAGTAACACATAGAAAGAGCATGACTAATCCTATATATCTTTAGTAAAAATAATGACAAAGAGATGGAGATGGAGGTGATAGTGAAGGAAATGAACATTAATATTACTTTTATTAATTTTTAGACACATAGGGAGAGCATGACTAAACCTATATATTATTTAACAAAAAGTAAATAAAAATGAACATAAAAGATAGAAATGAGCAATACTACCATTACTATAATCACTAAATAAAAATATATAGAAAGAGCATGACTAAGTCTATATATATATTTGGTATATAATAGCATAGATAGTATAGATGGAAGAAGAACATAAAAATAAAAGTGGAATATGAACTTGCATTACTCAAATAAATATTACAACAAAAAGTGAATCAAAGATACAAAATAACCTCACTTTGCATATGGAATCATCCCTAACCTTCTAAGGAAGATTAGGCCATTATGCTAATCATTCTCATAAAATTTCTAAAGAGAAAAGATGAGAAGAAAAGTTGAGAGAATTTTGCTATAGTTTTTCTACACTAAAAATTACACTCCAAAAATTACTAAAATGAGCTCCTATTTATAGAGCCATAAAAGGACTAAAAATAAATAAATAAAAATTTGGGATTATAAAATAAATATTAAGATTAAATTTGACATTTCAAATCAAAAATAAAATTAATATTATTTTTGTTATCATTGTGATTTTGACTTCTACTCTTTGGATGAAGGTTGAGTGTGGAAGAGGAAAATAGGGTTGATGATGACCTAGACTTATCATCATTGCATCACATGCTTTGGAAGAGACAAAATTGATGATGAGCTTCATGGGCTAGGCTTAACCTTTTTGGGTTGGGTTGCTTTGGACTTCAACAAAAATGCCATTTTTTTCTTCATTTCTTTTCAACTTTGCTCCTTCCTCTTTCTTTCAACAAAAATACACTTTAATTCCTACAAGAAAGACATAAATTGAATCAAAATCAAATATTTTCATTTATAAAATATATTACAATAATTTCATGAAAATATCAATTAAAACTCAATTTATTTTATCATTTAAAATAAATAAAAGTGTATTTTTAACCACTAATCATGTATAATCGGAGACTTCAACAACATTACTACTCACGGTGATGTGAAAGGCGGCCGCCCCTACCCTGACTCTCTTATAAACGGGTTCAACCTTGCCCTCTGCAACTGCCGATTGGATGAATTGATGCTCTGTGGGGTACCAGTATACTTGGGAGCGTGGAAGAGGAGGTTCTACACATATTGAAATTAGGTTAGACAGAGCTTTTACTAATCATGACTGGTTCTCAATATGTATTGATGCTAAACTGTCAAATTTTAATTACACCTCCTCCGACCGTACACCCTTGCTTCTTGAACCAGACCCTGCTATGAATTATAAACCAGTAAGATTATTTCGTTATGAGAATGCCTGGGCTCGCAAACCTTTGTGTGGCCAGCTTGTTAAAGATTGCTGGGAGGTTAACAATAATATTCCCCTTGTTGAAAAAATTTAACTGTGTAGCTCTATCTTAACTGAATGGGGTTATGAAATTACTGGTAACTTTAAGCAGCGGTTAAACAAAAGCAAAAAAAGACTGAGTCATCTAAAGTCGACTACTGTGTCTTCCTCTACTGATGATTTTTCTGCAGAACATTGTATTTATTTTAACATTTTAGCTCAACAAGAGATTTATTGGAAGCAACGGTCGAAACAATTTCGGCTCCATGCGGGTGACAAAAATAGTAAATATTTTCATGCTACTGCAAGTGCTCGAAAATGTAGCAATGAAATTGTTCAATTTCAAAACAATTCTGGTGAATGGAAGGACTGGTCTTCGGGTCTTGAACATGTTATTGTTGATTATTTCTCTTCTTTGTATAATGCCGAAGGTACCACTTGTGACTATGTTGTGAGAGGTATCAATTGCTCTGTTTCTAATGACCATAATGAGGCTCTTTTGCAATCGGTAACATCTGAAGAGATCAAGCAAGCTCTCTTTCAAATGCATCCTGACAAAGCTCTAGATCCTGACGGTACGGGCCCAGGTTTTTTCCAGCAGCATTGGGATGTTGTTGGCACTAATATTGTGCAGCTTGTTTTGAAATTCTTTGATACTGAGGAGCTCCCACCTGGTATAAATGACACTCATCTAGTGTTGATTCCGAAGAAGAAAAATTTCACTACTATGGGTGATCTGCGTCCTATTGCCTTGTGTAATGTCTCTTACAAAATTGTGACCAAAGTTCTTGCAAATAGGATGAGAGGCACGATTGATCTTATTATCTCTTCCACCCAAAGTACCTTTATTCCTGGTAGACTCATATCTGACAACATTACGGTTGCTTTTGAAGTCATGCATTATTTAAAACAGAAAAGAAGAGGTAAAAAAGGTTTTATGGCCTTGAAACTCGACATGAGTAAGGCATATGATCGAGTTGAGTGAGACTACTTGAAAGCTGTCATGGTTAAAATGGGCTTTGCTAGCAAATGGATCAATCTCATAATGAAGTGTGTCACCTCAGTCACATATTCTGTGGTTCATAGCAGTCATATTTTGGGTCCTATTACTCCTTCTCGTGGGATTCGTCAGGGTGATCCACTATCAACATACTTATTTATCATCTGCGCAGAAGGCTTTTCAGCTTTAATCAAAAGTTATGAGGCTAACAGAATTATACAAGGCTGTCGTGTGCCCAACGGGGCCCCTTCTATTACGCATATGCTTTTTGCTGATGACAGTTATCTTTTCTGTCAAGCTACATCTGATGCTGCTGAGAGCATGAATAGACTTCTCCGTACTTTTGAGCTTGCTTCTGGACAACGTTTCAATGCTACCGAATCCTCCATTTTTTTCAGTCCCAATACTGAGAATTCGGTCAAAGAACAAATCAACTCAACTCTTGGAATGTCCGAAGCTACTGATGGCTCTTTCTATCTGGGGCTACCAAATATTTTTGGAAGGAAAAAAACGGTGATTCTTGGCTTTCTTAAGAACAAGATTATTAACCGAATAAACAGTTGGGATGGTGAATTCCTTTCTCATGCTGGGAAAGAAATCTTGCTTAAAACTGTCATCCAATCCCTCCCAACTTATGCTATGAGTGTATTCCTTATTCCGTTGGGTATTTGCCAAGACATTGAGAAAATTATGGCAAACTTTTGGTGGAAAACAAAAAGTTCCAATGGTCAAGGAATCATTTGGATGACTTAGGATCGTATGGCTGCACCAAAAGACTTTGGGGGTATGGGTTTTTGCCATCTCCATGATTTCAACATTGCTATGTTGGCCAAGCAAGGTTGGAGGCTTTTATGTTCACCATCTTCTCTTGTTAGTCAAGTCTATAAAGCAAAATACTACGCTCGCATTGATTTCCTTAATGTTGAATTGGGTAATAATCCTAGTTTCGTCTGGCGTAGTATTTGGAGTGCACAACATTTGGTTCGTCTTGGGGCTAGAATAACTATCGGCACTGGGCTTTCAACACGCATACGCAAACAACCTTGGCTTCCTGATTCTATCAACCCCTATGTATCTACTACAAGACCGGGTCTTGATGAGTACATGGTTAGTTCTCTCCTTGATGTATCTACTCGAAGCTGGGATGTCTCTCTTGTCAAGGACATGTTTAACACTCGGGATGCGGATTTAATACTTGGAATCCCTCTTAGTTCTGTTGATGTCGAAGATTGTTGGTCGTGGACTGGTGATAGAACAGGCTACTACGCAGTTAAATCTGCCTATTCCATGCTGCAACTTCAAAAAAATTCTCGGCCTGGTGTGAACAATTCAGGATTCTGGCACAAACTTTGGCATCTAAAGATACCACCTAAAGTGAAGAACTTCATGTGGAGAGCAGTGTCTGATGCTCTTCCAACTTGTCTCCAACTGGTTACTAAGTGTGTAAGTATTTCCCCAACCTGTCCTGTTTGCCTTCAACATGTTGAGACAACTTCTCATATTCTTCTTAGCTGCTCTCTTGCTTTAAGTTGTTGGCACAAAGCTGATTTGATTCCTCATGTTGATTCTGATGGCACTATTGGACACTGGCTTGACAGTGTGTTTAATAGATATGATGATGATGTTATTTGTCGTGTGGTTATGATATGTTGGGCTCTTTGGAAAGCAAGAAACACCTTAGTTTGGGATAAAAAAAGCTTCCTCTCCTACTCAAGTACTCACTTCAGCTTGGGTTACTCTTGACCATTAGCGAAAAGCTCAAGATAAAACATGTTTATTATCATCCTCTCTTTTGCATGATGGTAGTAACATTGAGCGATGGACGACACCTACTTCTAATACGGTCAAGATCAATGTCGCCGGCGCAATATTTGAGAAGGAAAATGCATATAGGTTTGGTGTGGCTACACGTGTTTCGAATGGCAAAGTTATTGACTTTATTGCCAAATATTACCATGGAACTTACACGGCTGAGGTTGTTGAGGCTTTAGGGGTAAAGGATGCCCTTAGTTGGCTAAAGGGCAAAGGGTGGAGCACGATCGAGGTGGAAACTGACAGCTTACTCATTGTTCAAGCAATCTTTAGTAAACAACAAATGTCTTCTGTCTTTGGCTTGATTACTAATGATTGTAAGATTTTATTGCCTACTTCACCTAATACTAGTTTACGTTTGATTAAACGATCAGCAAATCGAGTGGCTCATTTTGTGGCTAAACGCTCTCAATTTTACAATCGTAGCATTCTTGAGGATAATGTTCTGGCTGATCTTCATGCTATCTTGTATTCTGAATGCTAATTTCAATGAAGTTGATATTTTATTTTTCAAAAAAAAAAAAAAAATTAAAACTGATAAAACCCAACTTAAAAAAAAATTATTTTTGATTAAAAGACTATAATAAATTTATTTGTAATAAAAATATATTTACTTATTTATTATCTATTACAAAAAATAAAAATAAAATATAATAAAATAAATAATATTTAAATCACTTTTTTTTATTTTTGTTTTAAAAAATATTTTTATTTTTATTCTTATTTTTAAAATTAACAAACCACATCAACGTACAATTTCTGAGTTTTTTTTTTTCATGTGATAAAAATATAATTTTAAAATATTATAAATTATTTTTATCAAATACATATGAATATTTATGCTTTGGGAAACAATAATAAAAGAATATAGAAAGGAAACAAATATAGAAAATAAAAATTTTGTAACATAAGTTTTTATACATTTGTAATTAAAATGAATATATTTATAATTATAATGAATTAGATTATAATAATAACATTATTATAATAGAATCTTAACAACACTTTAAATTTATAATTTATCAAATACTTAGCTTAATTTTTTCACAATTTTACAGTAGTTGTTTTTTTTACAGCATAACTACAACTGTTTTTTTTCTTAGTACAATTGTACTAAACTAGCCATAAATCTAGTATGCACATGTCACTGACCTACGTGTGTATACTAGGGGAAAAACTCCACCACTTAGAAAAAATTCATAGAAAATTTTAATATTTCTTTTATATGTATTTTTAGTCTATTTATGTAATTTTTTTTACATTAATTAGTGTCCCGTTTTTAATGTTTTTTTTTTTTTTTTTTTTTTTTTTTTTGTATTTACATCTATTTTTTTATATAAATCTTTATAGACACATTTTTTTAGATTTTATTTTTTTAACTTATAAACTAAATTTTTAGGTTTTGCATAAAGTTCTCTCTCAAGCTATGAGAATATTTTCTCTTAAAATGCATCATATATACCTTGAACCTTCTTATCTACTTAAAGCTTTTGCTATCGGAAGACCAATACAAACATATCTTGTAATAATAATTAGGGAACCTATAAAAATATTGGAATTTGGATTAATTTTTACAAAAATACTGTCACACAAAAATCTTTTCAAAAATACTGTATTTTTATAAAACACCAGTAAACACACAAAGCAGAACAACTCAATACAACAGTAGAACAACTAAAAAACACCAGTAAAATACTAGTGAAAACTTAACACAGTATACTGCAGTATGAAACTTATAAAAAAACACAATAATAAAGTTAACAGTATTTTTATAAAAAAAATAGCAAAAATTAGCATACCATGTAAATTTCCCTAATAATTGTGTTTAGATAAACGATACAACAATTATATTTTTCTTTTCAAGTTAAATACTACAATTTCATATCAAATCTAATAATAACTAATTCTAATTTTTATAGGGCGGACCTAAACTTTTTTTTATGTGAGAGCTTAATTGCTATTAATTTTTTTTAGATTTACTTTATTTATTTTTGTGGAGTTTTTTTCAATTTTTTGTGCTATAATTCTTAAATGAAAAGAAAAATATTTAATTTTTTAATACAATTTTTTTTATTGGGGGCTATAGCGAGGGCCGGCTATAAGCCTGTGCACCCTGATCTATTGCACAGGGCTCATTTAAATAAGGGCCTAATTTCTTGCCTTCTTTTTAGGTTGGCATTTTTGTTTTTCTTTTTATGAAATGAAACATTAAATGAAATAAAACGGTATGAAAAAAAATAAAAACAATTATTACTTTCCACTTTTCAAGTATTGTTCTGAATCCCACATTTAATAGTAATCTATAACTTATCAAACTTTTTTTATTCTATTCATTTTTTTTTAAAATGCATAGTCTATTCATTCTAAGGATATTGTTTTTTTTATGTAACGCCCGTACTTTTATAAAAATATTAATTTTGTTTACAAGCGTTAAATGCGGAAAATCATAATGTCGCATTTTTATTTAATATTTTAAAATGTTCACAACTGGCCAGTTTTCGTACAAAAGACATAATAAATAATAACTAAAATAATTGTGACATAAATTTAATAGCGTAAATAAATAAACAGAGCGCCCTAGACCGCTCGCAGTTATATGGTCCTCAGTGAGTTCACACACACAAGCGTCCAAAGTTCCACTCGCCACCGACATTCTAGACTTTCAGTTACCTTGGTCTACACATGGTAATTTGATAAGGGTGAGCTACTAAACTAAAAATAAAACACAACTAAAACGTACATGCACATATTTAGACAAGTAGCAATACATAAACTTAATTTTATCGCTAGTAACTAATAACTAGATTCTAAGCTAAATCACATAATAATGATTATGCCCAAGTCCGACTTTGGCAAATAAACCCGAGCTATTGGACTAAATGGCGGAGGGCTGGGTTCAGTAAAATCGTACCTACTACTAAATGGCCCCCTATCTACCATATAGACCCAATAGTCAAGTATTTAGCCATTATCTTCTCGGTCAAACCATGTCACATAAATTATAATCTACCTAATTAAAATAATGCTAAACTACTATACATTATTTAAATAACATAGCAATCATAATTAAATAATGTGGATCTTATAAACACACTATTTACATACATACTTAAATAACATGAATCTTATAAACATATTATTTAAATATATACCTTTAGCAATGGCCATGCTCTAATACTGTAAACATACATAAATAACATGAATCTTATAAACATATTATTTAAATATATATTATACAGTACATTAAATAATAAATAATAAAGAGTCAGCAGAAGACCTTAGTTAACTTCTCTTTTACTATTTTCCTCTCTTCCTATGAATGTTATTACATACAGAAAACTTATATTTTTCTACTTAATTTCCTTACCTCGATTGTGGAGTCCTAGCCTTGATTGCAATAAGAGTGATCCTTGAGAAACAATATTTTCTTATGAAACTTAAATTTCATATTTATTAATTAGAACATATCACAATGGTATATATATATACACACACAAAACCTTAACCTTGAATCTACAAATTTAAAATTATAGAATGATACCTTAGATTCAAAAGGAAATCTAGTAGAGAAATAATGGTGGTGGTGATATTGATATATTTAAGTAAATAATGGTGGTGTATATAAATACCTAAAAGGTTGGTGGTGGTGATATGTGAGTATGACAAGAATGATGGAGATAAAATAATTAGTTGGGATTAGTATTGAGATGATGGTGAAATGATAGAAAAAGAAATTGTAAAAAGGATGATAGAGAAAATGATGAAGGATGATGGTATTGATGGTGGCGTGAGGTAATAAGCAATGAATATTATGGCATAAAAGACGATATAGGGAGTAGTAGCAAGAGATCAGAAAGAGAGAGTAATCTTTGATATGTGATAGCTTAAGTGATGAGTGAAGAATGAATACCTAAAGCTCTATATATAGGCTTAGAAAGTAACCACCTAAAGCTATCATCCACCATCATACTCCTTAATAACCGTATATTCTATACTATTTCAAATTTTAAATTATATTTGTTAACTAATATTTAATGGATAGATCATAAGGTGACACATAATCATTGATACTCGTTCTTGATGCTATTTCGGTTGAGACTTAGTCAAATTAGAAGAGATTAACTCAAAATTTTGAGAAAAATGTGCTATGCATGTGCTACTCATTAGCTTGGTCCTTCAACTACATTCTTATACGCTAAATGTGCTCCACAAGATACTACAATTTGTTATTTAAATTCCAAGCTTAAAAAGAATAATTGATCTATTCTATTTATTAAAGCCCACTAATTAATGTAACCATAAGATTCTATCATACTATACATAATTCATGCACACGTCCCCAACTTCCATAATCCCCTAACTATGTTTATACCTTAATACTATTTTCATACATGAAACAACATTAATCCTAAATTACTTACTGTACGTCATAACTTCATAATGGTATATATATATCACTTATTTAACAATTAACTAAATAATCATAATATAATACTAATGATAATCACTTCTTAATTCTATAAGTCCTAAACACATAATGGACTAAATCTTTAAGCCCATAATCAATTAGCTAAGTCTAAATTAAAAAAATGACATAATTATTCTTATAACTTTAAAGAATAATATTTTTTTTTTAATTAGTTAATAACATATTTTATGCAATCACTATTTCCACATCGAGTCATCTAGACTAACGTAATAGAAAATAATCACTGAATATTTTGGTTATTACATTTTATCTTCTGTATAATTCTTTACAATTAACTTTCAACATTCCATCAAAAGTTAAAAACTAAGAAAAAATTATGAATTTTAAGTAAAATGTTAATGTTAGCATAAAGTTGTAATGGGATAAATAACAATTTTAATAAAATAGTTTAATTTTTTTGGTGTTTAATTTTGTAAATTATATAATCGTAATATAATAATATTTGAAAATATTATTAGTTTTTTATTGCATTTTTTTAAGGGCCCAAATTTTAAGATTAAATCAAAGCCTCAAAAAATACTTAAGACGACCCTGACTATAGCCCCCACAACTCTATAAGTGTATCTGTCATTGCTTATTGGCATAGATTTTGACATTTTTAAAGCTAAATGGGTGATTTATTTTGATCATGATTCTGCAAGTTTAGTTTAGTTTAGGTTTTTTTTTTTTTTTTTTGAAAAAAGATTGTTAATTGTCTAATCAATTTAATTAACTATGGATTTAGAGATGGAAATTTATACTGCGGGAATGGGTAGCCGCGGAGACCCGGCCCTAATGAGGTGGGGATTTCCCGTCTTGGTGGTTAATGGGACGGTGGTAGGGGATAATTTCAATACCCAAAGAGAGGATGGAGCAGAGACAGGAATAATAATATCCGCACCATATCCGACCCTGATATAGATATATAAAGTTTCCTTTTCATTCTTAATGTATACTAGAAGAAAGCTACGTGCAAAGCACGTATACTTAGTTTTATGTTAAGTGCTTTATAATTTAATTGAAAATGATTTAATAAAAATCATATAATTTAATTTATTATTATAGTCATATTCAATTTTTTAAATAGACTGATTTATTCAAGAAAAAGTTATTTTTATGTAAATTCAAGTAATTTAAATAATGTTATTGTAACCTAAAATTAGATATTGATTGTAATATAGTAGTTATAATGAATTAATATATTTGTGTGATGAAGAAACTATAATAATGTAAGAGAAATTTACAAAATTACTGGAATTTGGGTTGGATTATACAAAAATACTGTCATATAGAAATCTTTTCAAAAATACTGTGTTTTTATAAAACAACAGTGGAGCACAAAACAAAACAACTAAAAACAACAATGGAACAACTAAAAAACAACAGTAAAAACTTAACACAATACACAGTATTTTTGAAAAAAATTCCGCTTTACAGTATAAAAGTAAAAACAATTAGAAATTTTAGTATGTGGTGTAATTATCCCTAATGTAATTGTTAATTGTTCGTACATTATTCTAAAATTTTAAAAAACTAGTGGGAGACACACGTGCTCCGCATGTGTATAAAATTAAATGTTGATTTATATATAAATTTTAATAATTTTAAAAATTTACAAGTTTGGTTTTTTTTTTATAATAAATAAAAGACACTTGTAAAAGTAAATCTGTGTTTTTTATTAAATAAAATAATTCTAGGATTGAAATAAATTTTTAATTTTAAAAAAGAAGTATTTTAAAAACATAATTTAAGTTACAAAAAAAAATAATTATAGAAGATTATAAGAAAAAAAAATTTGAAAAGATTCATAAAAAATGTTAATATGAGAAAAATGTTAATATGAGGGAAAGATGAAGATTTACTTAAATAATTGTGTATATTTGGTTGTTTCGTTAGTAAATTTATTTAATATTTGTATGCATGTATATAAAAATAGAGCTCTCTATTTGAATATCTATGCATTAATTGGGGGATAATTTTTTCCCTAATTGAATACATATGGAAATTGAAAATATGTGACAATTTTATCTAAAACCCAATACTACCCCTCCCATAACTCAACCACATCTCTCTCTCTTCCCCATCTCTCTCTTCGTCTATCTCTCTCTCTCTCTCAACCGACCGAACCACAACCCCCAATCCCCCTCACCACCGCCCAAAGCACCAACCCCTCACCACCGCCCAAAACGTCGGCCCCTCACCACCGTCCACAACACCGTAAACACGCACCGACGGAGACCCAAAGCACCATCCACGAACCGAACCAACGCCCACTCGACCGAACCCACGCACGCACGCACGCCATCTCGACCGAACCCACGCACGCACGCCGGCCGAACACCGCCGGAAAAGAAGAAGGTCCGATGTCGCGCAAAAACTTCAATTTTTTTGGGTTTTTAAGATCGGGTCCGATGGGCCCATCGAACCCTATCGGACGGGCATCGGGCCCATCGGGCTCCCGACTTCAAAAACCCAGAAAAACCCATCGGACCCCAAAAATTTAGCATCGGGCCCATCGGACCCGATTTCAGAAACCCAAAAACATGCCCCATCCGGCGGGCATCGGACGGGCATCCGGCCCCATCGGACCCGACCCCTTCAAAGCCTAGAAAAATCGAAAAAAAAAAGAGTTTTTGAGAGGGGTATTTTTAGAGTTTTGGAAAAGTGGTCATATATTTTCAATGTAAAAAAGTATTAGTTAGGGAAAAAATATAAGGTATATGTAAGTATAGAAAATCAAATTTCCCTTTATAATTTCTTTTAATATTATGTCTACCTAAAGTGATGGGGTATTTATCAAAATTATTTTTTAATATTATCTCTAATAATTAAATATAAAATAATTAGATACCCTGTTATGGGTGACTCATTATTTCGATGAATCATTTTTTGGACATAAGAATATTATGTAAACATTTACTCGAAATCTCACTTATCAGATTCACAATTCCATTGTGGAAGACAGAATTTTTTTTGAAGAATTCGCCATGATATATCTAATTCATGCATAATATCATGAAAAATAGATACAAATTCTAGGTTGCTACTTAGTAATAAAAGATACTTGTATAAGCAAATGTATATTTTTTTTATTGTCTTTTTTATTAAATAAAATAATAAATAAATTATTTCTAGGATTGAAATAAATTTTTAATTTTAAAAATAAGTATTTTAAAAACATAATTTAAGTTACAAAGAAAAATTATTATAGAAGATTATAAAAAAAAAATTGAAAGGATTAATAAAAAAATGTTAATAGGAGGGAAAGATTAAGATTCACCTAAATAATTGTGTATATTTAGTTGCTTTATTAGCAAATTTATTTATTTTGTGGTTATCAAAATAATGATTTTTTTTTTCTTGTAATTTAATATCTAGTAAAAGTTAATTGTGTAATTTATTTAGTGAAAGTCCAAAAATATTCTCACTTTTATAGAGGTTATAGATAATGTTAGAATAATAAAGTAAACCCTGCTTAAAATTATGGAAAGTCATAAAAGATGAATAAAAAATAATTTCTAAAGAATTGATAATTGAAAAAAAAATATGTGTAAAATCTGTAGAGAAGAATAACAAAATATATTTATAATGGTTGAGTTCTATTTTTTTTATTCAAGAGAAACAACAATGTAATGTTTGTATTTTGTACTTTTCATTCTAGCTGGATCCACATATAATTGGATTGTCTATTTTTTTTTGTAGATTATGTATCTATGGCATTTTCGACAAGTTTGCAGTGTTCATGCAGAAAGTATTTATTTTCTATTTAAGAAGATAGTAAATGGTGTAAATAAATATTTTAAAAGAAAAATCTTATGATTGATAAGTATATGTATACTAATTATTTAAAATTATAATATTTTTTTAATTGGGTAATAGTATATGAAAATGTTTTCTCTACCATATCTGTGAATATGATAGTATTTATTGTCTTTTCTCATTAAGTTCAATATATGCAATAGTACTAAAAAATGCATATTAAAATTGTTAGTATCTACTATATAATTTAAACTTAAATTGTAATTTTTTTTTTTTTGAAGTTACTGTGGGTAGGAAATCCATCATGTTGCCATTTTGGATTGTGAAAATTGCGATGTGCATAAATATCCAAACACCAATATCCAACTTTGTCGAAAAAGAAAGAATCAATACCACCACTTTAATATGATATTAAAATTTGGTCCGTGGACAGAGCAAAAAACTAATCCAATAATAATAATAATTATAATAATGAACATTCAATCAACAAAAGTTGCATGTTTTGAGTTGGTAATACCCTAGGATTATGAAATGGAATTAGCCATTCTAATTGAATTAATTATGTATTAATGTAGAATTGTATTATTAATATATTATATAATTTAATATGTGAAACTATGCTGTAAATTTGCATTTTAAGACCCCGTTGGTGTATCAAGGACATTTTTATAGTTTTGACCTGAGAAGGGTAGAATTGTAATTTATATGATATATCGTGCTTATGGACTATATTATTATATATAATATGTTTATTCTGTCTATCTGTAGGTATTTTTTAACAAGTCGGCGCGGTATAGTAACAATTGAGTATTTTGGGCTGAACCAGGTTCGGAGCCCAAAATACATTTTCGGGATTTAGGGCCAGTTTGGCACAGCTGTGCTGTGGGAAAAAGCAGCTGTAGCTGTGCTGTGAGAAAAAACAGCTGTAGCAAAACTGTAGAAAAAAGCTGAGCTGAGTGTTTGGTAAATTATAAATTTCAAAGTACTGTGAGTTATTATGATCTATTATAATGATAATGATAATGTTATAATCTAGTTTATTATAATGACAAATATGTAAAAACTTATTTTATATAATATTTTATTTTTTTAATATATTTTTAATTTTTTTTAAATATAAATTTATATGCATTTGATAAAAATAATTTATAGTATTTTTTTATTATGTTTTATCAAATGTTAAAAAAAACATAGAAACTCAAGTATATAAGAAAAATTGTAAGTTGATGTTGTTTGTTAATAATAAAATAAAATATAAATTATTATTTTTTCTTTTTTAAAAAAAAGAGATTTAATAATTATTTATTTTATTATAATTAGTTTATTTATTTTTTTTTTAATATGTAATAAATAAGTAAATATGGTTTTAGTATAAAAAAATTATTATAGTCTTTTAATCAAAACAATTTTTTCTAAAAGTTGGGTTGGAGCAGCTTCAGCTTTTAGCTGTAGCTTTTCTAAAAATTCTTCAAAAAGCTGTTTTTTGACTGTTTACCAAACACACTTTTATCACAGTTTTTTCAAAAAGCAGCTTTTAGCTTTTCCAAAAACTGTGCCAAAACGGGCCCTTAATTGTTGAGTTATGGTAATAAATGAGAAATCTGAAATTTATGTGTTATATGGGTGTGATGAATTGACTAATTTGCCCTTGAGTATATGGATATGCTTATGATTGATTTTGGGAGTATTTTGGTCATTTGACCATTTATTTCATTTTCAACCAAAATTAACTTTGAAAATTAGAAACCCATTTTTTCTGGTTGTTCTCAGTCCTAGCCGACCCCCTTACTCTCCATTTCTTACTTTCTCTTCATTTTCAATCAATTTTAAAAATCAAGCTTGAATTGGTGTGGTTTTGGTGAGAATCATTGTTAGAAGTTTGAGGAATTTGTGGTATTACTCTTCATCTCTTGTAATTATGTTATAATGATTTTATTTGAAGCTTTAACCCTTGTTTATGGTGTTCATATGAGTTTTGGATGCAAGTCTTGGTGATTTGTATGGATGTTGATGATATTTTGGTATTTTTTTTGTGTGATTGAGCTATAGGGAATGCATATAGTGCTTATAGGTTATGTTGGGTGATTTTTAGGCTGAGATTTGGGATTTGATTTCGGGTTTTGAAGCTTGAAATTTCTTGGTTCTTTTGTTAGATTGGGTAATGTTGACATGAATTGTTGTTGGATTGAAATTGAGTTTGTTCATGCTTTGAATGAGTTTGGAATGATTTTTGGCTTAAAATTCGAAGTGGAAGAAGACCCCTCGCCGCGGCCACGGTTGGGCTCACCGCGGCGAGGCCCTATTTTCCCCAGAAATTTTTTTATTTTTATTTTTGCCATAATTTTTTACTCGGGACTCCATTTGGGATGTTCTTTATATCGTTGGAAAGCTCGTTTTGAGCTTTATATGCCTATCTGTAATTGAAATGTAAATTATGTGAAATTAAATTTTGAGATAAACCCTATTTGTGAAATCCCAAGAATTGTGACTAGAATTACCGGGGCTTGCTCAGGAACACCTGAAGGTTTGGAATCTCCACATACTTGGGATACCATGTAAGACATTAGTTAGCACGTAGAGTTAAGCACGGTGGCGCTCATATTTGGTATTATGCTTGTGATTAAGTGAGAAACTGGGATTAGGGTTATTACCCTAAAGTGAGCGGTATATGGTCTATAGTTATCATCCTAGTGATTAAATAATTTTGAATGCAATGTCATGCTATATATGTTGAAACAAAGAATTATGCCGGTAAGGCATAATTAGGTTAGACTCGGTGATCAAAACCGAGATAAACCAATCTAAGGCCTTATTATAAATAGACGTGTAAGAGAAACACGTAGGTCTATGCTAAATAGACAGTAGATGCGATGGCATTAGTATTTATTTGAATTGTGAATATATGACATATTGTTATTTATATTGTCTTGCTGGGCTTGGCTCACAGGTGCTCTACTATGCAGGAAAGGGTAAATCAGTTTGTGATCAGCCATGAGTTCGAGGACTTGGCGGTGGATTGTACATGTTCAGACCATACTAGACCACGAGGGTTGGGTATACCAGTTGATGTATTTTATATTCTCAGTTTTGTCGCTTAGATTGGTATGTAAAAATGACTTGTAATATTTTGTGAAAATTTTTATGGGATCCTGAAACGTGAAAAATCTTTTTGGAATGTTTTGTAAAGTTCAAATAGTTACAAGTTATGTATTTTCATTCCATAAATAATTTAAAGTTTAAATTCTACTCTTATTTCTAGTAATTCCGGTTTAACGGGATTAGGTTATTGAAAAATCATAACGTGCCTAAATGTTAGGATGTTACATGCACCGTTTAACCAACCAACGACTCTCTTCTCTAACACACCCACTTAATTATCATTATTGTTATCATTAATAATAATAATCATTCTAGGTAGCTTGTCAATAAAGCTAAGCAGAACATCTATTTTTTCTTAATTAAATTAATTAATAATATATATGACTACTCTTTTAGCTAATAAGTGTGTTATTACGATAAGAATAACAGAGAGAACTGAAATTGAGACAAAGGTGAATTGAAGAAAGAGAATTCATTGATTGAATTAAGAGGGAATTACAGCAGTATATATACAGAGGAGAAAAACCAAAAACAGAACAAACTAACTAAATATTCGATCGTTAACAAACATAACTAACAACCGAATATAACGGAAATAACTAACACAACAGACTTCTTACAGTAAGGACTACTGTAACGCCCTAAATAATTAGGCACGCTACCCAAAATACTTATGAAACCCTAATCCCCTAATCGGGATTACTAATTAAAATAGCGCAGAATTTAAACTTTTATATTAAACAGACTGAAAATAAACTTGTAATATATTTAAATTTTTCAAAATAGTTGGGATCCCAAAAATATTTACAAACTTATTACAAGTTCTTTCTTACTAGCCGACCTAAGCGGCAAAACAGAATACAAAACTCAACACTGTTAGACCCATAACCTGCTTGGTCTGAAGTGGCGTGAACATGTACATTCTTCGTCTGCTCCTGAAACTCATGGCTGATCAGCTAATGCCTTACCCTTTCCTGCACAGTAGAGCACCCGTGAGCCAAGCCCAGCAAGACCGTATAAATCATAACAAATATAATATGCTCATTCATATATGTCTGTATAGCACAGACCTAATCACTATATCAACATGCCCATTTATGTCTACGTGGCGTAGACCTATGTGTTGCGCTCACACATCTAATAAAATCTACGTGACGTAGACCCACGTGTTGCTCTCACACGTCTAAATACATTAAGGCCTTAGAAGTGGTTCAGCTCGGTTATGTGTACCGAGTCCAACCTGATTATGCCTTGAGCGCATAATCCATAAATTTCATTTCAATTAACATGGCATGGCATTTATACACATATTTCACTAGGGTAATAACCTTAGGCTAACAAACCGTTCATATTAGGGTAATAACCCTAATCCCGGTTATAATAACTCACATATATCATATTCAATATAAGCGCCACTGCGCATACTCTACATGCAAACTACTGTCTTACCTGTTGTCCAGCAATAGAAGGAGATTCCGAATCCCCGGGTTCTCCTGATCAGGTGCCGGTAATCCTAGTCACACAAATCCGAGATAATTCACACTTAGGGTTAACCCCTGCATTTTCACTCAATAAAATTCAAGCATGGCATTTACAATTCAGATAATCATACAGAGCTCGGAACGAGCTTTCCAACGACATAAAGAACTCCCAAATCGGAGTTCGGAATCAAAAGTTACGAACTTTCGAAAATCAACTCAAAACTGCCCAAAAACACGAGGGCAGGCCGCGGCATGCTCCAGACCATGTCGCGGCACCTGGGACAAATTCCCAAGTCCACTCAAAGGAGCGGGCCGCGACATGCTCCAGAGCATGCCGCGGCATCTGGGTGCAGAACCCAGAAAACCAGCAGTAAACCTTCAAATTTTCAGCCCAAAACTCAATCTTTTCACTCCAAATTCTCAACCAATTCACAAATTAACCTATAGAATTATTAACACATAATAGATACTCAATTTAACATATTACATGCATTACAATCCCAGAATTCAGATTGCAAAAGCCATCTCAAAATCATGCATAAACATGGCACATCAAGCTCTTTGAACAAGAGCATCATCTTCAACTACTCAAACTATTTTCCAGCAATTAAACACCCTAGAAACACATGAATCCAAGCTAAAAACATACCATAAAATCTCAGCCAAAGTTCAATTACAATACTAAGCATCAAACATACAAAAGTTTATTCAAGAACATACTCAAATTAATCTCAAGAACACAACATGCAATTAAAAGACCAAATCATCCTTTTCCAAGCTTTTTCCAACATAAGTTTTAGCAACTAAACAAGATTAAAAATCATAAAAAGCTACCTTGATCCACAATAAAGCAAGAGCAATGGTCTTTCCTCCAAACTCAAGCCAAAAGCAAGCTTTTTCCCTCAACAATTTAAGCTTCAATTTGACAAATCAAGTTGAAAACATCAAAAGGGTAAGAGAGGGTGAGAGGGTTCGGGTGAGAGGATGAACAAACCAGAAAATCAATCCTTTTTCTTCCAAAAACCCCTTTAATTCAAAGTAATTTAATTATAGTCAAATGACCATTTTGCCCTTAGGGCTATATAACATACATACTCAATTTCAAGGGCATAAATGTCATTTCACACTCAAATATTGCCAAATAAATTTCAGATTATCACATGTCAAATAAAATGCCAAATAATTAATTCAATTTACATTTCGGGCCCGAACCCAGTTCGACCCGAAATTTCCGGCTCTGACTATACCGCGCCAACCTGTCAGAACACACCTGAAAAGACAACACAAGCATTCTATATAATAATATAGTTCTCTTAAGCACGTAATTAAATTAATCTCAACAATTTACCCTTCTCGGGTCATAATTACAAAAATGCCCCTAGCTCACCAATGGGGTCTTAACATGTTACATTTCATATAATTTCACATATATTGAACTATATAATAATATAATTCCTCATTTAACTCATAATTATCTAATTAAGGTTTTGCTAATCCTTTTTCTCAATTCCGCGTATTACAATTACCCCCTCCTTATAGAAATTTCGTCCCGAAATTTACATGAACTACTCCGGATATTTCTGCTGCATATCTGTCTCGAGCTCCCAGGTTGCCTCTTCTATTTTACTGTTCCTCCACAGTACTTTCACCAGTGCTACAGTCTTACTTCTCAAGACTTTCTCTCTTCTATCAAGTATCTGCACTGGTTGTTCCTCGTATGATAAATCCGGCTGAAGTTCTAATGCTTCATAACTCAGAACATGGGACGAGTCTGAGACATACTTCCGAAGCATTGAAACGTGAAAGACATTATGTACAGCTGCCAGCGCTGGGGGCATAGCCAACCTGTACGCTACTTGTCCTATCCTTTCTAGAATTTCAAAAGGTCCAATGAACCTCGGGCTAAGTTTTCCTTTCTTACCAAAGCGTTTTATACCTCTCATCGGAGATATTCAGAGAAATACCATGTCCCCGACCTGAAAATCAATATCTCGACGCTTTAGATCGGCATAACTCTTTTGCCTACTCTGAGCCGCGAGCATTCGCGCTCTAATTTTTTCAACTGCCTCACTTGTTTTCTGAACAGCTTCGGGACCCAAGAACTTTCTTTCACCCACTTCATCCCAGTGAATGGGCGATCTACATTTCCTTCCATACAAAAGTTCATAAGGAGCCATCCCGATTGTTGCCTGATAGCTGTTATTATAGGAAAACTCGATCAGGGGAAGGTACTTTACCCATGATCCTTCAAAGTCAAGCACACATGCCCGTAGCATGTCTACTAAAATCTGAATAGTCCTCTCAGATTGCCCATCCGTCTGAGGATGAAATGCTATGCTGAACTTTAACTGAGTTCCCATAGCTCGATGCAGACTTTCCCAGAATCTTGATGTAAACTTTGGATCTCTATCCGACACAATTTCTCTGACATATAATTCAGCATACTGATCAATGGAGAAATTCGTCCGAACAGGTAAAAAGTGAGCAGACTTTGTAAACCTGTCCACCATGACCCACATAGAGTCAAACTGTCCCGTGGTTCTAGGCATACCTACCACGAAGTCCATGGCTATATCTTCCCATTTCCACTCTGGTACATTTAGTGGTTGCAGCAACCCTGCAGGTCGCTGGTGCTCAGCTTTCACTTGCTGACACGTAAGGAACTTTGCAACATACTCAGCGATGTCATTCTTCATGCCTAGCCACCAGAACATGGCTTTCAGGTCTTGGTACATCTTTGTCGACCCTGGATGAACTGAATAAGGAGTCGTGTGAGACTCATCCATGATCTCTTTCTTGATATTCTCATCCATAGGCACACAAACTCGATTCCCAAATCTCAACATTCCTGTTTCATCTACTGAGAAATCACTAGCCTTCCCAGCCGAAACCCTAGCTTGGGTTTTTATCAATTCTGAATCCTGCTTTTGTGCTTCTTTAATTCTCTCAAAGAGAGTGGATTGCATGGTAATATTAGCCAATTGCCCTACTGTTGGGTTTTATGCCCTAAATAAAACTCATTTCAATATAATCAGCTTTACTTATTAATATAGATCAGAAATAAACATTTAATGTTGCATGGTTCACATGATTTATTTCATGATTATATGTACATAATGTATAAATTTATCTGAAATCCTTTTCACATACTTGATCCTGTTTATTGTGTCGTCAACACATTGGAAAGTAAACATGACTATGTGAATAAAGTTTCCTAGATTTATCAGACATAGGGTTTTACTGATATGATAATCTACAACAGAGTTTACTTGCATTTGGAGAAGTGCTATGTTCTTTCCAGAGCATTGGTTAAAGTAAAGCTCAGGTTGGATGCATGGAGTATGCATCGGAAGGGACCGATATTGAACTTTGACTTAGATTTATTAAACTTACTGTAATATCTATTCAAGTCAATATCGCCTAGTTGATCCTAGATCAAATGATCTTAATCCTGATATGATTAGGCTCAATCTCGAGAGGCTATTCGTGTTCTTTGATTTGTTAGTTAAGCCTACTTTTAGGTCAGGGTGATACGTACATTTTGGGAACACGGTAGTGCAATTGAGTGGGAGCGCTAGCATAAACATGGAATCTATAGCTTCTATCTGGCGAATAGTAAGCAAAGGATGATCTACTTGGAGCTTGACCAAACGAACATAAATGGTGGAGTACTCATTTCACATAAGCTGAAATATCATTTATACGGGGTCAAGTGTTTTAAGGATAAAATACATTGTAGGGTGTAATGGTAATCTAATCCCATTACAGTGTAGATCATTCATATAGAGGATCATTGATCAAATTAGGATTATAACAATGGATAACTAATGATGCGTCTATATGGTGGAACATATAGAACATTCTATTATACTGAGAGTGCAATTCTAAGTTCTATGCGTGGATTCAACGAAGAATTAATAAGTTAGTGAATTTTAGTGCTAAATTCTTGATCTACTTATTGGAAGCTCGGTTATATAGACCCATGATCCCCGCACTAGTTGAGATAATATTGCTTGTAAGACTCATATAATTGGTTTTGATTAATCAATTATAATTCTCAAATTAGACTATGTCTATTTGTGAATTTTTCACTAAGTAAGGGCGAAATTGTAAAGAAAGAGTTTTAGGGGCATATTTGTTAATTATGATACTTTGTATGGTTCAATTAATAAATATGATAAATGACAATATTATTTAATAATTATTTATAGTTATTAAATAGTTAGAATCGGCATTTAAATGGTTGAATTAGAAAATTGGCGTTTTTGAGAAAATCAAATGCAGAAAAGATAAAACTGCAAAATTGCAAAAAGTGAGGCCCAAATCCACTAAGCATGGCCAGCCACTTTTATAGGCAATTTAAACTGATATTTTTATTATTTTAATGCCAAATAATTCAAACCTAACCCTAGTGGAATGCTATAAATAAATAGTGAAGGCTTCAGGAAATTTACACTAAATTTCTACACTTTTCTTCTGACACTTCTGATTCAGAAAAAACTGAGCCTTCACTCTCCCTATCTTTGGCCGAACCCACTCTCTCTCTCTTCCTAATTGAGATTTCAAAATACTTAGTGTATGAGTAGTGCCCACACACAGCAAGTGATACCTCAATCATAGTGAGGAAGATCGTGAAGAAAGACTTTCAGCAAGAAGGAGTTTCAGCATCAAAGATTCAGAGAAAGAGATCCAGGTTCAGATATTGATAATGCTCTGCTACAGAAAGGAATCAAGGGCTAGATATCTGAATGGAAGGAGTCATATTATTCCGCTGCAACCAATGTAAGGTTTCTTTAACTTTATATGTGTTTATTTCATCGTTTTAGAAAGTTCATATTTAGGGTGTTAATAAACATACTTGTGAGTAGATCTAAGATCCTGGTAAAATAATTTCCAACAACTGGCCTCAGAGCCATGGTAATTGATTTACTTGCAAGAAATTTGGACTTTAAAACGATTGTTTGTTTGTTTTTGGATGGTATCATGTTGTATTGAGTGTTATGTGATGATTGATTGATGTTTGTGAATTTTCGTGAAAAATAATTGAATATCTGTTTCTGGAATTATTTTAATTGGATAGTATGGAAAAAATTAAGCAAGTTACTTTTTTACAGAACTCAATTTCGATTTAATTTGAATTAGTTATGATTTTTTGAAGATTCGAAAAAATCGGAGCTGTGCTGAAATTTTCCTGCGATCGCGAAAACTGTCCGTACAACTCACAATTTTTTCGTTTTTCTTCGATTTTTCATGCTTTTTCATGGAATTAACTTCCGACTTTTTGTGTAGTTCTATATTTATACTATTACTATTCCTAATTCAATTCTAATTATCATTATGAATTAATTTAATATTTTTTAAATTTAATTCAAGATATTAGTGTAATTTGAATTTAAAATAGTTAGTATCTATCTTTTTTATTTAATTATCTATCTTATTTTTAAATTTGATTATATCTTATCTTATTTTTAAATTTAAGGTCAGATTTTAAATTTTTTAAATTATTTTTTTTAAAATAATTTGACCTTATTTAAATTTAAAATAAGATAACTATAATCATGTAATTTTAAATAGACGTAAGATATTTTGCTAACTTTTAAATTTTTTTATTTTATTTATTTAAATTACATTTAAAATCTGAAAAAGATATTCATTTATCTTTTCTAATTTTTTATTTAATTTTTATTTATAAAATAACATTTAAATTTTAAAAGTAGTTAGCAAATTTTGAAATGATATTTAGGTTGGTTGAAACCTAATTTTTCAAAATTGTAGGTTTAATTTTAAATTTTCGAATTTTTCAAATATTTTTTTAAAAAAAAAAATTTGAAAATTATTTTTTATTTAATTAATTATTTCGAAATTAATAATTTAATTTAAAATTAAATAAATCCTACATCCAACTATCCAGCTAACCTTGTTGCAGGAGTATGTGTTTTAACTTGTGTGTAAGTTTTCAAAACCTATTATTACTTGATTGCAAATAGCCATGGTTACTTTTTGCCAGATCTAATGATCTGATGGCTCCCTTGGTCAAGTTAATAATTTGTAACAGGTATATTTTCAATCTTCTTTCATCTGTGTATGACCTAGCAACATGATAGGACCCATCCAAAGTGTGCCTGTGTGAGCCTATGTGTTTAATTTCATTATAGATGCATATAGGTTAATGTTGCTAAATAAAATGTCATAGTTCTTGATAGATTTTATTTAGGCCTATTTAGTTTTTGGGCCTATTCAATTAATAACAGTTGTTCTTATTAAGGTTAAATTCCTCTCTTTTGGGCCTTGTGTGAGAGTTGGGAGCCATAGTTGTGGGTACGACATACTGAACCCAGCACCCCCTCACATGAACCACCCCAATTGTGAAGGCCCATTTGCCTGATTTGAATAACTGTACTAGGTTAATTAAACTAGTTTAACCTAATAAAATTGATTACCAACATAATTAATTTCATTTATTTTGAAATTAATTTAAGAAAATTATAGTTTAAAGAATTTTTTATTCTAAGATAAACTATATGTATTTTCTTGTCTTTAATTAAATATAGAATTATAACCATCTAGATTCTTTCTGGAGCTTAATTTAAATTTTCATTAAATATTCCTATTTAAGTTGATATTTAGTTATCTTCAACTAACCAACTTAAATCTGAATATCTTTTGGATTTAAAATTTCAAAATTAAGTTGAGGAATTTTAGGCATTGGTTATTAAGATTCTTTAGATATTTTTTAAGTTAATATCTTTTCGAATATTTGTTAGACTTTTATTTGGGCTTACATTAAATTTTATTGGTTTTATTAAAACTTGGGTTGATTGGATAGTTCTTTGCTGTGTTAGCCCATGTTGTTGGTGATCAATTGTTAATGGGCTTAGCATCTGTGTGTAAAGTCTAGGTGAAGCAGAAGTGTGGGCTTTTCTAGTTGACTGAAGCCTTTGATGAGCAGGCCCAGCCCAACTAGGGTTTTGTAGCTAAGTCCACTCCCTAACTCTATAAATACATATTGTCTCATCACAATTGTATACTTTTGATAATCAGATAAATAAACTGCTTCTGATTTAGAGATCTAGGGAGGAAGACTTAGTTGATAGTATTGCACTATCAAAGTGGAGTAACTGCTGTGGATCAAACAGAGATAATTGCTATGGATCAATCAGGTACACATACCTAATTATTATATCTTATTATTGTGTTCTATGTTATATACAAATAGATCTTGGGTTAATTGTTAATTAATCAAACATGTGGTATCAGATTGCCTATTGTATATGATTTAGAACCTATAATTAGTATAATTAATTTGTATATGTTAATTATCCATAATTTCATATTAATTTCGTTATTATTTTATGTTGAATTTTTTGTTTTTAAATCTTAAAACTTTAGGGGTTTTGTTTATCATTAAATTCTTGTTCTATTGATATATTATATGCATGAAATCATTGTGTATATTAAGAGAATTTTAACTTTAAAGTTTTAGGGTTTATATGATTATAATATGAAATTATAATTTGTGTATTTTGATTTTATTGTTTTTGATCTAAAATTGATTATAGATAACTCATTATCAATTGTTTAAGAATGTTCCTACATAATTAATTTCGGATTTAACTAAGATTAGCATTACAATTTTTTTCTTTTGTGTTCTTCAATTTACGGATTGATTTTAGCCATAGATCTACCCATTTAGTCTTCAATACACGAAATTAATAGTGTAAATCAACTAGAAATCGATTCCCGATCGAAACCCATCCAAAATCCCCATTTTTCCGTCGGTTTTTTGGCCGGTTTTCACCTGCAGACCCGACTGGACGAACCGGGTCGCGTGACCCGTTTGCTGGACCCGGCTGGAGGAAGAAGAAGCAGTCCAGCCAGCGAAGCCCACTCGCGCAGGTGGCGCGTGGGGCCACGTCCGAGGTCCTTTTTCGACGTTTTTTTTTCCAGCGTGCTTAAAATTCAATTTCTGATTTTTCTATGATTTTTAATTAATTTTTTGACTCCGTTTAATAATTATTATTATTTTAATGATAATTATGTAGTTAAAAAATTATTAAAAATATTTTTTGATGATTTTTCGAAATCTGTCGATCATAGAAATTTTTTTGGGTTTCTTCTCGTTCCATATGACATAGTCACTCTCTTATTTAATTTATTTTGACTATGTAGTCTCCACCAATTTTCTTATATTCAAATCTTTTGATTATTTGTTGTTCTAAAGTTATAAAACTTGGTTGTTTGATACAAAAATAATGTGTTATGGTGGACACTTTATTTTTTGATTATCAATATAATAAAAGCAATTATATATCTCTTTTGGAAATTTGGTTGAAAATTATTAATTTTCAATGATTGTTTTATCACCAAATTTCACATGTTGAAGAAAATATTATATTTTTGGTTGACTATATGTGTAATTACTTGCATAAAGGTAGTATTTACATATATTAGTTCACATTCCATGAAGTGAGTTAATATTAAATGTATATATTTTAATTATTTGCCCAAAGGTAATAATTTAAATATATAAATTTATTATTATTTTTTGCTTGAATTAATACATATTTTTAAGAAATTTATTTGCCTAAAGGTAATAAAATTCTTAAATGATATGTATTTTTTTCTTTGTTGTTAACTTCATGAAGGTAGATCATGTGTGTGTTATATTCTCACCCCAAAGGGGAGTTTATAATGACCAGTTGATTCTACAATATTTTCTAATACATTGCTCATATTGCTTATTCAAGTTTTAATTTTTGAATTTTTCAGTCTCCTTTTCTGTGAACAACAATAATGCTTCCATCCATATTTTGAATGCTTCCAACTACAAGACATGGAAACGAGATGTGGAATTTACTTTAGGCATAATGGATTTGGACTTGTGCCTACGAGAAGAAAAACCTGCTGATCTTACTGACTCCTGTACAGCTGCCGAGAGAACTCATCATGCACAATGGGAAAAGTCAAGTCGTCTTAGTCTTCTTACTATGAAAAGATCCATTCCTGAACATCTATTGAGTGGTTTGCCAGACACTACAAATGCCAAAGAGTTTTTCAATGCTGTAGAAAAACTATATGACACTGGTGAAAACGCTGAAGCTGGACATCTTATGGATGAAATGACAACCATTAAGTATGATGAATTAAAAGGAGTGAGAGATTTTATTCTGAAATTGGTGAATATTCGGTCCAAGTTGAAAGATCATAATATTCCTCTTCCTGACTCTTTCATTATTCATCGAGCTCTTCATGCTCTTCCTGCCTCTTTCAGCCTTATCAAGACAGCCTACAACACTTACAATCAAACATGGACTATCAGCGACCTAATTTCTCAGTGTGTAGCTGAAGAAAGCAAGCTTAAAAGGAAGAAGAATGAATCTGCTAACTATGTTTCTCACCTCAAGCCCAACAAAGGAAAAGGAAAATTCAAGAATAAAAATGATGGTGCTACTAAACAGAATGGTAATGGTAAGGAGCATAAGAATAAACAGAAGAATAACAATGGAAAGTCCAAATACTCTAATGTGAAGTGCTACTTTTGTGAAAAATTGGGGCATCTGAGAACGGACTGTCACAAATTTAAGACTTGGTTAGAAAAGAAGCAAGCACAATCAGGTAATCCATTAGCATGTGTTTGTTTTGAATCTAATCTAGTTGATGTTCCTATTGATTCTTGGTGGTTAGACAGTGGTGCTACTGTTCATGTTTCTGCTTCCTTACAGGGGCTAAGGGATCTCAGGAAGCCAAGTGAGAGGGAGTCCAAGCTTAAAGTGGGCAATGATGTTGGAGTTGACGTTATCTATGTTGGAACATTTATTCTTGAATTACAATCTCGTCATAAGATTATTCTGAACAATACCTTTTATGTTCCTACTTTTAAAAGGAATTTAGTTTCGCTTCCGCTTTTGGTTAAACAAGGATATTCTTTTCATTTTGCAAATGATAATGTTGACATTATGCTTGACTCTCGAATTATTGGAAATTGCTTTTATTCTGATGGTCTTTACAAGTTGTCATTGGCTCCTTTAGATTCCTCTTTTAATGTTGTGAATACTGTGGGTAAAAGACCTCATATTAAGGAAACATCCTTATTGTTATGGCACAAAAGATTGGGTCATATTTCCAGAGAAAGGGTTGATCGTTTAATTAAATCTGAAATACTTCCTCCTCTTGATGCTTCTGATTGGGATACTTGTGTTGATTGTACTCGTGGAAAATTGACTAAAACAAGAAAGAAGACTGCAAACCGCAGTCAATCTTTATTGGAAATTATCCACACAGACATCAGTGGTCCTTATTCCACCACATTGTGCAGAAATAAATATTTTATCACTTTTATCGATGATTTTTCTCGTTATGGATTCACCTATTTAATTAAAGAAAAATCTGACGCCCTTGATAAACTCAAAATTTTTCGAAATGAGGTTGAGAAACAATTAGGAAGAGTCATCAAAGTTGTTCATTCTGATCGTGGAGGAGAATATTATGGTCGTTATACAGAATCTGGACAACACATGGGGCTTTTTGCAGAGTACTTACAAGAAAATGGTATAGTTGCTCAATACACTATGCCTGGTTCACCTGAGCAAAATGGCGTTGCTGAAAGGAGAAATCGCACTCTCATGGATATGGTTAGAAGTATGATGAGTAGAACAAATCTTCCAGAGTTTTTATGGGGTGAAGCACTTATGACTGCAACTTATATTTTAAATCGTGTTCCCAGTAAATCTGTTCCCAAAACCCCTTTTGAGTTGTGGACTGGGCGGAAGCCTAGTCTGAATCATCTTCGTGTATGGGGTTGTCCAGCTGAAGTAAAGATTTATGATCCTAATTTGAAAAAGTTAGATCCGAGAACAAATCGTTGTTATTTCATTGGTTATCCAATGCGCTCGAAAGGCTATCGCTTTTACTGTCCTACTCGTGGTACGCGAATTGTTGAATCTCAGACTGCTAAATTTCTGGAATTTGATGTTGCTGAAAAAATTCCTTCAACATCTCTTGAAATGGGGGAGTCATCTAAAGGAATTTGTATTCCTATGTCATTTTCAAGAGATGATAATAGTAGTCTCCATCCTACTCCAGTTGGTAATGCTCCCATTGTTGATGAATACATTGCTCCCGATATCGAAGATGATGAAGGTCCTATTATTGATGAAGGGCCTATTAATGATGAAGCTCCTATTGTTAATGAGAATCCTGTTATTGAAGAAATTCCAGTTGTGGAAGATGTTATTCAAAACAATGATCAACAAAGAGAAGTAATTCCAGAAGTACCTCCTCTAAGAAGATCTCAGAGACAAAAGAAGTCAACAAAGTGTCATGATAATTTTGTTTATCTTGGAGAAGGAGAATATGATATTGATCATTTTGTGGATCCTGTCACTTTTAGTGAAGCACTTAATAGTCCACAATCTTCAAAATGGTTAGCAGCTACGGATGATGAGATCGACTCCATGAAGAAAAATGGTGTATGGGAGCTAGTTTTATTACCTGATGGTTTTAAACCAATAGGTTGTAAGTGGATTTTAAAGGCTAAAAGGGATAAAAAGGGACAGATTGAAAGGTTTAAAGCGCGTTTAGTGGCTAAAGGCTTTACTCAAAGAGAAGGTATTGATTACACTGAAACTTTCTCAATTCGTTTCCACTAAAGATTCATTCAGAATTATTATGGCCTTAGTTGCGCATTTTGATTTAGAGTTGCATCAAATGGATGTTAAAGCTTGCTTTTCTGAATGGAGAATTGAATGAGGAAGTCTATATGTCTCAACCTGAAGGCTACAAGGAGAAAGGAAAAGAACACTTAGTTTGCAAGTTGAAACGATCCATTTATGGTCTCAAACAGGCATCTAGCCAGTGGTACTTGAAGTTTGACAAGGTTGTGACATCGTTTGGTTTCGTAGAGAACAAGTTTGATCAGTGTATTTATATGAAGATCAGTGGGAGTCGTTATATTTTTCTTGTTCTTTATGTAGATGACATTTTACTTGCAAGCAGTGATTTGTCACTACTAAATGAGACCAAAAATTTTCTGTCTTCCAATTTTGATATGAAAGATCTTGGAGAGGCATCCTATGTTTTGGGGATTGAGATCCATCGTGACAAGAATCGAAAAGTTCTTGGCTTATCTCAAGAAGCTTACATTAATCGTGTGCTCAAAAGGTTCAACATGGATTTGTGTAAAGCCGGTTCTGTTCCTATTCTGAAAGGGGACAAGTTCACTAAGCAGCAATGTCCTAAGAACGACTTGGAAAGAGGAGCAATGAAGAACATCCCTTATGCAAGTGTAGTAGGGAGTTTTATGTATGCTCAGGTTTGCACTCGACCTGACATAGCTTTCGTAGTAAATGTTCTTGGGAGATATTTATCTGATCCTGGCCATGATCATTGGGTTGCAGCCAAGAAAGTTTTGAGATATTTGCAAAGAACGAAGAGTTTTATGCTTGTGTATAAGCATGTTGACAATCTTCGAGTTGTTGGTTATTCAGATTCAGATTTTGGTGGTTGTGTAGATGATTTAAAGTCAACTTCTGGCTATATTTTCACCTTGGCGAGTCTTTGCTTTATTTCTTGGAAGAGTGTTAAACAGACTTGATCACATCATCTACTATGTATGCTGAGTTTGTTGCATGTTATGGGGCATCTTTGCAAGCTTTGTGGCTGAAGAATTTTATTTCGGAGATACGAGTGGTTGATTCTATTTCCACACCTATGCTAATCTATTGTGATAATAATGCTGCTGTTTTCTTTTCAAAGAATAACAAGATTAGTAGTGCTTCTAAACATATGGAAATAAAGTATCTCACTGTCAGAGACTTGGTCAAGAAAGGAGACATTGTCATTGAAAATTGCAAGACCGAGTCGATGTTAGCTGATCCTCTAACCAAAGGGTTAAGTGCCGTGTTGTTTAATAAACATGTTGTTAATATGGGCATTTTAGAATCTTTTGATCTTTTGGGTTAGTGGGAGTTTTGTTTTCTGTTTGTTTTTAGAAATTATTATTTATAATTTTCTGAATAAAGTTATGAACTACATTTTATGTTTCAATATTTTTTATTATTGAATGGATATGTTTTCAATTATGTTTTGTTATATTCTCGAGAATGATTGAATTGAAAGCATGTGGTTCATATTGTTGTGATCATTGTCTTTTAAATTTATTTGCTTATTGACAATGATATGTTGTTGGCTTAATTCTTTAAGCAAGTTTAGTGACACTTACTTATTTTAAGTGGTGTATGTTTAATTTCACTGGCTTATTTATTAAGCATCACGGTATCAGTGAAATTGAGGACTGATAAGGATATTATGTTATTTTAAATTGATCACATGTTGAACATAATTCCTTACCACACTACTAGACTTATTGACCATGTCGATTTAATACTTTGGTATTTGTGATTATGAATGTCTTTTGTTGAGTTAAAAACAATATGACTGTCATAGTTCATTATCAAAGGTTAAATTGGACCGGTATGTTGAGATGCTATCAGAGAACTATCATTTTTAAAGTGGCCACAAATGTTTTCCTGTTGTTCAACCCATGAGTCGTTTTCAAACAAAATTATTTTGATATATAATATATATGTATTAAAATCAATGTAGCCCAAGTGGGAGAATGTTAGACTTTTATTTGGGCTTACATTAAATTTTATTGGTTTTATTAAAACTTGGGTTGATTGGATAGTTCTTTGCTGTGTTAGCCCATGTTGTTGGTGATCAATTGTTAATGGGCTTAGCATCTGTGTGTAAAGTCTAGGTGAAGCAGAAGTGTGGGCTTTTCTAGTTGACTGAAGCCTTTGATGAGCAGGCCCAGCCCAACTAAGGTTTTGTAGCTAACTCCCCTCCCTAACTCTATAAATACATATTGTCTCATCACAATTGTATACTTTTGATAATCAGATAAATAAACTGCTTCTGATTTAGAGATCTAGAGAGGAAGACTTAGTTGATAGTATTGCACTATCAAAGTGGAGTAACTGCTGTGGATCAAACAGAGATAATTGCTATGGATCAATCAGGTACACATACCTAATTATTATATCTTATTATTGTGTTCTATGTTATATACAAATAGATCTTGGGTTAATTGTTAATTTATCTTACAATATTAACTTAAAATGGAATATTTTAGATATTTTTTAAGTTAATATCTTTTCGAATATTAACTTAAAATGGAATATTTTCAAATTAAGTGGTTACAACTTAATTTTTGATATTTAATTAAATTTAAATTTGAAAAATATTTAGGTTCTAGATTTTTTCTAATACAACCTAAATTATATATTTTTTCAAATTTTGTGGAAAAGATACTTAGTCAAATAAGATATTTTCTAGATAGTTATTTCTAGACTACTTATTATTTCTAATATTAAATAGGAAAATATTATACATTGTGAAATTAATTATTTATATAATTAATTTTGGTACAATTTATTTTAAGTATATTTTTCCTAGTATTAAACTAGAAATTAATAATTAAGTCTTCTCTACACTTAATTATTTATTTCTTGAATTTAATACATTTAATTAATTTGAAAATTAAATATCTAAGTTGATTTTCATCATGATACTTAAATATTTCTTTTTCATGACACTTAATTGAATAGAAAATTATTTTTAGTTGAAATTTATTTTTTCAACTAAATTTAAATAATTTTCAAAATATATTTTTTCTTTATTTTATTAATCAAATTTCGAAACTGCATTTCTTAAATGCTGGAATTTCGAATTTTATTTGAAAAATAGATTAAAGTTGTAAATTATTTATTTTAATTTTGGACCAACTTAAATCAATGATTTTTTCATTAATTGATTAATTTAAAATAAATTGAATTAAAGTATATTATTAGAAATTGAATTAATTAGTCAAAGGAAAATCTAGATAGATGATATTTTTGCTTGAAGTATTTTTCTAGTGTATTTAATTAAATAGAAAATTAATATTTAAGTTGATTTTCATCATCATACTTAAATATTTGAAATTTTTCTTATATATATTTAATTAAATAGGAAAATTATATTTTTTGTTGTAAATTAATTTTATTAATTAATTTTGGGCCAACATTAAATTAGAATAATTTTTCCAGGATTTATTTTTTTAGTTTAATATGCATTTTTTGAAAATTGTATTCTTAAATACTTTAATATTTCGAAATGCAATATATATTTATAGAAAATTAAATTTGAGTTGTAAATTAATTTAAATTAATTTTGTAACAACTTAAATTGAATATTTTTCTAAATATTTATTGGAAATTATTACTAAGATGGAAATAATTCATGTTATTTTCATATCCATCTAAGTAAAATTTATAAATATTAAATTAAAATTTATATTTAGAATTTTTCATTCTAAATTGGAAATTTTAATTAAATAAATATATATTTAAAATAAATAGAATAAATGAAGAGAATCAAAGAAAATACAACTCTTTTTAAATAATGAACTTTTAATTAAAAGACATTCGATCTCCATTGTGGGTTTTACACCGCGTTTGTTTTAGTGAGTAATTCTCCCTAATGGAGGAACGTTCATTAGCAATTTCGCACCGTTTAATCTCGAATGATAAGTAGTTTGTAAGTGTTTTGAATGGTATGGATCACCCTAATGGTGGCGACCATACTTGACTTGCAAGTTATGAAACAATGGTGGAAGCTCATAAGATAGAATTGCCTTGACTCTCGCCTAAACGGGACAACGCTGAATTCTAATCTTGATCGAATAAAAGGTTGCTAGAATGTTTATCATTTTAGATGAGCTGACAACTCTATTCAATGGATGATGCTTTGACTCTCGCCTAAACGGGACACTGTATCAGTTTGTTGAAAAACCTTGGAAATTATTTAGGATTGTAAGTTTTAGTATTTTCACTTGTCATTCCTACTTGCTATATGCTTATAATTTCTGAATTGTGTATGAATTTATATTGAACCATGTTATTTTCTGTTATTAAGTTGTAGTTTAATTTCGAATCTTCATTATTGGTCTAACATGTTTGTTTTTCTAATGAGATAAATCCCTAATGGATTTTGACCATTAGACATACATAATAGTGTTAGATCTCGAAAGATAAATATTGTATATGCGACATCTAGCTGTTCATCAATTGATGACACCTTAGACTAGTATTTTTACAATATGAAACAAGAAGATTACATAAATAAGATTACTTTGTCTTTCGCTAATCGAAGCATCGTTGGATTCTTATTTATAAACGAAATTATCCTAATTCCTCTTAGCTTATTCATTTCGAATTAGCTCAATAATATATCATTGGATGAATGGTCTATAAATCATTTCATGTCATTATATTTTCTCTTAAGAAATTAAATGATGCATATGATTATAATCCCGAAATTCTATTCCCAATTGATATAAATCCTCAATCTTAGAAATCTCCTACTTGTATGGACAAATCTGACTTAGAGTTTGTATTAGTAGTGGTGGTCCAAGATAGAATTACTCATTATATTTGGTATAAATTTAAGTCTTTGACTTTAATTTTAGATTCCAAATAGAAATTTTCTTATATTTCTAATTCCAGAATACAATACAGTTACACTTTCTCAAGTGTTTAATATCCATCTTCTATTAATGGATTAAAACTGTATGGAATATGAGTTAGGTATTCTGTGACCAGGATACACTTGCAGTATTCTAAGAACTCTTTGATGTAACTAAACCTATGTCATCAAAAGACACTACCACATTTTTTTAATCTATGGCATTTGTATCTTGTTCATAGTGGATTTGACAAGATCAATCTCTGCAAAAAGTTAATATGCCTATATCCACTGAAAGTAGTTAATCTCATTCGCAGATGGATGTACATTCAGGGGTGGA
This sequence comes from Cannabis sativa, assembly GCF_029168945.1. NCBI lineage: Eukaryota > Viridiplantae > Streptophyta > Magnoliopsida > Rosales > Cannabaceae > Cannabis > Cannabis sativa. Next base: position 26,503,444 of record NC_083602.1, on the reverse strand, counting down.
TATGAGTTTTTCGTTGTATTCTTAAAACGATAACTCTGGATTATACCTTAAGCAAAGAAATTTGAAATGTTTAAAAATTTCATTAATTTCTAGCAAAGGTTAAAACCATTAAGGTAAGTGGTTAAAGATCTTGCGAACTGATAGGGGTGGAGAAATAGTTAGTAGATATGCAGTTCAAAGATCATTAAATTGATTTTTGAATTATATCCAAACTTACCTCCCCAGAAATTTCGAGTTGCATATTGATGATTAGTTACTAGTCGTTGCCTAAATCCTTCTATGGTAATACAATTTCAGAATGATGTAATGGTTGGGTACTTAATGTAAATCATTACTAGATTCATGGATGACCTAATCAAAATCTTAAGAAAAGCTAGAACTGTTAACCATGGTTTGTTAGCTATTCTAAGTGATTAGGGGTGGACCATCCCATTGTCAATAGATAAGAAAGTATTTGTTCAAACAAATACTACTTTTCTAAGATAATGACTAAGTCTGAAAACAAGTAGCAAATAAAGGAGATATTTTTCTTGATTCCAAAAGTGTTCTATCATCTTATATAACATATGATGATCCCACTGCCTCTGTTGTCTTGTCACAACCAAAGAGGTTAATACCATTTAGTTTTCTTAGACATAATTCACGGTACCTTGTCGTAGTGGGAGAGTTTCTAGGCACTCGCCTTCTTATGACTTGGGAGACACTAGTGATCAAAATCCATTGTGAGTTTAAACAAGTAATGGATTGTCAAGATAAGAAACTAAGAAGAAAGCCAATAGAACTATGGTTTAATCCATTCACATGGAATAACCTAAAGTTTTCTATTACAAGGACATAAAAGGAAATTTTCGTTTATAAGTCCATTCAATAGACTTAACAAAACTTCCTGTTCCTAGTATTGTAGGTTTGAGTTTATCTAAACCTATGGCTTGTGGTATACCTGGTAATTACTTACTCCAATGCAAGCAACTTACTGTAGTGAGATGCTGAAGCATTTTCTTTCTAATGGCAATCTATAGAAGCTTCACAACTTCTTAAACATGGATTTTATTTATCTAAGGAAAAGTTTCAACTATTCCAGAAAAGATAAAGCCATGAAAAAATTTCTTATATCAACAGCGAGAGGTCTTAGATATGCTTTTGTATGCCTTAGACCAGACACCTGCTGTTGAGTGGGAGTAATGAGTAGGTATCAGATTAATCCAGGAGAAGAACATTGGAAGACAATCAAGTAAATCCTAAGATTAAGAAGAGGAACTATATGTTAGTCTATAAGGGTATGTTTAAAACTCTTAGACTACACCATATCAGATTTCGAAATTTGCCTTTGTGCTAGTAAATATCTCTGATAAGATGGTGGTTACTCTGGGGGTGGAATAGTGATTTTGGAGAAGTGTAAAAACCTATCTGAAGTCTCTAGGTCTACCAGAGAGAGACTGAATGTTAAAGCTGCAGGAAAGGTACTTATTCAGTCTAAGGAAAGTTCTATACATCTTTGGCACCATTCCAAATTGCCTTAAACTACTAGTGTTAATTTCCTGATTAACCAAAAGTAGTTGCCAAAGGTATAGAATCCAGTATCCCAAGAGAGTAGACATATAGAGAGGAATTTCACATTATCAATGATTTTGTGATTAAAGGAAGAGTAATGGTGGAGAAAAGGTTGTGTTTAATTCAATCTTTCAGATCCTATTACGAGGAGTTTACTACTACTACACTTGATTTGTATATCAAGGTGTTGAGATTATTTGAAACGCACTTTTTGTTTTATATTAGTGCAAGTGGGAGTTTGTTGGGTTTTATGCCCTAAATAAAACTCATTTCAATATAATCAGATTTACTTATTAATATAGATCAGAAATAACATTTAATGTTGCATGGTTCACATGATTTATTTCATGATTATATGTACATTATGTATAAATTCATCTGAAACCCTTTTCACATACTTGATCCTGTTTATTGTGCCGTTAACACATTGGAAAGTAAACATGACTATGTGAATAAAGTTTCCTAGATTTATCAGACATAGGGTTTTACTGATATGATAATCTACAACAGAGTTTACTTGCATTTGGAGAAGTGCTATGTTCTTTCCAGACAACCTCTACCCATCAGGTCTTTAGCTTTCAACAACGATATTCTCGGTATGTGTGCCCCCTGAACTTTACCCACGAACACTGCTGGGTTAGCACTATCGGGCTCAAACACCACCATCTTTCGTTTACAGTCAATCATCGCTCCATACTTAGACAGAAAATCCATTCCCAGGATTATGTCAAAATCAAATAATTTCAGTTCAATCAGATTGGCGGTCAACTCACAACCGTCAATCCAAAAAGACAAGGACCGGATCCACCTTGTGGATACTATCAGGTCTCCCGAGGGTAACAAGGTTCCAAACCCTGAAGCATAAATATCACATGGCTTATATAAACTTTCTATCACTCTATTTGATACATATGAATGAGTAGCTCCTGAATCAAATAACACAGTATAAGCACAACCATTAATAGATAACTGACCTGTCACAACTGACAGACTAGCATCAGCATCTGCCTGAGTTATAGTAAAAAGTCACCCCGGGTTCTGAGCAACATTCTTCTTAGGCTCTTCTTTCTTGGCTTGGGGACAGTCCCTGATAAAGTGGCCCACCACGCCACACTGGAAACATGCCTTGGCTCGACACTCACCAGGATGATGCTTCTTACATTTAGGGCACTCGGGGTATGACCGGAATGAGGACCCGCGACCTTGATGGCCACTTCTGTTTCCCCGAAACTTTCTATTTCCTCCTGAAGCTCCGGAAGCCTCAGCCTTCCGCTTGTGCTCAGGGTTGCTACTGTTGATCCCCTTACCGACATTACCACAAGCAGGAGGGTTTGATGCCATGGCGGCATCCTTTGTAGCCTGCTCTTTCATCACTTGCTGCTCGGCCTCTTCAGCAATTAAGGCGAAGTCTACCAGTCTCTTATACAGAGTGTCATGAGATGTGGTAATTTTCAAGTCTCGACTGATTGTAGCATTCAGTCCTCGAACATACTTTTGTTTTCTGGTAAAATCGGTAGGCACCAAATCACCAGCAAATTTAGATAGCCGGTCAAATTCCAGAGTATATTCGGCCACCGACATCTTCCCTTGAGTCAACTTCACAAAGTCTTCCTGGTGTGAAGTCCGTATAGCCACATCATAGAACTTTTCCTCAAAAAGTTTCTTAAACTCATCCCATGTCACACACTGACATCCCGGGTTTGATTCACTATGTCCCACCAGACCCGGGCATGATCTTGAAACATAAAGGCCGCACAATTTACCCTCTCAGTTCCCCTCACCCCCATATTATTGAGGATACGGGTAACAGTGCTCGTCCACTGATCAGCCTTGATAATGTCAATACCTCCCAAAAAAACTGGAGGTTGCAGCTTCACAAACCGCTCGAACACAGAGTCCCGGTGCGGCATAACATACCCTTGGTTACCCACCACTGGCACAAGAGCTGGTGGTAACCCTTGATTAGCTGGGATAGCTTGTTGCCTCAAACGTTGCAACTCTTCTTCTTCAAGAAGTATGACACTCCACTTTTCATGAAACATCTGCTGCCGCAGGAGGATTAGCATTATCAGCCCCCGCATTATCCCCCGGATTTTGCAGAGGTAGAGGCGGTGCTAGTGGATCGGTTCGGGTAGCCCCGAGCTCTACTTGCTCGCCCTGTGGTCTGGATGATTGTGGAGGGTCCATTACTAGTACCCCTGTAATCAACAACCCAGCGAGTTAACCACCGATACCACGCTTACACACTTATTGCCTTAAACCCTAACTCATCTATTTACCTCATGCATATTTACATAAACAATTAACATTTATAGCATGGCATCACATAACACATACATACTCTAGATGCTTGCATACTGCCTAAAATGGAAAGCGGTAAACAGATGATCACACATACAGTTAAGTATTTACTCTCAATACTTACTGCACCATGAGTCGAGCTTATCTCTGACGACGAATGTACATGTTCAGCCGGTCTACAGGAAGTTTAAAAACCTTAGCGCTCTGATACCAAATTGTAACGTCCTAAATAATTAGGCACGCTACCCAAAATACTTATGAAACCCTAATCCCCTAATCGAGATTACTAATTAAAATAGCGCAGAATTTAAACTTTTATATTAAACAGACTGAAAAATAAACTTGTAATATATTTAAACTTTTCAAAATAGTTGGGATCCCAAAAATATTTACAAACTTATTACAAGTTCTTTCTTACTAGCCGACCTAAGCGGCAAAATAGAATACAAAAGTCAACACTGTTAGACCCATAACCTGCTTGGTCTGAAGTGGCGTGAACATGTACATTCTTCGTCTGCTCCTGAAACTCATGGCTGATCAGCTAATGCCTTACCCTTTCCTGCACAGTAGAGCACCCGTGAGCCAAGCCCAGCAAGACCGTATAAATCATAACAAATATAATATGCTCATTCATATATGTCTGTATAGCACAGACCTAATCACTATATCAACATGCCCATTTATGTCTACGTGGCGTAGACCTACGTGTTGCGCTCACACATCTAATTAAATCTACGTGACGTAGACCCACGTGTTGCTCTCACACGTCTAAATACATTAAGGCCTTAGAAGTGGTTCATCTCGGTTATGTGTACCGAGTCCAACCTGATTATGCCTTTAGCGCATAATCCATAAATTTCATTTCAATTAACATGGCATGGCATTTATACACATATTTCACTAGGGTAATAACCTTAGGCTAACAAACCGTTCATATTAGGGTAATAACCCTAATCCCGGTTATAATAACTCACATATATCATATTCAACATAAGCGCCACTGCGCATACTCTACGTGCAAACTACTGTCTTACCTGTTGTCCAGTAATAGAAGGAGATTCCGAATCCCCGGGTGCTCCTGATCAGGTGCCGGTAATCCTAGTCACACAAATCTGAGATAATTCACACTTAGGGTTAACCCCTACCTTTTCACTCAATAAAATTAAAGCATGGCATTTACAATTCAGGTAATCATACAGAGCTCGGAACGAGCTTTCCAACGACATAAAGAACTCCCAAATCGGAGTTCAGAATCAAAAGTTACGAACTTTCGAAAATCAACTCAAAACTGCCCAAAAACACGAGGGCGGGCCGCGGCATGCTCCAGACCATGCCGCGGCACCTGGGACAAATTCCCAGGTCCACTCAAAGGAGCGGGCCACGGCATGCTCCAGAGCTCCAGAGCATGCCGCGGCATCTGGGTGCAGAACCCAGAAAACCAGCAGCAAACGTTCGAATTTTCAGCCCAAAACTCAATCTTTTCACTCCAAATTCTCAACCAATTCACAAATTAACCTATAGAATTATTAACACATAATAGATACTCAATTTAACATATTACATGCATTACAATCCCAGAATTCAGATTGCAAAAGCCATCTCAAAATCATGCATAAACATGGCACATCAAGCTCTTTGAACAAGAGCATCATCTTCAACTACTCAAACTATTTTCCAGCAATTAAACACCCTAGAAACACATGAATCCAAGCTAAAAACATACCATAAAATCTCAGCCAAAGTTCAATTACAATACTAAGCATCAAACATACATAGGTTTATTCAAGAACGTACTCAAATTAATCTCAAGAACACAACATGCAATTAAAAGACCAAATCATCCTTTTCCAAGCTTTTTCCAACATAAGTTTCAGCAACTAAACAAGATTAAAAATCATAAAAAGGTACCTTGATCCACAATAAAGCAAGAGCAATGGTCTTTCCTCCAAACTCAAGCCAAAAGCAGGCTTTTTCCCTCAACAATGTAAGCTTTAATTTGACAAATCAAGTTGAAAACATCAAAAGGGTAAGAGAGGGTGAGAGGGTTCGGGTGAGAGGATGAACAAACCAGAAAATCAATCCTTTTTCTTTCAAAAACCCCTTTAATTCAAAGTAATTTAATTATAGTCAAATGACCATTTTGCCCTTAGGGCTATATAACATACATACTCAATTTCAAGGGCATAAATGTCATTTCACACTCAAATATTGCCAAATAAATTTCAGATTATCACATGTCAAATAAAATGCCAAATAATCAATTCAATTTACATTTCGGGCCCGAACCCACTTCGGCCCGAAATTTTCGGGTGTGACTATACCGTGCCAACTTGTCAGAACACACCTGAAAAGACAACACAAGCATTCTATATAATAATATAGTTCTATTAAGCACGTAATTAAATTAATCTCAACAATGTACCCTTCTCGGGTCATAATTACCAAAATGCCCCTGGCTCACCAACGGGGTCTTAACATGTTACATTTCATATAATTTCACATATATTGAACTATATAATAATATAATTCCTCATTTAACTCATAATTATCTAATTAAGGTTTTGCTAATCCTTTTTCTCAATTCCGCGTATTACAACTACAGTACATATAAAGAATGGGAAAGAGTAGAAATGAGTAATCTAATATTCCCCCCTCAAGATGGACTATAGATATCATGCACAACCATCTTGCGAATATGTGTTGTAAGTGTAGTAGAAGGCAAAGGCTTTGTAAAAGCATTTGCCAATTGAAGTGTTGTGTTCACTGGTATCAGTCGAATAGTAGAGGCCTTGATCTTTTCTCGAATGAAATGGCAGTCAAGGTCGACGTGTTTGGTGCGTTTGTGAAGTGTGGGGCTGTTTGCTATATGTATGGTAGACTGGTTATCACAGTAGATGAAGGCAGAGGCTGTTTGAGTGATTTGGAAATCGTTCAAGAGGTATTGAATCCAAGTGATTTCACTGCTGGTGCTGGCAAGGGCTCTATATTCAGCCTCGGTAAAACTTTTAGAAACCGTAGTTTGTTTCTTTGTCTTCCAAGAAATTAGACAGTCACATATGAAAATGCAAAAACCAGTCACGGATCGCCTGGTTGTGGGGCAAGCAGCCTAGTTAGAGTCTGAAAAACCTCTGAGGTGCAAGGATGAATTGGAGTTGTAGAGAAGGCCTTGTCCAGGACTGCCTTTCAAATATCTGAGGAGGTGGTTCACGGCTTGCATATGTGGGGTTCTTGGAGATGACATAAATTGGCTCAAAGTATTGACAGCGAACGTGATGTCGGGCCTGGAAAGAGTAAGATAAAGAAGTCTTCCTATGATCTGTCTGTAGAAAGACGAATCATCTAAAAGATGTCCTTGTTGGTCATCAAGCTTTGTTCGTGGATCTATTGGGGTCTTGCCAGGTTTGCTGCCCGTGTAACTCGTGTCTTCAAGGAGCTGAAGAGTGTATTTTCTTTGAGACAGAAACACACCTTCTGTTGATCTTGCAATTTCAAAGCCTAAAAAGTATTTGAGTGGTCCTATGGCTTTGAGTTGAAATTGTGCATTAAGAGACTCTTGCAGCTGGTGAAGAAGTTGAATGTTGGGGCTTGTGATGATGATATCGTCAACATAGACGAGTAGGGCAATGAAATGGTCACCAAATCCCCGTGTGAACAAAGTGTAGTCGGCTTGAGATTGAGAGAAGCCTTCTGCAAGAAGAGCATCAGAGAGCTTCTTATACCATTGTCTTGATGATTGTTTTAGGCCATAGATAGACTTATGTAGATGACACACTAGAGTGGAACCGTCTTCTGTGTTGGGAGGTGTGAATCCCGGGGGTAAAGTCATGTAAACTTCTTCTTGGAGATCTCCATTGAGAAAGGCGTTGTTTATGTCGATTTGCAAAGTGGGCCATTGCTTGATGGATGAGATGGCCAGTAATAATTTGAAAGTAACCATTTTGGCAACAGGTGAAAAGGTATCAAAGAAGTCTAATCCTTCTTGTTGACTAAAACCTTGAGCCACTAGCCTTGCCTTGCACCTCTCAACAGAACCATCATTGTTGTATTTGATCTTGTAGACCCATCGACACCCAATAGCTCTCTTGTTGGGAGGAAGTTTGACCACAATCCATGTTTTATTTCGGAGAAGTGCATAGATTTCATTGTCCATAGCATCATTCCACACCTTGTATTGTCGAGCTTGGTTGTAATTCCTTGGTTCAAAGAGGGTAGTAACTGCAAGAATAAAATTTTTGTGAGACTGTGATAGCTTATCATAGGAAAGGAATTTATGAAGAGGGTGTGGTGTAGAAGATTGATCTTGTATGGTAGAGTTGCACTCATAGTCTCTTAAGTAGGCAGGTGGTCTGATAGTTCTTGTGGATTTTCGTGGTTGATTATGACTTGAGTTATCTGGAGTTTTTGTTCTGTTGATAGTAGCAGGAGCAATGTCAGGTGTAGAGATAGAATCTTGTGAAACGCTGTGATGTTGAGATGTTGGTGTTGTTGGAAATTATTTTACCAGGATCTTAGATCTACTCACAAGTATGTTTATTAACATCCTAAATATGAACTTTCTAAAACGATGAAATAAACACATATAAAGTTTAAGAAACCTTACATTGGGTGCAGCGGAACATAATGACTCCTTCCGTTCAGATATCTAGCCCTTGATTCCTTTCTGTAGCAGAGCATTATCAATATACCGAACACGGATCTCTTTCTCTGAATCTTTGATGCTGAAACTCCTTTGCTGATGATCTTTCTTCACGATCTTCCTCACTATGATTGAGGTATCACTTGATGTGTGTGGGCACTACTCATACACTAAGGATTTCAAAATTCAAAGGAAGAAGAAAGAAGAAGTGGTAGCTAAAGATAGGGAGAGAGAAGACTCAGTTTTTTCTCTGAAGGAAAAATAGAAAAATTTAAGTGTAATTTTTCTGAAGCCTTCACTATCTATTTATAGCATTCCACTAGGGTTAGGTTTGAATTATTTGGCATTAAAATAATGAAAAAATCAGTTTAAATTTCCTACAAAAGTGGCTGGCCCTATACAAGTGGATTTCGGCCTCACTTTTTACAATTTCGCAGTTTTATCTTTTCTACATCTGATTTTCTCAAAAACGCCAATTTTCTAATTCAACCATTTAAATGCCAATTCTAACTATTTAATAACTATAAATAATTATTAAATAATATTGTCATTTATCATATTTATTAATTGAACCATGCAAAGTATCATAATTAACAAATATGCCCCTAAAACTCTTTCCTTACAACTTCGCCCTTACTTAGTGAAAATTCACAAATAGACATAGTCTAATTTGAGAATTATAATTGATTAATCAAAACCAATTATATGAGTCTTACAAGCAATATTATCTCAACTAGTGGAGGGACCATGGGTCTATATAACCGAGCTTCCAATAAGTAGATCAAGAATTTATCACTAAAATTCACTAACTTATTAATTCTTCGTTGAATCCACGCATAGAACTTAGAATTGCACTCTCAGTATATAGAATGCTCTATATGTTCCACCATATAGACACATCATTAGTTATCCATTGTTATAATCCTAATGTGATCAATGATCCTCTATATGAATGATCTACACTGTAAAGGGATTAAATTACCGTTACACCCTACAATGTATTTATTCCTTAAAACACTTGACCCCGTATAAATGATATTTCAGCTTATGTGAAATGAGTACTCCACCATTTATGTTCGTTTGGTCAAGCTCGAAGGAGATCATCCTTTGCTTACTATTCGCCAGATAGAAGCTATAGATTCCATGTTTATGCTAGCGCTCCCACTCAATTGCACTACCGTGTTCCCAAAATGTACGTATCACCCTGACCTAAAAGTAGGCTTAACTAACAAATCAAAGAACACGAATAGCCTCTCGAGATTGAGCCTAATCATATCAGGATTAAGATCATTTGATCTAGGATCAACTAGGCGATATTGACTTGAATAGATATTACGGTAAGTTTAATAAATCTAAGTCAAAGTTCAATATCGGTCCCTTCCGATGCATACTCCATGCATCCAACCTGAGCTTTACTTTAACCAATGTTCTGGAAAGAACATAGTATTTCTCCAAATACAAGTAAACTCTTGTTGTAGATTATCATATCAGTAAAACCCTGTGTCTGATAAATCTAGGAAACTTTATTCACATAGTCATGTTTACTTTCCAATGTGTTGACGGCACAATAAACAGGATCAAGTATGTGAAAAGGGTTTCAGATGAATTTATACATTATGTACATATAATCATGAAATAAATCATGTGAACCATGCAACATTAAATGTTATTTCTGATCTATATTAATAAGTAAATCTGATTATATTGAAATGAGTTTTATTTAGGGCATAAAACCCAACAAACTCCCACTTACACTAATATAAAACAAAAAGTGCGTTTCAAATAATCTCAACACCTTGATATACAAATCAAGTGTAGTAGTAGTAGTAAACTCCTCGTAATAGGATCTGAAAGGTTGCATTAACCACAACCTTTTCTCCACCATTACTCTTCCTTAATCACAAAATCATTGATAATGTGAAATTCCTCTCTATATGTCTACTCTCTTGGGATACTGGATTCTATATCTTTGGCAACTACTTTTGGTTAATCAGGAAATTAACACTAGTAGTTTAAGGCAATTTGGAATGATGCCAAAAATGTATAGAACTTTCCTTAGACTGAATAAGTACCTTTCCTGCAACCTTAACATTCAGTCCCTCTCTGGTAGACCTAGAGACTTCAGATAGGTTTTTACACTTCTCCAAAATCACTATTCCACCCCCAGAGTAACCACCATCTTATCAGAAATATTTACTAGCACATAGGCAAATTTCGAAATCTGATGTGGTGTAGTCTAAGAGTTTTAAACACACTCTTATAGACTAACATATAGTTCCTCTTCTTAATCTTAGGATTTACTTGATTGTCTTCCAATGTTCTTCTCCTGGATTAATCTGATACCTACTCATTACTCCCACTTAACAGCAGGTGTCTGGTCTAAGGCATACAAAAGCATATCTAAGACCTCTCACCGTTGATATAAGAAATTTTTTCATGGCTTTATCTTTTCTGGAATAGTTAAGACTTTTCCTTAGATAAATAAAATCTATACCTAAGAAGTTGTAAAGCTTCTATAGATTGCCATTAGAAAGAAAATGCTTCAGCATCTTACTAAAATAAGTTGCTTGCATTAGAGTAAGTAATTACCAGGTATACCACAAGCCATAGGTTTGGATAAACTCAAACCTATAATACTAGGAACAGGAAGTTTTGTTAAGTCCATTGAATGGACTTATAAACGAAAATTTCCTTTTATGTCCTTGTAATAGAAAACTTTAGGTTACTCCATGTGAATGGATTAAACCATAGTTCTATTGGCTTTCTTCTTAGTTTCTTATCTTAACAATCCATTACTTGTTTAAACTCACAATGGATATTAATCACTAGTGTCTCCCAAGTCATAAGAAGGTGAGTTCCTAGAAACTCTCCCACTACGACAAGGTACCGTGAATTATGTCTAAGAAAATGGTATTGACCTCTTCGGTTGTGACAAGACAACAAAGGCAGTGGGATCATCATATGTTATATAAGATGATAGAACACTTTTGGAATCAAGAAAAATGTCTCCTTTATTTTCTACTTGTTTTCAGACTTAGTCATTATCTTAGAAAAGTAGTATTTGTTTGAACAAACACTTTCTTATCTATTGACAATGGGATGGTCCTCCCCTAATCACTTAGAATAGCTAAGAAACCATGGTTAACAGTTCTAGCTTTTCTTAAGATTTTGATTAGGTCATCCATGAATCTAGTAATGATTTACATTAAGTATACAACCATTACATCATTCTGAAATTGTATTATCATAGAAGGAATTAGGCAACGACTAGTAACTAATCATTAACATGCAACTCGAAATTTCTGGGGAGGTAAGTTTGGATATAATTCAAAAATCAATTTAATAATCTTTGAACTGTATATCTACTAACTATTTCTCCACCCCTATCAGTTCGCAAGATCTTTAACCACTTACCTTAATGGTTTTAACCTTTGCTAGAAATTAATGAAATTTTTAAACATTTCAAATTTCTTTGCTTAAGGTATAATCCAGAGTTATCGTTTTAAGAATACAACGAAAAACTCATATCCACCCCTGAATGTACATCCATCTGCGAATGAGATGAACTACTTTCAGTGGATATAGGCATATTAACTTTTTGCAGAGATTGATCTTGTCAAATCCACTATGAACAAGATACAAATGCCATAGATTAAAAAAAATGTGGTAGTGTCTATGATGACATAGGTTTAGTTACATCAAAGAGTTCTTAGAATACTGCAAGTGGATCCTGGTCACAGAATACCTAACTCATATTCCATACAGTTTTAATCCATTAATAGAAGATGGATATTAAACACTTGAGAAAGTGTAACTGTATTGTATTATGGAATTAGAAATATAAGAAAATTTCGATTTGGAATTTAAAATTAAAGTCAAAGACTTAAATTTATACCAAAAATAATGAGTAATTCTATCTTGGACCAGCACTACTAATACAAACTCTAAGTCAGATTTGCCCATACAAGTAGGAGATTTCTAAGATTGAGGTTTTATATCAATTGGGAATAGAATTTCGGGATTATAATCATATGCATCATTTAATTTCTTAAGAGAAAATATAGAATGACATGAAATGATTTATAGACCATTCATCCAATGATATGTTTTTAAAGCTAATTCGAAATGAATAAGCTAAGAGGAATTAGGATAATTTCGTTTATAAATAAGAATCCAACGATGCTTCGATTAGCGAAAGACAAAGTAATCTTATTTATGTAATCTTCTTGTTTCATATTGTAAAAATACTAGTCTAAGGTGTCATCAATTGATGAACAGCTAGATGTTGCATATACAATATTTATCTTTCGAGATCTTACACTATTATGTATGTCTAATGGTGAAAATCCATTAGGGATTTATCTCATTAGAAAAACAAACATGTTAGACCAACAATGAAGATTCGAAATTAAACTACAACTTAATAACAGAAAATAACATGGTTCAATATAAATTCATACACAATTCATAAATTATAAACATATAGCAAGTAGGAATGACTAGTGAAAATACTAAAACATACAATCTTAAATAATTTCCAAGGTTTTCAACAAACTGATACAGTGTCCCGGTAGGCGAGAGTCAAAGCATCATTTATTGAATAGAGTTGTCAGCTCATCTAAAATAGAAACCATTCTAGCAACCTTTTATTCGATCAAAATAAGAATCCAACGTTGTCCCGGTAGGCGAGAGTCAAGGTTATTCTCATTTTATGAGCTTCCACCATTGTTTCATGTTTCATAAGTTTATCTCTAAGTAGTCACCGTAGGGGAGAGTCTAATAGAGACGAAAACTTACAAAACACTTATCAAATGAAATCTTACGGTGTTAAATACGTTCAACGAATAACCATCCATAGGGGGACGAAGTCTAGCGTCTCGAGGTTATATTGAAAACATTTAACTTTTGTAAGACCAACAATGGAGATCGAATATCTTAATAATAATCAAGCTCATATTTAAAGTGAGTTGTATTTTCTTTGATTCTCTTTATTTAATTTACTTATTTTAAATATATATTTATTTAAAATTTCCAATTTAGAATGAAAAATTCTAAATGTAAATTTTAATTTAATATTTATAAATTTTACTTAGATGGATATAAAAATAACATGAATTATTTCCATCTTAGTAATAATTTCCAATAAATATTTAGAAAAATATTCAATTTAAGTTAATACAAAATTAATATAAATTAATTTACAACTCAAATTTAATTTTCTATAAATATATATTGCATTTTGAAAAATTAAAGTATTTAAGAATACAATTTTCGAAAATGCATGTTAAAATAAAAAATTAATCCTGAAAAAATTATTCTAATTTAATGTTGGCCCAAAATTAATTAATAAAATTAATTTACAACAAAAAATATAATTTTCCTATTTAATTAAATATATAAGAAAAATTTCAAATATTTAAGTATGATGATGAAAATCAACTTAAATATTAATTTTCTATTTAATTAAATACACTAGAAAAATACTTCAAGCAAAAATATCATCTATCTAGATTTTCCTTTGACTAATTAATTCAATTTCTAATAATATACTTTAATTCAATTTATTTTAAATTAATCAATAAATGAAAAAAATCATTGATTTAAGTTGATCCAAGAATTAATTAAAATAAATAATTAATTTACAACTTAATCTATTTTTCAAGATAAAATTCGAAATTCTAGCATTTAAGAAATGCAATTTCGAAAATTGATTAATAAAATAAAGAAAAAATATATTTTGAAAATTATTTAAATTTAGTTGAAAAAATAAATTTCAACTAAAAATAATTTTCTATTTAATTAAATGTCATGAAAAAGAAATATTTAAGTATGATGATAAAAATCAACTTAGATATTCAATTTTCAAATTAATTAAATGTATTAAATTCAAGAAATAAATAATTAAGTGTAGAGAAGGCTTAATTATTAATCTCTAGTTTAATACTAGGAAAAATATACTTAAAATAAATTGTACCAAAATTAATTAATAAATAATTAATTTCACAATGTATAATATTTTTCTATTTAATATTAGAATTAATAAGTAGTCTAGAAATAACTATCTAGAAAATATCTTATTTAACTAAGTATCTTTTCCACAAAATTTGAAAAAATATCTAATTTAAGTTGTATTAGAAAAAATCTAGAACTTAAATATTTTTCAAATTTAAATTTAATTAAATATCAAAAATTAAGTTATAACCACTTAATTTAAAAATATTCCATTTTAAGTTAATATTCGAAAAGATATTAACTTAAAAAATATCTAAAGAATCTTAATAACCAATGCCTAAAATTCCTCAACTTAATTTTGAAATTTGAAATTCAAAAGATATTCAGATTTAAGTTGGTTAGTTGTAGATAACTAAATATCAACTTAAATAGGAATATTTAATGAAAAATTTAAATTAGGCTTCAGAAAGAATCTAGATGGTTATAATTCTATATTTAATTAAATACAAGAAAATACACATAGTTTAGCTTAGAATAAAAAAATTCTTTAAACTATGTTTTTCTTAAATTAATTTCAAAATAAATGAAATTAATTATGTTGCTAATCAATTTTATTAGGTTAAACTAGTGTAATTAACCTAGTACAGTTGTTCAAATCAGGCAAATGGGCCTTCACAATTGGGGTGGTTCATGTGAGGGGGTGTTGGATTCAGTATGTCGTACCCACTTCTATGGCTCCCAACTCTCACACAAGGCCCAAAAGAGAGGAATTTAACCTTAATAAGAACAACTGTTATTATTGAATAAGCCCAATAACTAAATGGGCCTAAATAAATTCTATCAAGAACTATGATAATTTATTTTAGCAACAACAACCTATATGTATCTATAATCAAATTAAACACATAGGCTCACACAGACACACTTTGGATGGGTCCTATCATGTTGCTAGGTCATACACAGATGAAAGAAGATTGTAAATATACTTGTTACAAATTATTAACTTGACCAAGGGAGCCATCAGATCATTAGATCTGGCAAAAAGTAACAATGGCTATTTGCAATCAAGTAATAATAGGTTTTGAAAACTTACACATAAGCTAAAACACATACTCCTGCAACAAGGTTAGTTGGATAGTTGGATGTAGGATTTATTTAATTTTAAATTAAATAATTAATTTCAAAAATAATTAATAAAAAAAAAATTCGAAAGTTAAAAAAAAATTGAAAAATTCGAAATTTTTAAAAAATTTAAATTTAAAATTAAACCTACAATTTTGAAAAATTAGGTTTCAACCAACCTAAATATCATTTCAAAAATTTGCTAACTACTTTTAAATTTTAAATGTTATTTTATAAATAAAAATTAAATAAAAAATTAGAAAAGATAAATAAATATCTTTTTCAAATTTTAAATGTAATTTAAATAAATAAAATAACAAAATTTAAAAAATTAGCAAAATATTTTATATCATTTAAAAATTACATGATTATAAATATCTTATTTTTAAATTTAAAATAAGATAAGATATAATCAAATTTTAAAATAAGATAGATATTTAAGCAAGAAGATAGATACTAATTCTATTCAAATTCAAATTACACTAATATCTTGAATTAAATTTAAAAAATATTAAATTAATTCAAAATGATAATTAGAATTGAATTAGGAATAGTAATAGTATAAATACAAAACTATACAAAATCGGAAGTTAATTCCATGAAAAAGCATGAAAAATCGAAGAAAAACGAAAAAATTGTGAACTGTACGGACAGTTTCGCGATCGCAGGAAAATTTCAGCATAGCCCCGATTTTTTCAAATCTTCAAAAATTCATAACTAATTCAAATAAAATCGAAATTGAGTTCTGTAAAAGGCTAACTTGCTTAATTTTTTCAATACTATCCAATAAAAATAATTCCAGAAACAAAATCGCAATTATTTTTCACGAAAATTTACAAACATCAATCAATCATCAAATAACACTCAATACAACATGATACCATCCAAAGAACATACAAACAATCGTTTTAAAGTCCAAATTTCTTGCAAGTAAATCAATTACCATGGCTCTGAGGCCAGTTGTTGGAAATTATTTTACCAGGATCTTAGATCTACTCACAAGTATGTTTATTAACATCCTAAATATGAACTTTCTAAAACGATGAAATAAACACATATAAAGTTTAAGAAACCTTACATTGGGTGCAGCGAAACATAATGACTCCTTCCGTTCAGATATCTAGCCCTTGATTCCTTTCTGTAGCAGAGCATTATCAATATCTGAACCTGGATCTCTTTCTCTGAATCTTTGATGCTAAAACTCCTTTGCTGATGATCTTTCTTCACGATCTTCCTCACTATGATTGAGGTATCACTTGATGTGTGTGGGCACTACTCATACACTAAGGATTTCGAAATTCAAAGGAAGAAGAAAGAAGAAGTGGTAGCTAAAGATAGGGAGAGAGAAGACTCAGTTTTTTCTCTGAAGGAAAAATAGAAAAATTTAAGTGTAATTTTCCTAAAGCCTTCACTATCTATTTATAGCATTCCACTAGGGTTAGGTTTGAATTATTTGGCATTAAAATAATGAAAAAATCAGTGTAAATTTCCTACAAAAGTGGCTGGCCCTATACAAGTGAATTTGGGCCTCACTTTTTAAAATTTTGCAGTTTTATCTTTTCTGCATCTGATTTTCTCAAAAACGCCAATTTTCTAATTCAACCATTTAAATGCCAATTCTAACTATTTAATAACTATAAATAATTATTAAATAATATTGTCATTTATCATATTTATTAATTGAACCATGCAAAGTATCATAATTAACAAATATGCCCCTAAAACTCTTTCTTTACAACTTCGCCCTTACTTAGTGAAAATTCACAAATAGACATAGTCTAATTTGAGAATTATAATTGATTAATCAAAACCAATTATATGAGTCTTACAAGCAATATTATCTCAACTAGTGGGGGGACCATGAGTCTATATAACCGAGCTTCCAATAAGTAGATCAAGAATTTATCACTAAAATTCACTAACTTATTAATTCTTCGTTGAATCCACGCATAGAACTTAGAATTGCACTCTCAGTATATAGAATGCTCTATATGTTCCACCATATAGACACATCATTAGTTATCCATTGTTATAATCCTAATGTGATCAATGATCCTCTATATGAATGATCTACACTGTAAAGGGATTAAATTACCGTTACACCATACAATGTATTTATTCCTTAAAACACTTGACCCCGTATAAATGATATTGCAGCTTATGTGAAATGAGTACTCCACCATTTATGTTCGTTTGGTCAAGCTCGAAGGAGATCATCCTTTGCTTACTATTCGCCAGATAGAAGCTATAGATTCCATGTTTATGCTAGCGCTCCCACTCAGTTGCACTACCGTGTTCCCAAAATGTACGTATCACCCTGACCTAAAAGTAGGCTTAACTAACAAATCAAAGAACACGAATAGCCTCTCGAGATTGAGCCTAATCATATCAGGATTAAGATCATTTGATCTAGGATCAACTAGGCGATATTGACTTGAATAGATATTACGGTAAGTTTAATAAATCTAAGTCAAAGTTCAATATCGGTCCCTTCCAATGCATACTCCATGCATCCAACCTGAGCTTTACTTTAACCAATGTTCTGGAAAGAACATAGTATTTCTCCAAATACAAGTAAACTCTTGTTGTAGATTATCATATCAGTAAAACCCTGTGTCTGATAAATCTAGGAAACTTTATTCACATAGTCATGTTTACTTTCCAATGTGTTGACGGCACAATAAACAGGATCAAGTATGTGAAAAGGGTTTCAGATAAATTTATACATTATGTACATATAATCATGAAATAAATCATGTGAACCATGCAACATTAAATGTTATTTCTGATCTATATTAATAAGTAAATCTGATTATATTGAAATGAGTTTTATTTAGGGCATAAAACCCAACAGGTGTCTGCATATTGGGGTTTATGGCAGCAGCAATATTCTTAGTTACAACAGTATCTTGAGTGCTGTTAGTAGGTGTTTCTGCAGAAAAATCACTTACATATGTGTTAGATATATGAGAAGAAGGTAAAACAAGATGAGAGAAAGGGTCATCACCAATATCAGAGGTGTTAAGAGTGTGAAAAGGGAAAATATGTTCATGGAAAATGACATTTCTTGAGACAAAAATTTGTTTGTCATTTAAGTCATAAAGTTTGTAACCTTTGACGCCTTGTGGATATTCTATAAAAACACAAGGTCTTGCTCTTGGGGCAAACTTGGTGCGATTAGCAGTGAGAGTACAAGCAAAAGCAAGGCATCCAAAATTTCTTAGATTGGAATAATCTGGTGCAGTGTCAAATAATAACTTGAAAGGTGTTCTATTGTGAAGTAGAGGAGTTGGAGTTCTATTTATTAAAAAGGCAACTGTCATCACACATTCAGACCAGAACTTAATTGGCATTTTTGCTTGAAAGAAAAGAGCACGAGCCACATTTAATATATGTTGGTGTTTTCTTTTAGCAATGGCGTTTTGTTCAGGCGTTTCCACACAAGTAAAATCATGCATAATTCCAAGTTTGGCAAATAGATCTTTAAACACAAGTTCGGGGGCATTGTCAGAACGAAACTTCTTAATAGTGCACTGAAATTGTGTTTGAACATAAGAGATAAAATTAGGTATTATATCAACAACATCAGATTTATGCTTCAGTAAATAAATTCATGTGAATCTTGTGTGGTCATCAACCAAAGTGAGAAAATACTTAAAGTTAGAATGGGAACTGATGTGATAAGGGCCCCAAGTATCACAATGAACAATATCAATTTATTGACAGCAATAGAATTGTTATTAGGAAAAAGAAGTTTTCTTTGTTTAGCTAAAGGACAAACATAGCAAGGTTTATCTTTTTTTTTTGACGCGGTGATCAAAATCACACAAGATTATCAAAGCAGCAATCCACAATCGGTGACGGCACCTCCTCGAACCAGGATAGCTCATTGTCTAACCGAATGGCATGCTTTGCCAAACCATGCACTGCAAAATTCTCATCTCGAGCCACATGGGACAAAACTGCCCCCGGAAATTTAGACAATAAAGCTATAACGTCATCAAACAGCACCACATCACATTGAAGAAACACCTTCCCATTATTAACTAGTTGTCTTTAAAGCAAGGCGAAACTGAAAAATTGCAACACCAAAACAAAAGAACAGTTATATTAGAATGACAATCTTCAAAATAAAATAATATATAAAATTAAAAATTAACACACACTTCATAACTCTAACTCTCAGCAATACTAAAAAACTAAAAAATCAACAGAATTTCTAAGAATAACTAGCCAAAGGTATTACCCTTTGGCTAGTAACAACAAACTAGCACCCTAATATAAAAATGTTGAAAAATTATATCAAACAAATTAAGTTTAAAATTAGGATTATCAGTAATTCTCTGTAATTGTAGGTGCCCTCCACAAAATAACCTACAAAATAACAAAATAAAACTCTATTACCACACAATATAATGAAAAGATAATGTTAAATAACAATAGTAAACAAATCCATATTTAATATAAGGACCTAAACTTGAAATACTTATCTGTCAAAAAAGAACAAGTCGTTGAAATAGAAATCACGAGCAGAATCACTTCTCTTGCCAATTGACCAAACCACAAAATTACCCTAAACAAATAGGGACAAGCCATAAAATGGCACTAAAGCCAAAAAAGGCACAAAAGTCGTAAAAGGTATCAAAACTATCAAAAAATAGTGCAAAAAACCCATGTGATCTCATATATACTTTTAAACAAATATTAATACTATAATAGTCAAAATAAGGAGTAATTAACATCTTAATTAGAATTAAAATATCCCACAAAATATATATTTATATATAATATAATATTTTAAGAATTTTTAAATCAAAACTCAACTAAAATAAAATACATTTATTTATGGTAAAAATAATTAATTTAATAAAATTTAATTATGGTTTTAAAAAGTAATGGATAATGAATGCAAAAAGACATTATAAATTAATAACTTTATGTAAAATAAAATAATACATTTTAAGTGAAAAGCAATAGTAAGAAGATCTAAAATATTACACAAAATTATAAATGGTAAGAAAAAATTAAATGATAATATAAAAATAAATTTCCTTTAATGTAATTTAATGAGTTTCATAAATCTTTTCCTAAAAAAGTATCAAATATAATAATCAATATCAAATAAGATAATGAAAATAAAACTGAAATCAATCACGAGATAAAATTGGCACAGCCATTAAATTACAATCAAATTCTTAAATTAAATATATAATTAAAAATAAAAGTCAAAAACCTATTAAGTAAAATTAGCCTTATACAACCTACTATATACATATATTATAAAAATAGTATGAGACTTATTAAAGCTATTAAATTACAAAAATATTAAAGCAATACTAGTAAAAGATAATAGACTAAAATATTAAATTAAATTAAATAGTAGTACATCAACATAAAAATTTAAAATTCTACAATAAATAAATTTTTCTATTTTTAGAAAGAAACAATAGCTGTTAAGACAATTAAATTAATGAAAATTTGTCATAGGCATAAAATTATCATAATTAATTCTAAATCATAAATAATAACATAAATTTTACCTAAAAAGATGGAAAATTAATTATAATTAAATTAAAAGATACTAAATAGATCGAAAACATATATGTATAATATTTAATTAAAAATTTTACAAAAATAAAACAAATATATAGTATAACTACTTAAGGAAAAAATATAGTATGATTGAAAATTGAAATAAATTAATAAATAAGGAAATTAATAATTAAATAATTATGCCTAAAAATATAGTTGATTTATAAACTAATGATAATAATAAAATATACTTACTTTAATTTTGAATGCAAAAATAGCTAAAATTGGGAGAGAAAAAGGAGAATTACTCATGAGATATTGGACTTGTTAATGGCCGATCATTTCGCGATATTCTTGTCGATCTGAGCGAGAGAATGAAGGTTGCATCTAACAATGGTGTCCGCAAAAGTACACGTGTCCTCCGCCATATGCCCCGGCGGAGCATCCACTACGTACGATTCCACCGCCACCGTACCGAAGATCGAAGAATGAAGAGTCGTAACAGATCGGTAGTTCGTGAGTGTGTGTTCGCCGCCGACTATGCCGAAACTGATGATGTTGTTGGGTTTTATGCCCTAAATAAAACTCATTTCATATAATCAGATTTACTTATTAATAAAGATCAGAAATAACATTTTATGTTGCATGGTTCACATGATTTATTTCATGATTATATGTTTATAATGTATGAATTCTTTTTAAGTCCAGAACATATGAGTTGGTTAAAGATTATAGTGTTGTCAGCACAGTGGAATATAATCTTTATTATATGTTCAAAAGTTGATTCCCTGATTTGTCAGAACACTGGATTTAGACTGACATGGTATAATCAGCGATAGGTATTCTTACACCTTGGAAAAGTGTTATGTCCTTTCCAGGACATTGGCAAAGTTTACCAGTATCGGATGCATGGAGTATGCATTGGAATGGACCGATATTGAACTTTGAATTAGATTTTGAAACTTACCGTAATATCTATTCAATTCAATATCACTTGTTGATCCTAGATCACATGATCGAAATCCTGATATGGTTAGGCTCAATTTCAAGAGTATTATTCGTGTTCTTTGATTTGTTAGTTAAGCCTAATCTTTAGTCTGGGCAATACGTACATTTTGGGAACACGGTAGTGCAATTGAGTGGGGGAGCGCTAACATAAATATGGAATCTATAGCTTCTATTTGGCAAATAGAAGTAAAGGATGATTTCCTTCGAGCTTAACCAAACGAAGATAAATGGTGGAGATCTCATTTCACTTAGGTGAAATATCATTCATACAGGGTTAAGTGTTTTAAGAATAAAATACATTGTAGGGTGTTACGGTAATTTAATCCCTTTACAGTGTAAATCATCTATATAGAGGATCATTGATCACATTAGGGTTATAACAATGGATAACTAATGACGTGTCTATATCGTGGAACATATAGAGCGTTTCTATATGACTGAGAGTGCAATTCCAAGTTCTAAGTGTGGATTCAATGAGGAATTAATAAGTTAGGGAATTTACTTGGTAAATTCGGTTCGACTTATTGGAAGCTCGGTTATATAGACCCATGGTCCCCATACTAGTTGAGGCCATACTGCTTGTAAGACTCAGTTAATTGATTTTAATTAATCAATTATAATTCTAAAAGTTAGACTATGTCTACTTTATGAATTCTCACAGTTTAAGGATGAAATCGTAAAGAAAAGGGTTTCTAGGTTTAATTATTAATTAAGAGACTTTGTATGTCTAATTAATAATTATTTTAAATGACAATATTATTTAATAATCTATTTTAGTTATTAAATAATTAGTTTTGGCATTTAAATGATTAGAATTGGAAAAATGGCATTTTTGGAGAAATTGAAATAAAATTGAGGAAACTGCAAAATTCAAGTGAGGCCCATATTCCCTCTATGGCCGAAGCACTCCCTTTGTGTTTCCCAATTATTATTTTATTTTTTAATAGTCATGTAATTGCTAATCAAAGCCTAGCTATGATTGGAAAGTGGTGGATCACACTAAATAAGGCAGTTAATCAATTACACAGTAATTAAGGAAACTGTTTTATTTAGAAAGTTGTGCTCTCCCTTTTCCCTATATAAAGGAACCTTGTTCTCTTCTCTTGCATAACATTATATGGATGAAAAGCCACGAAATTAAGAGAGAAATTTCGAAATCCTTGTGAGATGAGTAGTGCCCACACACATCAAGTGGTATCTCAATCATAGTATGGAAGACTATGGAATTTCTGCATCAAAGAAGGAGAAAAGAAGATCCAGGTTCAGATCTTGGTGATGCTCTGCTACAGAAAGGAATCAAGGGCTAGAGATCTGAACGGAAGGAGTCATATTATTCCGCTGCACCCACTGTAAGGTTTTTTAACTTTATATGTGTTTATTTTCATTGTTTTAGAATTCATATTAGGTTGTTAATTCAACATACTTGTTAGTAAATCTAGATCCTGGTAAAATAATTTCCAACAGATGTGGCGTTCTTTGTCGAGGATCTCGAGTCTAACCGATCTGTTATTCTTCAGAAGACCTAAAACGACCTAAACAAATAATATATATATTTGTACAATATATTAAATGCAAATAATATATATCCAATAATATAAAACATTCACATTAAAATAAAAACACAAAACTATGCCAAGATAGCCGGAGTTGAAGTCGTCCGCTGTCTCTAGGAGAGGATGAGGCGTGCTTCGTTGCTGGCCCACCATGGCTTTGCTGTCGCTCCATTGAGCCAAAGAACGAGAGGTTTTTTATGAGAATTTTGTTGAGCATGGAAGAACCAATAGAACAATGCCTTGTTGATTGGAAGTTTTGATAGAGATTGATTAATCTGCATGTGTGTAGTAATGATCGTAGTGCTGCCAAAAGAGAAGAATTGTTCTTGCTGCTATCGGAGGTGGAGTATTGCTCTTGACGCTTGGATATCTTAGATATTGAATCTGCATTAGCAAAGTTTATCTTTGTGTAAAGAGCTAACAGTACAATTCAATTTGTCACTTAGAAGGGCAAGTCTCTTTTGAGATGGATGTCCCAATCTTGAATGCCAAAGATCAGCAGTCACAGAGAAGACATGAGCATTCTGAGTTGAAGCATCCATCACATAGAGGCCATCAATGGCCTTACCTCTGCCAATCTCCTTCTAGCTAGACTTGTCCTGGATAGAAAAACTGTCAGCATGAAATTTAACTGAAGCAGCCCCACTGTTAGTCAAGCAACTGACAGATGAAATATTATATTTGAAACTTGGGACAAAAAGAACATCAGAAAGAACTAAAGATTCATTTACAGCTATAGATCCACTTTGATGAACAGAAATATGATCATTATTTGGGAGAAGCAACCTGGTTTTTAAAATAGGGGAGACATATTGAAACATTTTTATATTGTTACATATATGTCGAGTAGCTCCTGAATCTATTATCCATGATTCATTACTAGGTGCAACATGATGGTGAGATAGTATGATACCTGTTGTTCTTGAGGAAGAACCAGGATCTGTAGTTGGCATACCAGTTTGTTGATTTGCAAGGAGATTTAAAAGCTGTTGATCCTGGAGGGCATTCAGTTGTGGCAGAACAGTGTGACCTTCATCATTGGGATCTTTCGAATCACTACTGGTTTGAAGTTGATTTGCTGCAGCCTCCTTTGATTTGTTACTTTTGAATCCTGGAGGATATCCATGGATCTTGTAGCATTTCTCAATGGTATGGCCAAGTATGTTGCAATGTGTACAAAAGGGTCTGTTCCTTTTTGATGGGTGATTCTTTGATCCTTGATTGTCAGATTTCGGGTTGGTATTTTTATCTGATTGAATAGAAAATGCCATGCTAGTATTAGAATCAATTCCAGAGGAAGAATTACCCTTTTGATTTTCTTCTTGAGTAACAAGATGGAAAACCCGATTGGCTTCTGGTAATGGATCCATTAAAAGTATACTCCTGCGTATTTGGGAAAAATGGTCTGAAAGCCCCATTAAAAACGACATGATGTACTCCATGTGGTGGTGTTCTTGGAGCTTCTTCACACCACTGCAAGTGCATCCATTGCAGGTACAATTGGGCCTGTAGTTTGACAACTCTTCCCATATTGTTTTTAGCCGAGTATTGTATATGCTGATGGACTGATTTTCTTGACGAAGATTCATCAAATTTTTTCTGAGATTGAATATATGCGGTCCGTTTTGTTGATGAAATCTGATCTTTAAATCTGTCCAGATAGCAGCTGCAGATTCATCGTAAAGCAAACTAGAAGAAATTTCTTTAGAAACCGAATTGAGAATCCAAGATATAACAATGTTATTATTTTTAATCCAGA
Organism: Cannabis sativa; assembly: GCF_029168945.1. Taxonomy (NCBI): domain Eukaryota; kingdom Viridiplantae; phylum Streptophyta; class Magnoliopsida; order Rosales; family Cannabaceae; genus Cannabis; species Cannabis sativa. The sequence continues at coordinate 26,478,030 of NC_083602.1, read as the reverse complement.
CATTGTAAAGATTATTATCAGAAATATGAGGTTTAGGTATAAAACCATCCAAGAACCCTAATTTGTTTTTGACAGAAATGGCAAGCTGCATCACACGGCTCCAAGATGTGTAATTGTCTTGCCCTGTTAGAGGCTGAGAAACAAGAATATTACCAGGGTTGTCGCCATGGTGCAGATAATATGGATCAGAAGGATCCTTAAGAGGACTTCTTGGATTCGTGACTGGATTGTTTCGATTTGCAGAAATGGCAGAACTTGGAACTCCAGTTTCAGCTCCATCTTCTTGATTGTCACCAGACATTCTTGATCAGGAAAGAACACTGGAAAGAAAATTCCAGGAGAGAAAGGAAAAGATTTCACAGGAAAGAATCTGTGAAAGAAGAAAAAAAAAGATGATAGATCAGTACGCTACCATTGTCGGAGAAGAAGACACGGGATGGTAGGAAGAGGCAGAAGCAAAGAAGATCAGTGGAGAAGCTTGCTTCTCTGCTCTGATACCATATTACGATAAGAATAACAGAGAGAACTGAAATTGAGACAAAGGTGAATTGAAGAAAGAGAATTCATTGATTGAATTAAGAGGGAATTACAGCAGTATATACACAGAGGAGAAAGACCAAAAACAGAACAAACTAACTAAATATTCGGTCGTTAACAAACATAACTAACAACCGTATATAACGGAAATAAGTAACACAACAGACTTCTTACAGTAAGGACTACAGTACATATAAAAAATGGGAAAGAGTAGAAATGAGTAATCTGATATGTGTGTATTTGTGTATATTTTTAAGTTTAAATTTTTTAATATATTATAAAGATGAGAGATCGTGTGGAGAGATTAATTGTATTTCCATTCGCTAAGGTTGCAATTCTGAGTCAAGTGTTGTTATGAGAAAAAATTATACTATTGTCAACCATTAACGAAATTCAAGAGCCAAAGCAGCAGGACCATGATCAACAAAAGTGCTCCAATTCCGATAAGAAATGTTAGCCCAAACAACACCAAAACCAAAAACTCCATCCTTCCAAGAAGCATCAATGAAGAAAATATGATTATCAAAACATGGTTCTGGAGCTGGTTGGAAAGGAATAGGTATAGCCATCATTGAGTTCCCTGTCTTAAGAAAATCAGAGAATTTTCTAGAAGTATTTGAAATAATATTCTCCACCTTTACCTCAATATCCTGGATCAAACTTTTATTCTTTTGATTTCAAATTCCATGAATAAGCAGCCGCAGTGCATCGACTGTTTATCCATCATGTCTGGCTCAAGAAATTTGCGATGGTTGTGTAAGAAATCCCTCAAAGAATCACCTTGAATGTTAGAGCTAAACATTGCAAACTCACCACCAAACAAGCAGCCTGAGCTACAAAGAAGTCTCTGAAAACATGCAGACTGTTTTTTTTTTTTGTATCTCCAAACAAAAAACGCAAGCTTTATCTTGGACAAATATGAGTTTTTCCTTCAAAGGAAGGGCATCTTATAACACTCTCCAAAGTATAATGCTGATGTGGGGATGGATACCAGGTCTCCAAATCACCAATTTGTCATCAAATCTACTCCTCGTATCATTTATATAAGTCTGTTTAATAGAAAAGACCATGAGCCTTTATTTTTCCAAACTACATAGTCTTCCTCAAGATGATTAAGCCTTGGTATTTGAAGAATTATGTTTCTCACTTCCTCACAAAAGAATTTTTCTATAAGATTAGGATTGCATTATGTGCCAATAGAGATCTCTGCTACCGATTTTCGATATAGATGTCGCACCCTACATCTCTCCATTAGATCTCTGAATTCCACAAAGTTCAGCCATGGTAGTCATGGGAAAGTTTTGTATTTTCGCAACCATGCCAGCTGAGATAGATAAAACATGACAGATAGTAAAAAAAATAAGGGTAAGAAAGAGTAAGATTACCATGAAAGAAAAGTCCAATTGTGTTTTGCACCACCACCACTAATGTTTTCACCTCAACCACCATAGTTCCCATCACCTGAACTGCCATTTCTGCCATCTCCACTTGACCCACCACCTGAAACTATTCAAATTCAATATTATAACTTTCAACAAATATTATAATGCACTATTGTTTATGATGTCTACCACTTTAGCTATAAAATAAAAGTATCATAGAGCAGTATAACTAATACATTTCAGTATTATAATTTTCAACAAATATACCCACTTACCAAATGGCCGCAAACCAATCCAAAAAATCACTCAATTCCCCTTTGAGACTGCCACCATTAATAGATTCAAGAGAATTTCTCACATAGGAGTGAGACAAGGAACAACTTTTAAATTTTCTTTGAGTGATATGTGGTTATCAAAGTTTGAGTCGGTAAGAAGCATGTGAGATGGGTAAGAAGCAGGGCCGGCCCTGACTTTTAGTGGGCCATAGAAAAAAAAAATTATTTTGGGCCCTTATTTAGAAAAAAAAATATGGTATTTTTCAAAATCAGTAAAAAAAATGGTATAATTTTAAAAAGTAAATATTTTTATTTTTGGGCCCCTGGGATAGGTGGGCCCTAGGCACAGGCCTAGCCCGCCTATGCCCAGGGCCGGGCCTGGTAAGAAGCCTCGACAACCCTGGATGATGTATATGAAATGGTTGTGATTTGCATAATTGAATAGTTGGAGCTATAATTTTTGAGCTTAAAAATTAGGGTTGGTAAAAATGGGTTAAGGGATTTCAAGGTATGCACAATGAAATCCATTACAGAACAAAAAAAAATGTTAATTATAAAAAACTCCAAACAACAAAATATAAATCGTTCTAATAGGCCTTTACATGAGATTTGGGGTTAGTAAATTAGAAAGGAAGATAAATTTAAAATTGGAGCTTTTTATACCAACAATTCTGTTACATAGCCACATTTATTAAAAAAAAATGTTAAGGTAGCGTTTGGTAATACTTTTTTAATCAGTTTTCTGTTTTTAAAATTGAAAAAGTGAAAATATTTTTCAAAAACATGTTCTATAAAACAATTTTTACTTTTCAATTTTTTAATTGAGAATCAAAATTTTAAAAACAAAAAAAAAATCACTTTTAATATTTTTTTAAGCATTTTTTTTTCTTAATCAATATTTTGGACTTCGATCAGACCTGGACCCAAATCTCCCCCACGGCCCTGGCGTTGAACCCGGCCTCTGAACTGAACCCAAATCCGACCTCGGACCTAGACCCGACGTAAATAAAATCAAAAAATGAATTTTACAGAATACACTTTTGTTTTCTGTTTTTAAAATTAAAAAATAAAAGTGGTTACAGAACGCATTTTTGTTTTTCAAAAACAAAATTTTTAAAAACAAAAATTTTACTTTCATTTTGTGATTAAAAAAATTAAAAAACAAAAGTGCTACCAAACGACACCTAAAAAAATTGTTAGACCAAGAATTCTGTTACATAGCCACATTTTATATAGAATAGATATATCATTGATAATTAAAATTATTTTGATTATCATCCATAATTAAAATTATATATCATATGCTTAAATTATGAAGATTTAATGACGATAGTGAACTGGTGATCGTTGTAAAGTACAAAATAAAGATATTTTTTTCTCGATACTTAGTTTCATCTTTGTTTACTTTTTTAATTTATTGGGAGACTTGAGAGGTATGAGACTATGATACTATACCTGGGTTATGACGTTTTTTTTTCTTCTAAATTATAAACTACAAAAGTAAAAAAGATACATAGGACAAAATTGTCATCCCAAAATTTAGACAATGAAGTTATAACATCCTCAAACAAAACACTCAAAGAGCTAGAACTTTAACTTGTAACACTAAAAGACTACTTGAAATATCTCAAAAAAAAAAAAATACCAAAAACTAAATTATATTACAATACAATCTACAAATAAAATAATATATCAATAAAATATTAAATTCTTCAAACTCTACCATTTAATTCTATCAAGTAAAATAAAAACTAATGAAATATATCTGTATATTAATTCTATTTACTTAATGATATTTTGTTAAAGTCTTGCATTGTCTACATTATATATTAATTCAATTCAATTATTTATTTTATTAAAAGTATTTATCAACTACAATTAGCTTTTAACAGTACTATTTCCAACAAATTGTCTTATAGTATTTTGAACAAAAAGGCCAAAATTAATTTTAAATAATACAAAACTTATGCAACTCTTTCTTATGCAAATTCAAACGGAGTGAAAAAAAAAAAACATATGCAAATTCTTTTACTTATGTTCTTTTACCTTGAAAATAATATAATGAACGAAAATAATTATTATAAATTTATGCTTACTTTAAAAAAGATAAAGACATTTCCTCTACGTAGTTAAAATTTGCATTCTTTATCTGTAGTACATCTAAAGAACAAAGAGACAAAATCGTAGTAGTTTAATAATTAATGGTAGCATAATAGAACACAAAAATTTGTTTCAATATGCAACTTCATCACATTAGCGTTTCATAGAAAAATTACAAAAGTATAGACCAAACACAAATAGATGCAACTGTACTTAATATGAACCTTAAAGTGCGTAAGAAAAAGAATGGTGACTAAATATTACTTATTAATTCCTCGCTAATATGTTTTATTAATGCTCATGAAAATAAGTCTATTGGTGGGTAATTACTTATGAAACATCTCTATGAAAATACTAAGTACATAATGCTAAAATATAAGAAATAAATTACTCCAGAGTTTACTCAAGTCAATAGCTAAAACTCCCATATGGGACATCTACCATCACCAACTTGTATGTCGTCATAACTGGATTGCATTTATTTTGAAGAAAAAAGTAAAATAGGAGATAAGTAACTTATACATACATACAAATTATACAAATTATGAGGGTACCTATGAGAATATTAGTAAGAAGATCATACAGAAGTTTGGTTCATATTTTTTTAATTGTAAAAGGTATATATGCAAAATTAAATCAATAATCACTAATACAATACCCAAGAAATCCAAAAAAAGAAAGAAAAAAGACAAATTAAATGGCAACTGATAACTAAAAAAAAAAAATGATTCAAAGCATGAAGGCATGTAAATACATAGATGCAAAACTATGCTTAAACTACTGTTAAGAAAGATTCAAACCTGAAGGGAAAACTATCAATTGATCCATGGTGTGTTGAAAAGAAAAATATCAATTAGCATTCTTGAAAAGAAAACTATCAACATCAAAAAAATAAGGTCCAAGCCTTGCAATCTGTAGGACAATAGATCGAAGCAGCATAAGAAGCCAAGTTTAAATCAAATTCAGTTTCTAAAAATAATAATAATAAAAAAGAATTGATATATACTTACATATATGTTAATTAGAAGAAGCTCCTGATTTCATTCAAATGCCGAAATACTTACTGCTGAAATCTGTTTGTTTGTATTGAAGGATTGCGGAATGAATTTGAAATCAAGGACCTCTGATAAAGTACATGAGGGACCTCAAAAATCATCTGATGTGGCCTATAAAATAAATTTACAATCATAAATTATACTTGCTTAAATGTATGGATTACTGCTTAAACTCTAAGGTAGTGCTTGGTTTACATGAATGAGTGTAGTAATAGAATTGCTATTCTTAAAGAAAAATCATTCAAGTGTTTGGTTTGTTTATTGTCATTGGAAAACTCATTCCAATAGGAATTGTAATTCATGTAAACTAGGAAATCACTTTTCCTAAATAAAATGACTTGAAAAGCTATTCTATACTAACCAAAAATTATTTTTCCTTATCTACCATTTTCATAAATAAGTGATTAAAGTTATAATTATATGGGTAACATTTTTTATTTTAAAACATATATCTATAATATTTAATATTATAATAGTATGTTTACTATTTTTACATAATTATAGGAAATCAATATTAATATTATTATTATATGAATAGAAGGTGTGATTATTAAAATTATATGAATAACATTTATGTTGATACTTAAATATTTAATATAAAATAGACTATTAAATTATTTAGAAATTTTTACATCAAAAATCCAATTTACACAATTTATTACAAAAAAACCCCTACACGCCTACATCAACTTTTTTACTTACCATCTTTGTTTTATTACTAAAATACCACTTACTAATTATTCCATGCACAGACACGTGTGCCATCCCCATCACACATCAATCAAATCCCACTCTCTTCCCTCTCTTTTTTTCTTTTCTTTCAATTTCATTTTCGATTTTTCCTTCTGTTTTTTTGTTGTTTGGAAGATCAATAACCTCCATTCATAAGCTTAACCACCCATTATTCATCACGTTTTTTCCCTCTCGTTTTTTGTTCATCCGAAAAATTTCAACTCCCACTCAACCCACGATTTCTCAACTGTTTTTCCCTCTCAGTTTCATCTTTTTTCAAATTTATTTATAAGATGGCAATCACTCGTTCATCATCATCACCTTCTCCAGTTCTCAAACAAATATCGAAAATGGGCAAGAAAACTTTGGCTAACAAATCCAAGGGTAAACGCCCGATCCTTGAAGAGTATGATTCTGATTTTGATGCTCCTCTGACCAAGAGTGGGAGGCCACATTCTTCGAAGAAAACGAAGCTCAACGTGGAGGAGCAAGCGGTTCTAGAAATTTCTGGGAAAAAAACTAGTGCCTCTGCTGAAGATCGAACAGAGGTTGGTTTTCAGTTTCATTCTCGTTTCCCCCTTTTTCAACATTTACACTTTTCCCAGATTTTTGCGTTTTTTTGTTCATTCTGCTTTGTGTAATTTTAGGGTTTCATTTTGAACATTTCGTTTTATGTAGTTTAATTTTTTAGTTCTTTATTGTTGGTTTTGAGCAATTTATTTTGTTCTTTTCTGGGTTTGGTTTTTAAATTTGATTTTGTTTTCTTTATTTTTAGTGTTTGATTGTGCTTTAGGTTTTGTATTTTGTTTTCATTTTTAGTGTGTACAATCAGTCGTATGTAGTTTCTTATTAGTTTTTTTTATAGTTTAATGCTGTTATGTTTGATGTGTTTTTCGATTTTCATTAGGTTTAGTTGTTTGCTGTTATTTTTTAGGTTTCAAAACGATTTCAGATCTTTGCTGTTTATTTTTGTATAGTTGTATCTGTTTGGTAGTTTGTTTGTAGTTTGTTTATAGTTTTATTGTAGTTTTCATACTGTATTATTCACGATTAATAATTTATTGTGGCCATTTTGGTTATTTTGCAGGTTTGGGACTACAAATTTAGTCATTCTGATTTCTATAGATCTAAGTGTGTATGCACTAGTATTTTTTCTGTGATAGATAATATTAAGAACACTTTGTCTGTTCATTTGCTTTCTATGTTTCGTGAAACTCAGTTTGGCCATTTTCTAGATATGCCTGAGTTTGTTTTTCATCCGCAAGTTGTCCATAGTTTATTACTGAGGGAAGTTTTCCAGCCCAATCCTAAAGAGTTTTGGGCTAAGGTTGCTGGCCGTTGCATACGGTTTAGTGTTGAGGAATTTTATTTGATTTCTGGAATTGATTGTTTCGGTGATTGCAACAAGTTGTTGTTTTCACAGGAAACAAATCAGTTGGTAGAAATCTGTTTTCGTGGTGTAAAAAGCATTGACCACAAAGCCATTGAGGATGCTTTTTTGGGTAGTCGGTGGGGTTTGGATGAGTCCCTTGGTTTGAAAATGGCTGTTTTGTATTTTATTCAGTGTTTTCTTCTTAGTAATACTCCTGATAAAGAAGTATCTAGGTTTGATCTAGATGTTGTGGATAGCGGTCGGTGGGACGAGTATTGTTGGGGTAGAGAATCCTTTGAATTGACAATTGATTCATTCAAAGGTAGAATTCAGCATGGGATTATTATAAAAAATAGGAAGGCAGAGAAGGGAGGCCAGTATGATGGTTGGTATAGGGCTTTGGGATGTCCTTGGGTTTTTACGGTTTGGTTTTATGAATGTTGTCCTGCTATGGTGAACTCTTTCTGTAAAAGAGTTTCATCTTCTATTTCAAGGATTCTGAACTGGAGTAACACCATTGTCACCAAAAATCCAACTCTTCGAGACTTGAAGGGCAAGATTTTTGATTTGCCGTTGGACAAGGTAATTTACAGTTTCTTTACTGTTTCTTTTCAGTTTTATTTATGTTGTTAATTTTTTGTTTTTTAAATTGTTTTTATATTTTCATATTATGTTTGATTATGCTGTTCAGTTGAAGATCAAAAACATGTGTCCTACTGATGAAGAGAGGCAGAAGCTTCAACTTGACGGTTTATTTCTCGATGAGTCTATTGATGATCGTGGTGTAGCGAAGCAATCCTTTGAGAGTGGGTCATCTTCAAAGAAATCTGATTCAGCGGATATTGATTTGATGAAATCTAAGTTGGAGATGGTCATTTCGAATCAATCATCATTGGTCGAAGACTTCATATCCTTGAGGTGTTTTGTTGATCTTAATTTCAAGTCCGTAATGACTGTAATTAAGGATATTTAGGAGAAGGTTAATGTCATTCATCGTCGTCCTTCTGATGAGGTATTTATTCATATTTTATTGTTTATGTTTTTTCATATTTTTTTTTTAGTTTCTTTACTGTTTCATTTATGTTGTTTGATTCAGGGAAAGTCATCTGATGAATTAGTAACTCAAGATTCTAATGATGATGGTGATGATGATGATGATGATGATGATGATGATGATGATGATGCTGAGGATGATGAGAAGCAACTGCCTGATCCAGAAAATATTGATTCGGACTCTGACGATGGTGGTGAGTTGGTTAAAGTTGGTGGTGATGCTGATGATGCTGACAAGGTTGTTACTGATGTTGCCCCTGCTGATGTGAATCCATCTGAGGCTGTTGGAGGGAGTGATAAAAATGCTAAGGATGTTGAGAAGCCAAAGGGCGATGAGTCTCGATTAAAGGGGGACGATTTCTTTGATGGGTTAAGCCAGCTTGAAATAGATGATGATCAAGTTGTGTTGGCTGGCTTGGAGGCTGTTGGTAAAATCCATGTAAGTGTATTTTTAATTGGTTGCAAGAAAATTAGGTTTCTTTTTGGTTGCTCAATAGTTTTTAGTTTGTTTTGCAACTGTTTAAATGCATTCTTTCTTTTTTAGGTCCCCGCACCCAATCCAGATGTTGTTGGTCAAAAGTCAGATGCCCTTCATACTGATGAAGAAACTGAGGACACTGTCTCTAATACACCTCTTTTGGATAAGAGGAAGCGTGCTCCGGCCTTGAAATCTCCTTTTGTTGATTTCGGGTCTGCTGATGTGGGGAGAACTCCAATGGAGCTTATGTCCTCAGGTTCTCAATCAGCTGGGGATGATAGGGATTTTAAAATGGTGACTTATGTGAAGGGCCTTTATGCTCTTAATGATGCGTTTGCTGATCCCGTATCTCCCGAGATTGAGGCAAAATTTGACGCTTGGATTGGTCAAGGATTGCTTAAACATCCTAGGTGACTGTTTTTATTAAATCTGTTTTTGTATTATGTTTTATTTTTCAGTTTTATTCTGGTTTTAATGCTATTTTTTTGTTGTTTTAGGCATTACAATTGTTATGTTGATGGTGCAAAGAAATTTACCCCGGGTTTTAGGCTAGGTGTTGATTATGTGGAGGATAAAAGTTGGTTTTATCATTTGGCTACATGCGACATGTTTATAAATGACTCGGTAAAGTTTCAAATTTCCATTGTAGTTATGATAGTTTGTTTTCAGTTGCTTTGTAAATATTTTTGAGTTTTGATACTGTATTACAGTTTTTTAACATTTGTTCAACTTTTTCATTTCTGTTTCTGTGTTGTTTTTGTTTCAGCATATGAACACCATATTCTATTACCTTCGGAAAAAGGTAAATATTCTTCCGCTGTGACGTTGAATTTTGCGACAACTGATTGTCTCTTTGATGATTCCATCCAAGCTTTGTACCACAAATATAACAAAGCCAAGTCAATGAAGACTAAGATGTCACACATTCACGCTGCCCATCCAATAGCTCATTACATCCGAGGTTTCCGCATTCCCTGTTCTAAGCCTTGGTATGAAGCCGATCATGTGTTATTCATCATCAATCTAAGAAGGGAAAGTCATTGGGTGTTTGGTCGTCTTGACTTGAATGAAGGGATTCTGTTTCTGTATAATTCTTTGAGGACTGCGAAAATGAATGCTGCAGCTAGGAATGCCATGAAGGCTTATTACGTATTGTTCTTTGCCTTTGTTTTTTGATTTACTTGGTTTCTGGAAGAATAGGTCACATGCTCCTGCTTTAGGTTCTGACCCTACAGCTCCTTTAAGAATCGTGGAGATTAGTGGTCTGCCGTCTCAGCAGAAAAAGTGAGTGTTTCTTTTAAGTTTATTTTATGTTGTTTTTTAGTTGCTAAACTGTTTATATTTTTTCTGTTTTTATAGTGATTGCGGAGCATATGTTGCTGCATTTGCCGAGTTCTTTATCCACGGAAAGGATGTCCCTGCGGACTTTGATATCGAAGTTTATCGTACTCGGCTTGCTACACTTTTCTTCTCATATGGCCAAAGGAAAATTGATGAAAGCATTGATAGCGAGGATGAGAAGCAAAGCAAGTCTTCTAAGGCTTCTAAATTGAAAAAATAGGATCTTTTATTTTGGTGACTATTTTGTGTTATTGGTTGAAGCTATTATCAGACAATAGTTAGTGTTATTGGTTGAATGTAGGTATTATATTTGATTTTATACTCTGGACCTGGTTTAAAACTTTTAGGATATTTGACATTTAGTCCTTATAATATGTTTATTGTATAGGTTTGTATTTCCTAAAGTTGTATGTTTTTTTTAATTGTTCAAGTTTTTATATACGGTCGCACAACTATGGAGAAACTATTATCCAACTGAATACAAACAATGTTTTTATATTTCTAAATTGTGCTATGAATGTATTTTTATTCTTTGTTTTTCCATTACTCCTTTTTCCTTTATTTAGTTATGTTTTATCAATTCTTACCTGACTGCTTTTAAAACTCTAAAGAAGAAGTTATTCCGGTACTTAATATTTACGAAGTGTCGCAACTGTAACAAAACGATTTTGCAACTATTAAAAAACTGTTTTAAATTTCATTAAAATGAAATCCCATGTATTTAGAACATAACATATCAACCTGTTTGAATTTGCACACAGAATTAAACAATTCAAATATTTCATATGTATCTATTTTATTGCTTGATTGTTGCATGTCTTTCGATTGTGTCCGTGTTGACCACATTTGCTGCACCTGTCATGTTTTTTTGTATCCCATTCAGATAAAAACCTTCGTTTCCTTGGTCTTCCAGATCTTATTTTCTGGTTTGGTGGCAGAACAATGATATCTTTTATGTTTTGTGGCACATCCCATGTTGTGTGATTGTGTACCGGATATGTTGAGCCGCTGTATGTTTCAAGTCATGTTCTTGTGGTGTAATAACCTGAACAGTAGTTGTAAACATTCAAGCTCATCTCTTTTATAACAGCAAGCGCATGAGCACACGGTAACTCGTCAAGTTGGAATCTGTTGCAACTGCATGTTTTCTCCTTGAGGTTGATGACCCATGATCTGGTTAGTTCAACGACTTCGAACATGGTCTCGTTTATTGGTTTTACCTGCGGATTAAGTAAATTTATAAAATTGTTATTATGTATAACAACGGCAAGCAAACTATTAAGAAACTATAATGCAACTAAAATATTAAACAGTTTATTACATTTTCTGTCAATGAGTCCACAAAGTTGTTGACTAATTTCTTCTCTGCTGTAGGTGTTAAAAATGTTGTTGTTTTCAGTGCTTTTTTCCTGTTTGTGTATGTCCATTGTTGTATCAAAGCTCTCAATGACTCCATCAGTGTTGTGATTGGTAGCTCTCTAGCTGCTAAGTTTGCTGCATTTAGAGATTCAGCAATGTTTGACCATTTGTGGTATCCAACTTGTTGTAAATATGGTCTGACACGGATGTCCAAGCTGTCCAACTCGCTCATATGGTATTCAAATTTCCTCTCTGTGAATGCTCTGGCTGCAGCGAAGAATGGTTTATCCAGCTTGCTTGCATTCTTCTTGAAGGTTGCTTTTAGGTTGCTTAACAGGTGGTATACACAATAACAATGTGTGATTTCTGGAAATACTTGAGCAGCTGCCTTAATTATGCTCTCATGTCTATCTGAGATCAAGCACTGTTCCTCTCTAATCCCATATGTTTCTCTTACTTTTGTGAAAAACCATTGCCATGAGTTGTTGTTTTCTGAATCCACAACAGAAAAAGCTAGTGGAAAAATGTGCTCATTTGCATCTTGTGTACAAGCAGAGAGCAATGTACCTCCATATGTTGATTTAAGGAAAGTTCTGTCAACAACTATTATAGGTTTGCATTTCTTCCATCCTTTTATTGAAGCATCCAGTGCGACAAACAAGTACTTGAAGCTGTTGTCATCCTCTGTTTGCATGTGCACTATTGTCTTGGGATTAGTTTTTTGCAACATGTGCAAAAAACCGGGCAGCAGCTTGTATGATTCGTTGGCTTTTCCTCGTAATTCTTCTTGCGCGTGCTCTTTGCTTCTCCATGCTTTCATGTAGTTCATTCTCACCCCATACTTGTGTTTCATTTCTCCTCTGATGTCTTGTGGCGTTTGAGTTGTTTTTATGTTGGTAAACCGTGGCTTGATGTAGTTTCCAATCAATTTCGTTGTAGCTTGTCTTTTGTCGGCAAATCTTATGTTTAGATCACAAGTGTGTATCACCTTTCTGTCGTACTTTCAAATGATGAATGACTTTGTTGGCCTGTTTCTGGATGCTGTTAGTGCCCACTTGCATTTTGGATCCAAACAACAAATCTTGTATGTTCTTGCACATGATTTTTTCACTCTGAATTGGAAGTTGTTCCTAATTGCATAGAAACCAAGCACACTCTGCAGTGTTTCTTTGTCTTTGTATATTTGTGCTTCTTCTATTTCAGGATGTTGCGGATCTGTGATTAGTAGTTCGTCATAATCTGTGATTTCTGGTTCCTTGTTTTTGTTGTTTTCCAGTTGCTCAACCATCTCCTCTGCCACAAGTTTTGCATAGTCCATGAAGTCAAAACTTTCTCCCCCAAATTCCAGTACTGTAGCTTCAATTGTATGTTGTTGATTTGTTGAGTCTTCTGTTGTTGCTGCATTGTATTCGATCGGTTGGAAGGGGCTTGTATGTGTAATTAATGAATTGTCATTTCCCAAGAATGATGCATTGATGGTTGTTGTTGGGTTGTGGATGACATTCATACGCAATGGGTATGTTGTGAAGTCGGGGTCCTTCAGTTTGAGTTGTATGTAGAAATGCAGGCTTTGATCATCCTTTATCCTCAATGGTTGGTATCCTTCCTTCACTTGATATTTCAGTTGCAAAACAGTGTTTTCTTGGTTGCACTCCAAGACATCTTTGAGTTTCTGTTGCAAATCTTCATAGTTACAATTGGCTGAAATGTAATGTCCACTGCTTCATAATTTTCATAATTCATTCGATCATCGAATTGTCCATTATAGAAGACTAGGAATGGAATGTCTTTCCTTTCCTGTGTTTTTGCAATGGTTATTAGTGCAAGGCAACGAATTTTAAAACTGGTTTGATTCTGTTGTGAAATAGAGTACAATCTTACTTCTATATCTGTCCCTTTGTTCAAGCATTGTATTTCCTGTCCTGATTCCTGCTTTTGCCATTTTTTTTGTTGTTTAATAAACTACAAAGAAACGAGAATAAAACTATTAAGAAACTTCAACAAATATTTCAAAAACTAACCATTTCTCAAACTGTTTTATCCTCTATCTTTTCCAAAATAAATTCCTGCAAAAAATGTAATTAAACTATTATTAAATGATGATGCAACTGTAAATCAACTTAAAAACCACAACTCTTCTCTCAAAATTACATAGTTCTTACTCATTGTCACTTTTCATCATGTTTATTTGAATCAGATCAATTTCCAACTATTTTAAAACTAATTTGCCACCATTTACATAAATCGTACCTTGTATATATGCTAGCTTTTGGTACTCGTCAATTGACACTTCTTCATGATTTGTAAACCATTTTAAAACGATAATGCAACTGTAAGGCAACGCAAAAAATTAAAAAAAGCCTTATTAGTATCATGTGGTTCCTTAATTAGAATCAGTTCTTGTTTTTTGTTGTTAGAATCTGAATTTTCTGTTGTACACTAGTGAATCAACCAGAATGCAACTGTGTATGACGTATATCATTGTTGAAAAAAATTTCATTTCATACCTTTTTTTGGATTTCAGGGGGAGCTCCAGATCTGTTCAATACAGATTTACATTGCTTCAATCTGGATTTTTGACGCTCGTTTGAGTGATATTGCACGATAAAAAACCGAAATCAAATGTTTAATTTCAGTTTCTCCACGGTTTTCTGGTCTTTTTTTTTTTTTTTTAAATTTTCTATTTAGATCCTTGGATTTGTTCATTTCCTATCGAAATTCGCCGGAATTTATGGTTGTTCTACGCTCGATCTGGTTTCATTCTGGTTGCGTAGCCGAGTGCATCGATGGAGGTTCCTTCATCGTCTCCGTTCGTGACGTGCGGCTGAAGGTATAGGTCAGATGGTATTTTTGTAATATATTCAATGTGGGCTGTACAAATGTTGATTGGGCCGACCCACAGTATTTTTGTAATATTTTACCCTTTTAGAATTTTCCTGTTTTTTTCCCAATTATTTATTTATATTTTATTATTTGATAATTAAATCTAAAAAAATACAGTTTGAGAGTGATACATAAATATATACTATTTTTTTATTTGTACCATAATGGTAATTTTATAAAATAAAAATTATTTTAAAAAAGTAAAGGACATTATGATCAAAATAATAAAAATTCCATTTCAATCCATACTATACCAAACATCACAATTCTTATTCAGATATTGATTTCATAGCCTTTACCAAATAAAAGAATAGAAATTCCATTCCATTCAATTCTTATTCTTGTTACCATTCTCAGTCCTATTCCATTTTTATTTTGTAACCAAACGCCACCTTATAGCAGCCACTGAAACCTTCCTTTTAGGGGTGTGCAGAAATGATCCAATCCAATGATAAACCAACCGATCCAATGTCAACCAACCGCCAAAAATTAAATATCCAATCATGATTAAATTGGATTAGATGATATTTTTGAAAATTCAACATTGGATCGGTCGGTTCTTGGATGACATGTAAATTCAATAGATCCAACCGATCAAATTCAATAATCATCGAATAGCATCTAATATTAAAATAGAAAATATATATATTATAAATTTATAATATTAAATATATTATATTTTAAAAACTAAAATAAAGAAAAAAAAAAACATAAACAAAACATCACCATTACGCATAGAATAGAGCCCCCTCTCTCTCTCTCTATATACTATATTTATTTTATTACATATTTTTTTTAAAAAAAACAAAACCCTAAACCAGACCCCTCTCTCTCTAACACCTCACCCCTCTTTGAAGCCGCTGCCCACTGGCCACTGCCCAGAGAGTGGACGACGACGGTGATTCGCTGCCCAGCGATTTGACGACGACGGAGACGACAGCATCTTCTCCCCTACTCGCTGACGACGACGGCCATCTCCTCCCTAAGTCGCCGACGGCATCTTCACTAACGACGGAAGCGACACAGCTTCTCCCTCCCCAACGACAACACAGCTCCTCCCTATCCAACGAAGACACATCTTCTTCCTTGCAAACGGCAGCAACTCAGGTCTTTTAACTTTCTCTTATTTTTCATTTTTCATAGTTAAACCCAAAAACCAGTGACTTAATTAGTTCATTTTTGTCTGATTAACCTGGTGAAAAGATGTAACCAATAATAGTTAATTTGATGAGTTGAAAAATCAGGATACATATTTGATTGTAAATATATGTTTTTGTGTTTTTCAGATATTAAATTGAATGTTGGAATGAACTTGCTAATTTATGAATTAGTGTCAAAGTTTTAAGTGTTTTCTTTAGTTTTTTGTAGTATAGATATATGTAAATGTATCATATTCTCTTAATTTCTGGTGCAATTTATAAACCCATTACCAATTTTTTTAAGAAGTTAGGTAATTGAGAGTGTTTATCTTCGAGAACCCACTTTGCACAAATTTGTTTTGGTTTACTTCATTTGAAGTTGGAGGTCTGGGTCCTCGGAAATTAGGTCTATTCTTGGACAATTTAAACAACTTTTTTTAATTTTTTTCCCGTATAATTCAATTGATTATTTGTTTTGAATGTGTATGGTAAGAATTAGAACTAGCTTTTTTAGATAGAAAGGTGAAAACATATAATTAATATTTAATGTCTCAACTATGATTGTACTCTGTATCGAATGTTGAAGTTCATAGGATATCAAGAAAATAGATACTATATCTCTTTAATTACTAGGAATTATGTGTACCTGATGAGAACCTCCCTGGGATTCCAATACAACAGTAGCAAACCAGTAAAATAACTAAGTAAGCCAACCACAGAGTTAACAATTCTTAACTTCTTCCAGATCAAATTCTATTTGTCTTATGTCCCTTTTGTTATTTATTTGGTTGTCTTGTCTTGTGTCCCTCTCTCATTGTAACATTATTTAAATTAGCATAAAATTCATGTTGAATTTGTTTTGTTGACAGGATAGGAAGAAATTCTAATTTCTAAAACAAGTTGATGAGTTCTTGAACACCAAGGTTGCACCTCAAGAGTTTGTGGATGAGATTAAGGTACTTTTACTATGATATAACATTCTTTTGTTTAAGAACTTATAGATATTAAATCCATAAATATATATATTTAAATTGATGTTCAAAATGTTGTATTTTTCATAATTTAATAGAAGAGTTTGAATATCTTATACATTCATCCATAGAAAAGTAGGTTCTGAGACTTTGTGTATTGCGGTGATAATTGAAGGTTGATAACTTGCCTGTTTTAGTGTAGTAGGATCTGTGAAATTTATGTGCTGCGGTGATATAAGGATGAGAACTTGTGTATTATCTGATTGTTTGCGATTGAAATTGACAGATGGTTAGGTTAATAAAATAGGGAAAATGCTGTCCGAAACGTGTTTAAGAATATGTGATTGGTTCGTAAACCAATGTTTAAAAAGGCGTTTTTGAGGCGCGCCTCAAGCTGAGGCGTTTGAACAGTGCCTCAAGGCGTGCGCCTTGCTGAGAAGAAGTGAGGCGTACGCCTCATGTGGAGAGGCGTTGAGTTGAGGCGTGAGGCGATGAGGCGTAAGAGGCCTCAAATTTTGTGTGTGAAATAGGCTATTTCAGCTCCAAAAAAAGGCCCAAATTGGTATTTTAAATTTAGTTTTCTGCTGCCTAATTTAAAAGACTTGAAAAACTTTAAAAAAGCCCAATAAAATACTTAAGTGAGCCCAAATAAAACTTAAAAATAAAACCCTAGTTTTATCTTCTTCATAGCAGCTCATCTCTTTCTTCACAGCACACAGCTGCTGCATATTGCTTCAAGTTCAACCCACGAAAAAAAAAAGCTTGCTGCTTCTTCTTCCTCTTAGGTGCTCTAAAAGTATTGATTCTATTAATTTTTGAGGCTTACGCCTCGCCTTACAAAAAAAAACCCCTCAAGGCTCATTTGCGTTTTTTTAAACATTGTCGTAAACTACTTTTGATAAATAAATTTGTTTAATACATTTTAATGAATGGGGTGCCAATATAATCGCCCCTAAATTTAATATCTGAAACATGTTTAAGAATATGTGATTGGTTCGTAAACTATTGTTGAGTGTTAAATACATGAATATGTGATTGGTATAAAATCTAGAAATATAACAGATATAGAATATGTTATTGGTAGAGTTGAATCTGAGTAGTACTTATTTGATAAAATTTATTAATTTAACTTACCTATAGGCTATAAATATAAATTTAGTTAAAACTTAAAACAAAAAACAAAGTTAACTAAACATCTCACCAATGATGCATTTATATAAAAGAAGAACGCCATAATGTATCTTTCACAACCGTACTCAAGAACTTACAGCAGTCATTATGTTGCATGAGCCTATCAACACTTGACAATAAAATTCATAAAAAATAAAAACTGAAACAATAAGAAGTTTAAAAGGAAAAGTCTTTGGCAATGCTAATCGTGCAAGATTGTTCTGTTTGGCTTGTTGCAGCAGTTCTTACCTCACTCCTAATTTCGGCTTCTATTACCAATCTTTCTTATTGTAACAATATTAAGTACATGTAAGAAATGAAAAAAGAAAAAGAAAAACCTAAAAAGTGCTATAATTGACCAGCTAATTAGAGGTTCCTTCTATATACAAGTGAACCTATATTAGAAGAATTATCTCACATTGACTTTTCTTATTATTTTGTTCCTCTTTTCAAAGACATGCCTAGCTACCAATCCATGTAAGCTTAACTTCAATTACCACAAAGATGGTTTTATACTCAAAACTATTAATTTATATTAACCCTCTACCATAAGCATCATTGCAATAGAACAATAAATAACATATTCTGAACCATATACCATATTGAATATGGGTTTTATCGTATAATTAGAAGCAAGATATTTAGAAAAAATGAGATATCTACCGGAGATCAACAAGTGCCTGCTCGACCAACTATTCCCTAAAGCAAGTGGATGAACTACATATTCAATATATATGTGAATTAGTTCCATAATTGTGAGCAAATAATGTACACAAAAATTAGAGTAAATATACTAGCCATAACATTTATCTGTATATATTATAACTTGATAAATACTAAATCACAATAACACAAATGCAGGTCCACTTCACATGATCCAAGATATATAAAACGTTAAAAAATTAAAACTAAACAACTTGAAAATTTAGGTTAAACACATTCAAAGCCCAAAGTTTACAGCAAATGATATATCATGTAAAGTTAAACCCCAGAAAAATAACATTCGCATTTCACAATCAATTGTTTTATAAACATCTAAGGATGATACATGAACACTTACATCTTTCTGAAACGTTAAAAGAGAAGTGAAAAAGCAAGAGAACATTGAATATTGATAGACCTCCATGGAAAGGCTATATCTAGATCTATTACCAAATTTTTTACAGGGAAAGGGCTGAATGAGGATGGAGGGACTACAGTGTACATAAGAATGATGATCAGATGAGATCAACAAAAGAGATAAGCTACAGTGTCAACGTGGTCTGGACTACAATGGTGGACTGGAACTGGAGGTCATAGATTCTGTTGTAGGCTGCTAAAGAGAGAATAATAAAGTACAAAAGATAATGTGAATAGATTTTTGGATTTAGGAGTTGGATTTTGAGAGAACAATCAATTTATGTTTTCAAGGTTTGCCTTAAATTTGATATTTGAAAATAAATTTTAAAAATTATTAACCAATTAGCTGTTTAGATTTTAGATGGCCCGACAGATTTAGTTTCCAAACCATAAAGTTGAATTCAAATTCTAATACGAGCGAGGCCTTAAGGGTTTGATCAGTTCGTGAATATAAAACTATATGTTAGAGCTTAGAAAAGTCTAATTCTGAAAATTGATTCCTTTCCATTTCATTACCTCCAACCAAATGCAACCTAAAAGTTAAATAAATTAGTGAAAAATAAGTCTCCATTCTCTAAGAAGATCTTGAAAAGTAAAGCCCTCAAAAGCCTTGTCTTGTAAACCCAAGTTGCTACCCATAATATAACCTTCTTCCAAAGGTCTCCTGCATCATTCTTGTGTTGTGACCTTTTCCCAAAGGTCTCAGAATCACACTTTATTAAAATACAGTTTTCTAATTACGAGCTAATCATATAATTACTTTCTTGCACCTATTATGTTTGTTGAAATGGTCTAGCATTATACCTATGTATCCTTGTGTAAGTTTGTGTATTTAAATTGCTATTTGATTTCAACTTGGATGTTGGTACATATTTGAACACTCAATTGGGATTCTTATATGAAGCTTTTGAACTAAATACTTTCTAATTCATCTTTATCCTTTAATGTTCTTAAAGTTGTAATTATTTTTTTAGAAACAAAGGTATTTTGATATTGACTTTTACAATTCATTTAAAGTTTTCAGGCAACAAGGTTCATTACTTATGGGACGTAATATACGCCATTCCGAATCTCCTATTAGGGGTAGAAGTCCTCCTCGTAGGAGGAGTCCATCACGGAGGGAGAGATCACCGACACGGCATAGGAGCTCCCATAAGGGTGGCTCTCCAATTAAAGAGAAACCTCGACGTGATGTTAAGTCTCCTAAGCATGGAAGATCAATATCACCTTTTCCTCGTTCTCGATCACGGTCCCCTTCTCCACGAACGAAAAGGTTGAGGAGAGCACAAGCTGGAAGTGATGAGAGAGGACATGAAATAAATCATGGTAGAGGAAGTGAAAGGGGTGCACATAAGGACAGGGGTCAAGAAAAAGAAACTGGGAGAGAGAGGAAGGAGAGATGGTCAGATAGAGATGACCTCGATAGTAATCCTTTAAGATCAAGGCATGGTAATGCTACTTCTCCTTTGAAACATAACCAAAGGAGTAGACATAGATCTTACTCACCTCAACCATCTGGCGAAAACAAAAATCATGAAAGGGAGAAAGTAAATGAGGGAAGCCAAGAGAGGAAAAATGGTAGAGGAAGTAATAGAGCTACAGGGGAAAGACGACAAGATATAGATATTGAGAGCATGAGAACAGAGAGAAGATCTAGGAGAGATGGTAATGATCACAAGTCTTTAAAATCAAAAGATGGAATTTCTACATCTCCATCTAGTTGGCATCACAGGAACAAAAACAAATCTCACTCTCCTCAGCCAGTTGCTGATACTCGAGCTCGTGATGAGGTGTTTGGTGATATTAACTCCTTCACATACCCTTTTATTATTTTTAGTGTGGCAAAAGATTCCTTTTTGGTTGCTATTTATAGTATGGCAAAAGATTCCTTTTAGAGAATAAATATCCCTTTTTTAAAAAATTGTCATATTTTTGTTGAAGTTTTCTACAGACTATTGAATCACAATTTTTTTTCTACCTATGGCTAGATATGTAAGTGGAAAATAGCATAGGATTATTCTTATGTGTTATTAGATGTTATGTTGACTTGTTGATTTGATGGGCAACGAGATGACTATAATATGGCTTCTCAGTTTAATCTTTTATGTGAATGTGAAGTTTGACCATAAAATATAAAAATGGTAGGAGTATGGATGCTCTTATGTATATGTATTAAATCTTTTGATTGGCATTATCTTACTCATACTTGTAAATGAAATTTAAAATGAAGCTTCTTAAATCTCAAATGCTAGATTTCGCCAAATTACAATTGGTGGTTCAGTTTGTTGTTTCTGAAGCATTAGTCAAATGCTAGCAAAATGTCATATTAACACCCTTCTTTTTGGTACCTTTCTAAAAAAATACCCTTCATTTGGTACTTCCAGCATATTAAATTTCTTATTAATATGTGCAGTACATTTTGTGATGTCTTTTATGGAATTGGTTACTTTAGTTACTTATTTTGGCTTGATGCTTACCAAAATTTCCTAACTATTCTTTTGAATTTATGTTTCAGGAGCCAACTATAAAAGAATCTGAAGAAAGGTGAATTGCAATTTAGTTCGAATTTTCTTCTTATGCTTAGACTGAACAAAACAATTCAGGAATTGTATCTAATACAATAGGGCATTTTGTTTTATTTTGTGTGGAATTACTTTTGGAGGAATTTCAATTTTGTTTTTGTGTACAGTGTTACCTTTTTTTTGGTGGTTTGGAAGTGGTGCTCGACTGGTGAAGTAGCATGTCGTAATTAATGAGCAGCATACATCTTGACATTGTTTTAAAGTGGCAATCTTCATTTAAGTACCGAGCAATGGCAACAGTAATAATAATTTAATTAACCAATAAATACGTCAAAACCACAAAATAAAAAGTAGCAAATCGTAGTATGGTAAAAATATTTTAAATGGGGTCCTTGAGAGGTGTCATTAATGGAATTTATCCAGGTGTTGCTATTGGACGGTCTGAAAGCATGTGGAGTGCAGTGCATCACGTTTGATTATAATTTTAGGCTTTGCTTTTTTTTTTCCTTTCTTTTTTTTTGTTGGTTTAACCTCTTATTTGATGTTGCTTACTTGGGCAGGGATAATGAAGATGACTCCGTCTCTAAAATGAAAATTGCTGAGGATGCGCTAGCAGCAAAACAGAAGGTAAATTGTTGCGTAGTTACAGGCTCTTTGTGTTTCCTATTCTTCGTATTACTTTTTGGGTAGGTTGAAATTTATGGATTGAAATTTCTTCCTCATTTTCCTAGCTAAATTTTTGACTTCCAGGAGAAACCTTCATTTGAGCTTTCAGGAAAGCTCGCCGCAGAAACTAATAGAGTCAGAGGTGAGCTATGCATTATTTGCTCGGATTTTGATGAGGAAAGTCTTTTTTTCCTCTTTTTAGTTTCTATATAAGTATGGGCTTCAAATTTTCTCTGTAAAGTCTTATTATGTTTGTCTTACACTTTGTGTCATTGTCATTTTTACCCTTGATAAAGAAAAATAAATATTGGGGAAACACTGACCTATCTAATTGCCATTACTGTCAGGTATAACATTGTTGTTCAATGAACCCCCTGACGCAAGGAAACCTGATGTAAGGTGGCGGCTTTATGTTTTCAAGAATGGTGAAGCTCTCAATGGCAAGTTTTAGGCATTTTAATCCTTCCAAATATCTCCTAGTTAGTGTTTCACTTGTGAAGCGTTCATCCCTTCAATGGGCTTTCTACGTGGAATCTACGACCACTTTCTTTCTGTGATTGTTGTTTCCTTTGGTTCATCATTGCCTACAATATGTCTTCATGCTTGTCATTTGCTTGCTGTATATTTTAATAAGGAACATTTTATTCTCAGAACCCTTGTACATACACCGTCAAAGCTGCTACCTTTTTGGGAGAGAAAGAAGGGTGGCAGATGTTCCTACTGACCACCCATCCTGCAGCAAGCAACATGCTGTTATACAATTTCGGTACGTTTGTAGTACACAGTTTTGTTGTTGATTTATGTTGGAAATTATTATTCTCATTTTTGTAACTACTTGCCAGGCAAGTAGAGAAGGAGAAACCTGATGGTACTCTAACAAAGCAAGTAAAGTAAGCTGGTTTTGACTTGTCCTTGTTTCCAGTAATCAGAAATGAATATTACGAGTGTTATATCTAACTTCTGTTATGCAGGCCTTATGTAATGGATCTTGGAAGTACAAACAAAACTTTTCTCAATGTAAGTTGCTCACTTACTTTATGTCTATATTTAGTTGTAATATTTTTGCTCATTTGTTTGCATTGTACGGAATAAATTTTGCGTTCTGCACTGGTTCTAACCTTCTATTTTTGGGTGCTAACACAGGATGTTGCCATTGAATCTGAACGTTATTATGAGCTTCACGAAAAAGATACTATTAAGTTTGGCAACAGTAGGTAAGCCAGGAATTTTTGCCTTTACCTATAGTGATCAGATGTTTCCTTAAGAAGAACTTGCCTTTTGATTATTAAGCCCATTTGTTCTGGTGTCATAGTTTCCTCTGCGATTTCGGCTGATCTGATTTGGTTGCTGCACTAGTTATTGTTACTGACCTGCAGTTATTTATACATTTTTTTATCTGTTCTACATTTGCAGCCGAGAGTATGTGCTATTGCATGAGAACTCAGCCCAATGAGAGATTGGAGACTAATTTGCTTTTTCTGAAGTTCACTTTAATGTTTGTGCATGGAGACGAGTATTTTACTTGAGGGTGTTTTTTTGGTTCTTAGCCATCCAGTGATGTGTGAAAACTTATCTCTAATTTTGTAAGTCATTAACTTGGGGAGCACTTCACCTGGCTATACCCTAAACTAGCTACTAGCTTTATGTCTTAGCAACTTATCTCTAGTGATAAATGCAAGGTATCATCTGTTGTTTTTTTTTTTCAACTTACTAATTTATCAATGGAGACGTTTTTCCTCTTATTATTATTTGAAATGTTCTCACATATCCAAGTGAACAGTTGAATTGTGTTATGTAAATTTTATTTTAAAATTTATTTCAATAATTTTATTTATAGTATATGATAGTGGCAAATAGTGCCACTGCCAATTTCAAATAGTGCTTCATGTTACACTATAATTGGAAAAAAGAAAAAATCAAGCGTAATACCACTATTGATGTCTTTTGTTCAAAAAATATGTTATTCTCTCTTATAGTCGTCGAAAACCTTCCTATCCAGAATATACCAACCAGGCACCTCACCACCAACGATCGACCGACCACGCCTAATGCCAGTTTATGTTGAACAAAAAAATATTATATAAATAATTTTTTTATAAACCGTATTAAATCTAATAAAAATAATAAAAAAAAGATTATTTTACAAATACATAAAAATAACAAAAAAATATTACAAAAATACGGTTTCACGAAATATTTTTACGATTTTTTTAATTTTATTTACAGAAAATACAGTCTTTTTATGTTGTACTCTTGTTAATTTGTTGTTGATTTTTTATTATATGTATGTTATTTTTTGTTGTTGTTTTGATGTTATTTAGATGATATTTTCATGTAACTGTTATGTAGTTTTCTTGTTGTTTTCGTGTTATTTATATGGAAAACAGTAAAAATGTAAAAAACAATTCTTTAAACGTAAAATTGTATTTTTTTTTTTACAAAAAATAGTGTCTTATGTAATTATTTCAAAAAAAATGTAAAAAGTTAGTAAAAGGTGAGGAAAATGAGAAGTTGAAAATACATTTTTTTTTTACATTAATTAAGTTTACATCTAAATAAATTTTACTTCAAATATAAATTTTTTATAAATATTGTATCCAAATTACACTCACACACTCACATAACCAAGATATAATTTTAAACATAATAGATTGTGTTCTTTGGAGATGAATGTGTAGGTTTATGAGAAAGTTGAAACAAAATTTTGGTTAAAGAAATATAGAGACTATCGTGAGATAATAGGAATAAAATTAAAAAAATAATTAAAAAAAAAGAAGATAAATATAATAAATTTTGAAAGAGTAGATAAAAATTAAAAGCATAAATGTAAAAGAGGTGTGTAATGTAATTTTGTCAAGTATCTCTCCACTCACTATCACTACTCATATTTCTATTAGGGTTCGTTTGGTACGCCATATTACACCGTATTGTATTGTATAATATTATATTAAATTATATTTTATTCAATATTTTTATGTAAAATTATATGTGGTATTAATTTTTATGGGCACCTAAATATATAATATTTTAGTATAAACTAAAATTTAACATATTATTATATAAAAATATGATTTATAATCTAATTCAATATAATACAATACAATGCGATCTAATACGACGTTACAAACGAGCCTTTAAATGTTAAATGAGTAGAAAAAAAAAGAAAAAAAAAAAGACTATAAATAAGGAGATGGTAGAACTAGAACATAAGGAAAAGAAAAAGGTGAGATGGACATTTTGGCAAAAACGTAAATTAGAGAAAGGACAAAGAAGAGGAATTGAAAAAAAAAAAAAATTATTTACACCCCAAAAGTTTATAAAACACCCCATTTTAATAATTTTTATTTTATGTGTAACCAAGTTTGTCCAAGTTTGTCCAAGTTTGTCCTATGTGTAACCAGGTGCCTGAGACCATTTACCATTTGTTGGTGCAATGTTCTTTTGCACGGTCTTGTTGGCATCTTTCAGTTCTAAATTTGAGTCATACGCCTATGGAGTCTTTTTGGGATTGGTTTAGCCATATTCTGCTACAACACTCATCCACGGCCCAGGAAGAGTTGCTCATGGTTCTTTGGGCGATTTGGTATGCCCGAAATGAGGTGGTTTGGCGCGACAAATCAATGTCAGCGGCGGAGGTTATTCTATTGGCAAGAGTAGTCCTTAATCAATGGAGACATGCTCAAGAAAGGAGAATGGGGTCTTTACTTGTTCCTACGGGTTCAAGAGTGGACTTAGAGCATTGGGTGAAACCAGCTATGGGAAAGATTAAGGTTAATGTCGATGGTGCAATCTTTGCAAGTGATGGTCGATTTGGAGCGGCAGGGGTGGCCCGGGATTCTCAGGGTCGATTCATTGAAGGCTTCACAGTTTTACGGGTAGGGTGTGTGGATTCGGCTATGGCTGAATTGGTAGGGGTTAAGGAGGCCTTGAGTTGGATAAAGAGGAAACATTGGGGACCGGTTGAAATTGAAACCGATTCTTTGGTTGTTGTTCAGGCAATCCAAAGCACGGTGGAGATACCTTCTCCTTTTGGCCTTCAGGTGGCGGTTTGTCGTTCTCTTTTGGCCGATTTGTCGTTAGTCTCGATTAATTTTGTTAAACGTTCTGTAAACAAAGCTGCACATTGTCTTGCTCGTAGCTCTTGTTTGTATCCAGATCGTATTTTTAGTGAGGATGATGTTCCTGCTGATTTTCTTTCTATTGTAATGGCTGAATCTTCTTATTAATAAAGTTACCATTTTCCTTCAAAAAAAAAAAAATAATTTTTATTTTATGTAAAATTTATATTTTTAATTACTAAGTTTTTTATACTTTTTTCTTCCAACTCATATTCTTAAAAAATAATAAGTAGAAGTTACGTTCCGAGACACGTAAATATTAATTTTATTTAAAGTTTAGTTATTTATTTTTATTTAAATTAGTTAATGATTATGTGAATGATTGTTTTATTAGAGTAATAGTTGTGTTTTTATATTTGGTTAGTAAAATATAATTGTGTACATATAAGTCATAATAATATATGAAAACAATATTTATTATTTACTTATAGAAAATTTAGAGAAACAATATATGTGTTTTGCAAAATTTAAAGTAAACATTATTTAACAAAAATTTTAAAAAATGTACAATCTTAAAATAGAAAAAATAAATTATTAACTAAAGTCTTAATATAGAATATTATTAGAAAAACTTAAAAGAGTATAGTAAAACTTCTTCCTAATCTTCCATCGGCTCAACTGCTTGAATGGTGAATTGATTGTACTTTGGACTCATTGTTCGTTTTGAATCTACATACAACTGAATGCTCCATGTTTTCTCCATAGTTTTTTGGATAAACAACCTATGATTCTGTCAAAATAATTATTAATATTATTTTTATGATGATTAAGATAAGATTCATTATTCGATGACTTATTCTCAGGGAAAGTTTTTTTTTTCTTACTAAAGTAATCTAATCCAAATAATACTATAAAAAAATAATAAGAATATTAAAGAAAAAATATACACATTATTATATACTCGCTATATCATAAATTATAAATGAGTTCACTTAGTTCAACTACTCGTTAACTCACCCATGAAAATTTCCCATACGAGACCATGCTAGGAATGTAGGGCCTCCAAAGAAATAATCCAAATCCTTACTGCTCATATGAAATTTCTGTATAAGAAAAGTGTAAAACATCAAAAAAGAGTATCAGTGTAGGGGCACTAATGAAATTTAATTTAAGAATTAAATATCAACAACAACTAAGTACAGTTCTGGCAGTGCATTGATTTTGAATGTAAGTTTTGTGAAGAAAAAATGAGACTTGGTTCAGTTCCAAAAACTTGAAAAACTTTCTGCCAAATAGCCTCTTACCCTGTAAGAGGTAAGTTGATACCCTGAAGAGCCATCCAATCAATCTCCTTCTCCCACCTTTTCCAATCCCACCAAGCAAAAGAATCTAACAAAAATTCTTATAAGACAACTACGAAATTGGAAGCCATGGGCCATACAAATGGTTTTTAGGTAGCTTGTTTCTCACAAAATACATAGCAGTTTGGAAAAACAAGCTTACAGCTAGATGAGACAGAATTTTGGTAATAACTCCAGGGAACAGGTCTTGGGACAATAACGCCATTATCATCGATACGGGGGAGCAATCCAGCTTTTGGCGCCAAACACAGTTGAGCTCCGGTTGCAAGTTTTTGAACAGTGACTACAATTGCAGCATTGAACACACTGAGGCTAAAACAAAAACTTTAAATGATTTAAAGGATAAAAAAAAACAAATCCTCTGTTTTTTGGATTTAAAAAGCACCAAGTTTATCTTAAGAGCACTTGAAAAATATGGGAGCGCACCTACATGTTGGTATCTCAATAAATAAATAAGTCTAATCGAGCAAAGTAATTATATTATCTTATTCTAATTCATCAATGAGTCAAATAAACATCAATAGGGAGGGAGATATAAGAACAATGATAGCCATAAGCTAATGAATTCAAAAACAGAAGTCACCAATTTTTATACTTAGTGGATAATTAATCACATGAATACTTCAAATAATAAGGGGACCTAATATATGACAACGAGGCTTTGAAGCATAGGATCAGTGGTGACAGAAATAAAAGCCAGTCTTGTATTATAAACCATATACATTATATATAAATTTAAATGATATAAAGCTCATAAATTTTGGACAGTCATATGTAGAAAGAGAACTGATAAGTCATAAAATTTGAAAAGAACAAAAGAGAAAAGTATACCTTGAATTGAGCAGAATACTAAGTTAAACCAAAACTTCCAGCAAATTTAGGTAAAAGTTTGAAATTGAATGTGTGCCTGCTAGTTAGAAGTACAATGAGATAACATTAGTATGATAATTTTAATTGTATATATTGAATAACTAACAAGGGCAAACCAACAATCAGACCATGTAATGGGAAACAGAAGATATATCCAAAGCTATAAGAAAATGGTACCTATAAATTGAGAAGTCTCTAGGTAATTTCTTCTAGCGAACAAACAGCTGCTCATATCTATCTCTCCTTTCACAACACCAACAATAAATCGAACCTTATTTTCAAAAAGTTTAAGTGTTGATTATCCAATAGTATTTTGTTAAGCATAAAAAATGTTAACATAAATAGGTGCATCCTACTATTGAAGAAATGCTAATAAAGAGCTTTCCCTTTCGATGAGTACCAAATCAATAGAAAGAGTGAAGAATTTACTCTCCATATATAGGCAAAACCAAATAATATGAGCTTAATTTCATACCTGATCATATCGGAGCCATTACTTTCAAACAATTATAAAACCCTTAAAAAAAATTCTTAGTTGAAATCTTCAAACAATTATTTAGAACAGTTGAAATTCTTTCAAAAATAAAATTGTTAACTAAATTACAAGGCGAACCAAACTTAGAAATTTAGTGGGATAAGAAAAAATAATGCCTTACTCTTGGGATGTGGCAGAGCTCCACCTCCACTGTTACTCTCCAAGTCTTGCTTTCTCCTTCATGAAAATCATAATATAAAATTTAGTCTCAAGATTTTCAAGTATATCAAGATTGTTTCAGATATACCTTAAAAGAACACTACAAAATAGACTAAAGAACACTACAAAATTAAGTACCTTTTAAAGTTAGAGTAAAAATACAGGACATATCACATGATGCAAAAATAGACTAAAGAACACCATAAAATTAAGTACCTTTTAAACCTAGAGTAACTAAAGAAAGCAGAACAATCCTAAATTCTTTGAATGGGATTTTAGTCATGAAGAAGATGTAATACATACAAATTAGTATTACACATGTAATCTTTATTTACCAAATCACCAATAAATAAAAATGACATCTATTATGAGTTGAAAATTAGGTGTACGTATTACAGCCAAAAATGCTTTTACTTCACAATAATAATTATACTTCCACCATAGACTATGATATTACGATCCTCTTTAGCACCTCAAAACCATACCTCGTAGTAATGAACCCGAGTTAGTTCGATAACCCAAAGGCTATACTTGAACAGAATTCCTCTTACAAAAATGTCGATAGAGAGATCAAGTACACCAAAAAATTAAGTACCTTGATATACCTTAAAAGAACACCACAAAATAGACTAAAGAACACCACAATATATTATGATCATGCATTTTCTCAGAATTTACTCTTTTTTTTCTACTTCAGTGTGTCCCGTAATCAATTAGAACATAAATGAAATTAATAAACAAAATATTAAACCGAAACCAAAATAGAAATACGGTTTAAACCCATTCTCACCCAGACTGCCTCCGCATATTGAAGGTGTCGTTTGTGAAGCCAATGGGGATGAACACCAGTTCTGAAACATAACCATTAAAAGTTACAATATTTATAACAAACCAAATCTTCCAACTACATTATAGAGAAAAATCAAGTATTATAAATTTTTCACACACACACCTCAAAACCATGGATGTGGTCCTTTTGGGAAGAAGAGGATTTTGACTTTTTTCTTTGGCAGTGCTGAATCTTCATCATGAGAAGAGGGTTGTCTTTGTTGGGAATTATTTTACCAGGATCTTAGATCTACTCACAAGTATGTTTATTAACATCCTAAATATGAACTTTCTAAAACGATAAAATAAACACATATAAAGTTAAGAAAACCTTACATTGATGCAGCGGAATTAATGTCTCCTTCCACTCAGATCTCTAACCCTTGATTCCTTTCTGTAGCAGAGTATAATCAAGATCTGAGGCCGAATCTCCTTCTTCTTCAAGCTTTGATCCTTCACAGTCTTCCAATCTATGATTGAGTTACTGCTTGCTGTGTGTGGGCACTTACTCTTTCACTAGGGTCATGAAAAAGATGAAGGGAAAAGAGAGAGAGAGATTTCGGCCAAGGTAGAGAGTGAGGAAGGCTCAGTTTTCTGAAGAGAGAAATTTCTGTCAGAAAGGCTTATGAAAGCATGTGTTGTGAATGAGCCATCACTTTCTATTTATAGGCAACTACTAGGTCTAGGTTTAGAATTATTTGACATTAAAATAATGAAAATAATAATTTGAAAAATCATATTAAGTGGCCGGCCATATGGTGTTATTGGGCCTCACTTAATTTTGCAATTTTATCAAATTTTATCTCTATTTTCTCAAAAATGCCACTTTTCCAATTCTAACCTTTTAAATGCCAAAACTAATTATTTAATAACTAAAATAGATTATTAAATAATATTGTCATTTAATTTAATTATTAATTAGACATAAAAAGTCTATTAATAAATAAATAAACCTAGAAAACTCTTTTCCTTACAATTTCACCCCTAATTAGTGAAAATTCATAAAATTAGACATAGTCTAACTTTAGAATTATAATTGACCAATGACGAATCAATTAATGAGTCTTACAAGCAGAATGTTCTCAACTAGAATGGGGACCATGGATCTATATGCTGAGCTTCCAATAAGTGAACCAAATTTACCAAGTAAATTCCTACTTATTAATTCTTCGTTGAATCCACTCTTAGAACTTAGAATTGCACTCTCAGACTTATATAGAGCATATTGTATGTTTCACGATACCAATATACTATCTCATTTAACCACTGTTATAATCTTATTGTGATTTAAAGATCCTCTATATAGATGATTTACATCGAGATGGGATTTCTTTACCGTTCTCACCCCTCAATGTATTTTGCCCCTTAAAACACTTAGCTACCTGTAAATGGTGTTTAGTGATCTAATAATTAGTCAGTTAAACAAGAGCTCATCCATTTACTTCTATTTGCTAAGCTCGAAGGGAATCATCACTTAACTTCTATACACCAGTAGAAGCTATAGATTCCATATTTATGTTCAGCACTCCCACTCAATCATACTATCATGTTCTCGAAATATACGTATCACCCTGACCCGAAAGTAGGCTTAACTAATAAATCTAAGAACATGAATAGCACTCCTGAGTTGAGCCTAAGCATATCAGGATTTAGATTCTTTTAATCTTAAGATCAACTACTGATATTGACTTGGAAAGATATGTATAACGGTAAGTTTGTAATATCTTAACTTAGTTGCAATATCGGTCCAGTCCAATGTATACTCCATACATTCGAAACTAGTATACTTTACTAATGTCCTGGAAAGAACATAACACTTACTCCAAGTGTAAGTACACATCATCGCTGATTATCACATTAGTGTAAATCCAATAACACTGATGAAACAGGGACCAAAACTTTTGATTCATATGATCACAATCACATTCCACTGTGTTGACGATACTGTAATTGTGAATAAACATATGATCTGGATTTAACTGATTTTGTGTCTATGAATGTCATAAACATATTAAACATATTAAACCATTAGCATGTAAAATTCATGCAAACATCAATCACTTCTAATTTCTTTTATTGATAACTAATCAGATTGTAAAGAGTTTTATTTAGGGCATAAAACCCAACAGTCTTCTGTTTCGCGATACTGGTTTTTCCCCTCTATGGTGCTCGACGATTGGGGGAAGAAGAGTGTTGTCTTCTCTTTTGCGATACTGTTTTTCCCCTCTATGGTGCTCGACGATTAGAAGCCATTTTCTTCGTACTATACAGGGGAATCACAATATAGGGTTTGGATTTGAGAGTGAAATGGAAGAGTCGGTGAAAGGAAGCTTTGGTTCGTCGGATTTCGTCCGGCTGTTGGTTTCGACGATCTGTGATTGGGAGTGAGAATGGAAGGGAAGAGTGTGTCGCACGGTATAAATGAGTTTTAGGGTTTTGTGGGTTTAGTTTTATTTATATATTTTTAAAAGTTAACGGGAGGATCAAACTTACTAACATCGTTAAATTTAACAGAATATTCTTTTATTTTTAAGGTATATTCTGTTAAACCAAGAAATACCGTTAGATAGGCACTTTTAATATATAAAGATACCTATCAAATAAAAAATAAATTATATTTTAAATATTATGACAAAAACTTATATGAAATTTTCTTAGAAAATAATAATAAAAATATATACACATGAGTTAGAAAAAATTATGAAAATAAAATCAAAATAAGTATTGAAATTAACATAAAATAATGTGAGGAAAAAATTTTAAAAAAATATTAGTAATTTTTAAAAATTATTTAAGTTTATATTTCTCTTTTAAATAATGAGGTGTTTTTATCATTTTATAAAGTGCAAATATAACTCAAAAAAAAAAAAAAACCTCTACCGTATTGACTAATAACCTTTCGAACTTATATTGCAATAAAGAAAATTATATTATGCCACAATATAAATATATAAGATCATAAAATGTAAGTTATAAGAATTAAGATTATTTCTTTTCTAAAATAAAGAATTAAGAGTATTTTGTCAAAAATAAAAGTTTCTAGATTGATTTAATTTCTTTTTTAAAATTCACACATACAATATATTTTTAATCCATTTTTTATATTCATATCGTTTTTACCACTTATATATATCTAGATTTTTTTTTTTATTATTATTTTCATCATATTGCTATATTCTTGACCATTAGATTTTTATAATTTAATAATATAGTGAAATTACATTCTATAATATTTTTTGTAACTTTTTTCAAATTTACGGTTTGAATTTTTAAAATGGTTTATCTAGTAGTTTCTATGTGGGTTGCTATACGATTTTTAGTTGCGATTTAAGTTGTTCCGATAGTTGCTATAGGTTTCTATTAAGAATTCTATAAAAATGCAAATATATATATATATATATATATAGGCAGCCGATTTTGTGCCCATATATGCAAAACACGGATTGGAATCCGTTGTACGGCAGGGGGGCCCCACCGTACTTTTAAATGTTTTTTAATTTTTGAAATGTAAGTGGTAACCGGTTGTTGTAGGTGTGGTTACCGGTTGGGAGTTTATTTTTTTAATTATAAAATAATTAGGTACGGAAAAAGTACAAAATGGTACTGTTTGTGTTAGTTAGAGTACAAAAAGGTACATCAGTCTTCACTGTTCCTGGCAGTTGATGGTACGAAAATACTTTAGGCAGTGGGTCCATGTTGTCGGATTAAGGCTATTTTGGTATTTTCCTTCATTCATAAGATCATATGTATATGTGGGATGGTAATTAAGTACATTATATAGTGTACCGTGTACATTACTTATTTCTGCGTGATGTTTAGTAAAATTAGTGTACATAATATCACGTACCGAGTACAAAATTTCACGTACCGAGTACGTTCATTTACGTTTCGTAGTATATTGTTTAGAAATTTTGTTTTTTAGTGATGAAATTATTTGTTGTTATACATTGAGTTTTTAGTTGGTGTAATTTTGTAATTGTAAATATTTCGTATATTAAAAATTACCAGAAAAATATATTTTTTCACCTTATAAGATTCAGTTTTTTTTCCTAGGCATAATTTAGTTGTTCGTCAATAATAATTTTGAGGTTTGGTGAAGATGAGAGAATTACCTTAAACACAGCAAACATAACAAGAAGTATATAAATGTAGAATTTTTGAAGCAATAAGTAGAGTCATAAACGTTAAAACAACAATGGCTAAAAGTAGCTAGTTATAAGAATGACCATAGTAAGACTCTTGTGTGGAGGAAGGCGGTTCCGGGAAATACGCGTTGGAGTGGTCATTGAATGAGTCGTAATCTTTGGTTGATTGTTTGGAGGTTGTTGCCCCCGAGATCCGGTGTTATGTTGACGATTTGGGCACCGTCGATAATCATGGTCTGATGAGCGACAAATGCGACAATGTCTTGAGTTTCTTGGGATCTGCTCCCCGTTTGGTCCTTCCCTTGTATTTCCCGTACCCTTTGTTCTCACAACTTCGGGGTCTTTAATAATGTTGGGGTTGCTACGATAT
Organism: Cannabis sativa; assembly: GCF_029168945.1. Taxonomy (NCBI): domain Eukaryota; kingdom Viridiplantae; phylum Streptophyta; class Magnoliopsida; order Rosales; family Cannabaceae; genus Cannabis; species Cannabis sativa. The sequence goes on along the minus strand of NC_083602.1, from coordinate 26,443,550 downwards.
CTTCCGGTTGTGGCGTCTCTCCTTCCGGATTGGAATTCAAGTCAAATTCTTCCTTGAACATTAGAGTTAGCCGTTCAAGCTCTTCCTTTGCACGGTTGTACGAGTCCTCTGATTTCGCTGCATAGAAAGTGAAGTTATAAGTCAGTGAACTGAGAGATCCAAACCTAGCCATCTCGTAAATGTCTTGTTGTGGTTGTCTTTGGCTGGTTAAAATGTAGGTGGAGATTTATCTTTGCGGATTTGCTCCATCGCTTCATGAGAAGAGAATTAGGTATTCTTCTCATGTTTAATCTTTTCATTGTAGCCCATAAATGTCTACAAGGGTACCCTTGACTTTCATAGAGCAAGCAACTACAGTGTAGTGCTCGTCGGCCTTCACAGTAATGAACTCGGTATTGGACGTCCTGGATCTTGGAACTTTCCAATGGTGAATATCTGCCACTCTCCTTCTTGCTCTTGAGTTAGGACAAAATAGTTATTCTCTAAATCAAGGCCGCTCAGCAACCTTGTGGTACATAGTTCTTGTGTAGAATTCAGCACATTGGTTGTAGTAAGTGGTCAAGCATGTAGGATTAGGTGGGTGAGGTCGAGTGCATCTACTTTTGAAGTCATTTGCAGTCTCGTTGTGTCTGAGCTTTGAGACTGTCATATCTATGGTTGTTACAAATTCACGCAAGCAATAATTCTTCTCTAAAAATTTTTTTAGAGCGGAGTTGATGGATTCGCAACGTTGTGTGGTTCTCATTCCTGCAACGAATGAACCCCTTAAATACGTTTACTCGCCCATTGTTGTCTTGACTCGAATGTTGTTTGACACCATTCATTATACGTTAGTTGTTGGGTTTGGATGACGTCTAACCATCTTGCTTCAAATTCTTCCTCCTCGTAGTAGTTGTACATGAGATCCTTAAATGTTTTTAAGAAGATCGGATCTTTAACCTTTTTCGAAGCATTTGTATTGAGATGCCAAGCGCGAGACGATGCGTAACATCGGGCATGTGTTCAACGATAGCTTTGTTTCATGGCCGCATCTTGGTCAGTAACTACAACACTTGGCTTCTTATCTCCATGGCATTCTAGAAATTTTTGAAGTAGCCAAGAATATGATGGAAGCTTCTCGTGGAGGAGGAGAGCAAATCCGAAGATGCATGTGTTGAAATGGTGGTTGACGCCAATGAGAACAGTGAGGGGCTTATTGTACTCATTCGTCATGTAGGTTGTGTCAAATCCTAGTACATCCCCAAAAGCTACATAGTCCACGCGTGAGTTTCCATCCGCACTTGAGAATAAGTTAGCCAAGCGATTCTCGTCGTCAACACGATAGACAACGAAGAAATTAGGATCCTTCTCTCGCGAGACAATCAAGAAATCCCGCAGCCCCTTCGAGTCCGTCTCTATCTTCTCTTCTCGCTTCGCACCAGCAACCCTGTTGTACACATCTCGAAGTTGACATGGCATTTTCTCGTAACCTCCACTTTGCAAAGCAACATGAGACATTATGTTGGCAGTTTTAATTCCTACGGAGTTCATCGACCTGACTTGGGCAAGCAACCCATTGGAGACAACTCTATATGATCTCAAAAATTGTACCTCACTTGATGAAGCCAACTCGTGATTGTGCATTGTGCTGAACTCTTTGCATTTCCAAGTGTTAGACGGTTGTGTGAGTAAAATACGCAATGCCGGCTCGACATCCGGTTCTAGTGACATCATGAGGTCTTTTTTTCTTGGTGTGTCCCGGTGATGCGATTTTTTTCGAACCCTCTGAACAACAAACCCACCTCCGCATTACAATGACCCCATGAGAACGTCGTACATCGTCTTTCCTTGTGCCGAAACCCATCCGTTTCGCATACATTTCGTAGAATGCTTCCCATTTTTCCAGTTTGTCGAGACTTTTGCCTAGCACGTCCTGTATCTCAATCTCATTCACTGGTTTTATGATGTTTAGCTCTGCTGTGATGGTTTCCCATTCATAAGTGTGTTCGTCATTCATGTTGGCTTGTTATTGATTTGTAAGAATTGTAGATGAGGAGTAAGGTGTAGAGGGTGCTGAGGGGATTGAAATTAGATTTTGTGAGTATAGAAGGCTGAGATAATAGGGTTGTGTGGAGTTGGTGATCACATTTAAAGCTGTTGGGCTGATATTAATGGGCCTCTTCAATATTACAATGCGAACTCAACTCCTCTCGTACGTCATAACAGTATAATAGTACAAATTGTTTTAATTTCATTCCACATGTAATTGTGAAATAAGGTTATTTGACGAAAAATTTGAAGGGTTGATGTTATTGAGTTGAAAGGTTTGGTGGTGGGATTTAAATAGATTGGGGTTATGTTAATGGGCCTTCACCTAAGTTTTTCAATGAGTTGAACCATATTCGTACGTCCGAAATAAAACATTGTACTTTTATTGTTTTTGGAAAAAAATATGTTAAGAAAAGAAGAAAATTTTAATAAATGGTTAGTTGTTCACATTTAAATCCATTGGGCTTATATTAATGGGCCTATACCAACATCTTTTAATGAATTCAACCATTCCTGTACTTTACAAAGATAACGCAGTACTATTATGAAAACCCCATGCGTGTACACGTGTATTAAAGTGATGACTTATTTTAGTAGAATGGGTAGTTTTACTGATTTATATATGTTGGGGATTTATTTATGTTGGGCTGATATTAATGGGCCCTTCACCTACATCTTCTTATAAGTTAAACCATCGTCGTACGTTAGAACAAGATGCGTAGGACATTAGGTTTTTTGGAAAAACGGCATTGATGAATAATGTTGACATTTGACCATACTACGTACGCCTACACGTGTATTTAATTGTGTAATTCAGAGATTTAAGCACCCCTCTTTTGACACATCACATTTGCCCAATGGAGTACATCCCAATGGAGTACAGCTAACTAAAAAACGTACTATAGGGTTATTCTCCACGACTTATATAAGACACTTGAGACGTTTTCCAATCCAGCATCAAGTTTATAGAGAAATTAATTTGTAACTTAGTTATTAGCATTACAATATATCAAGTATGAGTTCAGGTCCACACTTTGGTTATTTTCAATGGACCAAATGAAGGTATCTATAGTACGTACGAAGATGCTGTAAGCAAAAACACTACTTCTGATGCGTCCATAAAAATAATTCGTTATGAATCTTTCATAGAAGCTTTTTCTGCTTTATGTCTACATGGAGAGACGGGAGAATGCTTCACTGGGCAGAAAGTTAGAGAACTTTGCTGTGTTAATGAGTTTCCCTGCATGTGGGATTCTGATGATGATAATGATGAAGAGGCTATCCTTAATTCTGTTTGCTCACTGTTTGATGAGGGTGAATGTTCTGGTGCAATTAAATCACCCGAACAGGACAATATGAAAGATTCGACTGAGAAAGGTGAGGACCGAAATGGAGATGATATAGAAGTTGGAGACAAAGGAGGAGTGGATACTTCTCCCAAAAACAGTAAATGATGCACTGTGTTAGTGTCCAAGTTATGTTATTTTATATTTTAAGCTATAATGTTGTACGATCAGTATTTGTTATGAAATATGTACTTTGGTTTATTTTGGAGTATTAATGTCACTTTCCTCATTAATTAATTGTAGAAGTAAAAGTGAAGTGAATCATTGTGAAATCACAACTGCAAACAGAAAGCAAAAAAACTTAAAATAATATAGTAAAGTTACAAACAAGTAGATATATAATAGAAGTGCTTCAATCTCATTAAATGGCCTAACAAAAAGTTGATTCAACGGACCATATGAGATGAGTTGTAACAAAAGTACAGTATATATATATGAAAAATACCACGGCGAAACCGAACGGATGTTCAATCAAGTTCTATAACTTGAGGGAACTTCCTTTGAGACGGAGGGCTATTGTCTCTGAACGGGGACTTTGGTCGTGAAGGGCTTTCTCTTGGAGTAGTGCTTGGTGATTCTTGTTTCACATGAAGTAGGTAGTGGGGAATGGACACCTCGGTGTAGTCGAGAATGTCATCCATGATACCCTCTAATTTTTCTCTTGAACTGTTGGCTTCTTGCATGGCGTGGGCTGAATGGTACAGATGTTCCGCGAGTTTGTATGACTCTTGCTTGGCCTCCGTGGCTCGTAAATGAGCCTTCTTTATAATTTTTTCGTGCTCGTGGAGAACAGACTCGAGCCTTGCACAGTTAGGACATCCTGACATGGACGCTGAACGGAGTCTTGGACTCCGTGACGGTGTACCTACGTGTCTTGTGGAAGAAAAAGGATGCGGTGGGGATTTTTGAGGACTTGTTTCAAAAGGGTTGAAGTTTTGGTAAGGGTCCATTTGATGTAGGTAACAGTAAAACGAGGTTTGATAAAAATGCTTAGTAAATAGACATAACCTTTACTTATATAGTGGGTTGGTGGGTTGATGTACACGTGATTGGGTTGATGTAATAATATTGGTTTTCTTTTTCCGAATTTAACCATTTCATAGTTAATAAATTTTGACAATGGTAATATTTACCCATTTATTAGTTAACCAATTTTAATAGAAGGAGAAGGTGAATCAAATCCCACAAACAAAATCTAAGCAATATCGGGAAAGTACTAAGTGATGTGACATGTTTATATTAAAAACAAAATTACGTACGGTTTTATGATTTAAATAATAATTTTAATTAAAGTAAAAATAAAATGCTTTTAAGTATTAGTACGGATGGAAGACATAATGAATGATGTGAATTGATTTATTACAAACTAGTATAAAAATGTCACATCACCATCTTTAAGTAATAAGTACAGGGTTTGAAACATGAAAAATAGTGTTTTTATTTTTCAATCTAAAATTCAAAATAATACCCAGATTTTGTTTTTGAAAATATTTAACTAAATCAAGAATTTGTATGTAGACCCACCTTTTGAGTTTATAAAAACATAAAATTGTTTTCAAATCTTAAATAATAAGAGGAGTCACTCTGAATTTTTCTGGTTTTGTTTTTATTTTTTTTAAAATTGTTTAAAATAATGATAATATAAAACATACTTTGAAGTTTTCAAAAATTAAAAAATATTTGTTTGATGTAATTTTGTAAAAACAGAAATTATTTATTTATTCTTTCTTTTTTTCTTAGAAAATAAACTTCAATAAAAAAATTAATAAATATATTCATAAAAAAGAAATGCATTTTAAAAGTTTTTTCAATAATAATGAGATAAAGTAATTTGGAAAAAAAAAATTGATGAAATTAAACTCCGACAAATAACTTTTTGGTGTTCTCAAAATTTTATATTTTTTTTATTTTATTTTTTTTTAAAAAAAAATCTTCTGAAAATATTGTCAAACACTTATAATTGTAGGCATTATTAAAAAAAAATTTCAGTTGTTAAGAATAAAATTTATTTTTTAATTATAGTGCCAAAACACCATCTAAATAATTTGTCAAAATGAGTATTTGCCTTCTTTTTTGTTAAATGTTGTATTAATTTAAATTTACTAGCCTAAATTTAAATAAGAACACAAAATGTTTCTAAATATATAAAAAAAAAATCAATATTAATTGAACATAAAGATCAAATGTGAGGTCCCATGCACCATATGCATTAAAATTTAGAATTATAAAATTAATTTTCAGAAAAAGAAAAAAAAAATGAAACTGTATTATATGTATTAACAATAAATGTTATAATATATTGATATCAAATCATGGTGCTCTTAATTGTATTAATCCTAATTATTTTATTAGAAATAAAGTAACTATATGTAGGATGTTTGTCTATTTATAGAGATCAAAATATAAGGTACATAGAATAGAACATTCCCTACAATTATAATAAATAATAAAAACAAGTGTTTTTTTATAATATTTGGCACAATACTCGAAGAATTCACGTGACATGTATGACTTTTTTTTTTAATATTTTGGTCGGATCCCACAGAAGGAGTAATTATTTAATGAATACTTTGTCACCTAAATATTTAAATGTTATGGTAATAATAAGTACATGGTTTAAATGGTGAAATTTAAAAAGGTGATGTGACATCTACTCATTTCAGTCGTGAATAATTTATTAAAATTTGACATCATAATCGTTGTTGGTACTACTATCATAATTTATTAAATCTGACCTAATTGATTTGTCCAAATTTTAATAAGAAAAATGTCATATTAGTATATTAGAGCCCAACAAATATTAAATCTCCTTAAGTAATTACTGGTAGGTTTCGTGTTTTGAAATAGTATATTAATTAACTCAAATCAGGAAATCCCATGAGATCTCGCATGTCGAATGTAGTCGAGTTTGATTTGATGTTACACCGTGAAATCGGCGACGTACGTTATTTAAAGTGTAGGAAATACTCCATTTAACGTCGGTGAGTACACCGTGGGACGTACACAGAAAATTAAATATTGATAAGACAACTATTGATTTTTTTAGTTAGTATCTACAAATTAAAGAGGAAATAGTCCATACTTGGTTAAGAAGATTACAATATTTGGACAATTTTTAAATAATTCCCAACAACTTAAAAACGTGGTCCTAAATAGGAAATGGTTCAAAATGTATTAAAATAAGTAATGTACGAATAAATATGTTCGAAATTATAGTTTACATTTGAAAAAAAAATCTTATTATCTCATTAAATTCAAATATTGAGTAAACATAATTGCACCGTACTGTATTTTCGATTTAAGGTACTCTGCACGTATATTGATGTACGTTATTTTCAAACTTGAACTTATTGAGATATGGGAGATCCAGCTTCTGACGTACATTGAAATACGTTCCAAACATATTTTCATATAATTTATTTCGTGATCGTTGAAAATTGATTTTAGGGTTGGAAAGACATACGTAGAAATACGTTATTAGAATAAAGAAATCTTTTATATATGCTAATTAATTTGTAGTAACCACATTACAATTTCTCACTTCTTGATTACAATAAAGTATTCAACATTACAATTTTCAAATAATAAAAGTGAACAACCAACTAATGGATTAACATTTGGATTAACCCAACAAAATGGATTAATTTTTGTCTTTTGTTAATAAAAACTCCTACAGTACATATGATGTGACATATATATTTAAAACTCACCCAAGTACGGTTTTATAATAAAATAATAATTTTACCTAAAAATGTAAAAACGCTGACATTTGCCTCCCGCGTATCATTTTGTTCCAGAGTATGGCGCACCGTTGTGTCAAATATGATAGATAACACTCATCCCTCGGTGGCCTTATTGGAGGTTTAGGTTCGGTTGGATGGCATATTTGGGTGCCCGTATTGGAAGTTGTTCGGGCCACCCTACTCCACCCATCCGAAACCTTTGTCAACGTTTCCTGAATATACATATACCACATACATAAAATTTTTAAGAAACAATTCGTAATAATATAATTTTTAAAAAAATAGACGTAAATAGTGGAGTTATTACCGAAATTTCTAATGAGATGATTGATTGAATTGCTGAAATTCCCTTGATGCACCTACAACAAACGGTTGTAGTGCATACCAATCCTTTTGTTTACACATCTTCACTTCGGTGCAACAACAATACATAATTTACTTTTTTTTATATATATATTATCCCTATACATACGTCTACAGATAGGGAGTGAGTTTTCTAGGAAAGAAAACAATACTAAATTGAGAGGTGAAGGAGTAAGGAGAGGTAGAGGGGTATATATAGTACTTGTGGATGTGATTGTTGAGTGTAGTCTTGTCAAATATTACAAAATAATAATTAATATAACCCTAGGTACGGCTAAAGGTGGTATAACCCCAAGACAAATTTGATTTTGTCAATCCCTTGAAAAACGTAATTTGAACAAACCCAACCCCCTATTAACTTTTCCTTGGAAGACGTAATTCCAACCAACGAAATTATCGATTTTGTTGTGGTTTGGTTGATTGTGGTTAGAAAAAATTTCTCTTTTATTAATATTATTATTAAAAAACTGAAATAATGAGCTACTCACATATTCTCACTTTAATAATTTTAAAATATATTAATTCAGCGGTTGTACGTTTTCTTTTTTTTTTTTTGCCAATTACTTTTTTAGGCATCCCTACTTTTTTATTTATTATTTGTATATGACTCATGACACATATAGTAAAAATATATTTTTTGTAATAATAATAATAAACTTGTCAAACATTCTCTTTTTTTTAAATTTTTTTTAAAAATATTTTAGTCTTTTTCTTTTTTTATTTTATATAAGAATATTTAAATTTAAATAAAATTTAATGTATGAAAACAAGTTACTACTTTTAAATTTTTTATATTTGAAATTAGAAAATTAAATTAAAAATAAACTTATTTTTATAAAACTATTTTAATAAGTTACATTTAAAACATTATATGAGTTACATTTAAAAAAAAAAAAAGTAACTTCAGGGTATCTTAAATAATATAATAACATAATATAGCTTAAAAATATAAAAAACTAACAAAAAAATACTTTTAATATTATTCTTCATTTTATGTTTCTCACATATTAAAATGAGTACATACTGTTACGAATACAATAGTAGTTTGAGAGAACAAGTGAGTGTAGTAATAAAGTCTGGAGAATAGTGACTCTGGTACGCTTCATGATTAAATGAGTACATACTGTGCCACACCGGGCCCGTAAACACCGCAAGTCACATTGTGGGTCGTACGAATGGTTGAGTGTCACTCAGTACAACCCGAGGTCGAACTGGATTCGGTGAGTTCGTTGGGAGAGTAGTGATTCCGGTACCCCAAAGCGAACTTGAGTACATATTGTGTGTCACCGGGCCCGTAAACACCGAAAGTCACATTGTGAGTAGTACGAATGGTTGAGTGTCACTCAGTACAACCCCAGGTCGAACTGGATTCGGTTAGTTCGTTGGGAGAGTAGTGATTCCGGTACCCCAAAGCGAACTGGACTACATATTGTGTGTCACCGGGCCCGTAAACACCGAAAGTCACATTGTGAGTAGTACGAATGGTTGAGTGTCACTCAGTACAACCCCAGGTCGAACTGGATTCGGTGAGTTCGTTGGGAGAGTAGTGATTCCGGTACCCGAAAGCGAACTTGAGTACATATTGTGTGTCACCGGGCCCGTAAACACCGAAAGTCACATTGTGAGTAGTACGAATGGTTGAGTGTCACTCGATACAACCCTGTGTCGAATCGGATTCGGTTAGTTCGTTGGGAGAGTAGTGATTCGGTACCCCAAAGCGAACCGGGACTACATATTGTGTGTCACCGAGCCCGTAAACACCGCAAGTCACAATGTCCGTAGTACGAATGGTTGAGTGTCACTCAGTACAACCCCAGGTCGAACTGGATTCGGTGAGTTCGTTGGGAGAGTAGTGATTCCGGTACCCGAAAGCGAACTTGAGTACATATTGTGTGTCACCGGGCCCGTAAACACCGAAAGTCACATTGTGAGTAGTACGAATGGTTGAGTGTCACTCAGTACAACCCCAGGTCGAACTGGATTCGGTTAGTTCGTTGGGAGAGTAGTGATTCCGGTACCCCAAAGCGAACTGGACTACATATTGTGTGTCACCGGGCCCGTAAACACCGAAAGTCACATTGTGAGTAGTACGAATGGTTGAGTGTCACTCAGTACAACCCCAGGTCGAACTGGATTCGGTTAGTTCGTTGGGAGAGTAGTGATTCCGGTACCCCAAAGCGAACTTGAGTACATATTGTGTGTCACCGGGCCCGTAAACACCGAAAGTCACATTGTGAGTAGTACGAATGGTTGAGTGTCACTCAGTACAACCCTGTGTCGAACTGGATTCGGTTAGTTCGTTGGGAGAGTAGTGATTCCGGTACCCCAAAGCGAACTGGACTACATATTGTGTGTCACCGGGCCCGTAAACACCGAAAGTCACATTGTGAGTAGTACGAATGGTTGAGTGTCACTCAGTACAACCCCAGGTCGAACTGGATTCGGTTAGTTCGTTGGGAGAGTAGTGATTCCGGTACCCCAAAGCGAACTTGAGTACATATTGTGTGTCACCGGGCCCGTAAACACCGCAAGTCACATTGTGAGTAGTACGAATGGTTGAGTGTCACTCAGTACAACCCCAGGTCGAACTGGATTCGGTTAGTTCGTTGGGAGAGTAGTGATTCCGGTACCCCAAAGCGAACTTGAGTACATATTGTGTGTCACTGGGCCGTAAACACCGCAAGTCACATTGTGAGTAGTACGAATGGTTGAGTGTCACTCAGTACAACCCCAGGTCGAACTGGATTCGGTTAGTTCGTTGTGAGAGTAGTGATTCCGGTACCCCAGGTCGAACTGGATTCGGTGTTTTTTGGTTAAGGTGACACACAGTATGTAGTCAAGTTAGCTTTGGTGTACCGGAGTCACTATCCTCCTAAAAAACTCACTGAATCTAGTTCGAGCTAGGGTTGTACGACGCGACAGTCAACCATTCGTAGTACTGACGTTGTCACTCGCGGTGTTTACATGCGCGGTGACACAGTATGTAGTGAAGTTTGCTGTTGGGTACCGGAGTCACTCCTCTTCTAACGAACTCACCGAATCAAGTTTGACCTAGGGTTGTACAGAGTGACACCGATGCAGTATGGGAGAAGTCGCACTATGAATTTAGGTTGTTTGGGCTGAGTGTGTACTCAGTTCATCATGAAGCGTACCGGATTCACTATTCTCCTGATTTTATTACTAGAGTCACTTCTTGTCTTAAACTACTATTGTATTCATAACATTAAACAATTTTGTTATTAAATATCTATATTTATATAGTATTCAAAAAATTATTGTAATCTTGATTCCAACGAGTGATACGTTAATGTAATCTTACAAAAATTATTGCAATATTTACTCCAACGAATAATATTTTAATGAAATATTAAAATCGTATTTAAATAAATATTGAGTTTTCATTATTAGTAAACATCCTAATTTAATTTCTTATTCATTTGGCCACACATGTTTATTTGGACATAATATTAGGATATTTGTTGCTACATGTGATAACAATGGGAGCAACATTTACCTTATTTAAATACATAATTTTTGTTTAGCACAGTGAACCAATTCAATGTTGTCACCGAGCATGCATATTGGTTCCAATTACGTCTTCCAAGGAAAAGTTAGTAGGGGGTTGGGTTTGTTGATACTACGTTTTTCAAGGGATTGAAAAAGTCAAATAAATAGCTTTAGGTTATTTGTAGCCGTACCTAGGGTTATATTATTAATTATTATTTTTAAATTTTTGTCAAGACTACACTCAACAATCACATCCACAAGTACTATATATACCCCTCTACCTCTCCTTACTCCTTCACAATTTCGTATTAAACCCTATCCTAGAGAACTCACTCCCTATATGTAGACGTGTGTATAATATATTAAAAAAATAAATTATGTATTGTTGTTGCACCAAAGTGAAGATGTGTAAACAGAAGGATTGGTATGCACTGCAACCGTGTGTTGTAGGTGCATCAAGGGAATTTCAGCAATTCAATAAATCATCTCATAACAAATTTTGGTAATAACTCAACTCTTTATGTCTATTTATTTCAATATTATATTATTACAAATTGTTTCTTAAAAATTTTATGTATGTGGTACATGTGTATTCAGGAAATGTTGACGAAGGTTTGGGATGGGTGGACTAGGGTGGCGGGAACTACTTCCAAAACGGCCACCCAAATATGTCATCCTACCGAACCTTAACCTCCCGAGTGGACAAGGCGACCGAGGAATGAGTGTTATAATATTTGACACAACGGTGCGCCAGACTCTTGAAGAAAAGATATGCGGGAGGCGAATGTCAGCGTTTTTTACAGTCCTAGGTCAAATTGCTTCCTCATGTACAACCTACTGATTTGACCGTATATGGATTGATGGGAAAATATTATTAAAATGTTTATTATTTTAAAATACAAAAAAGGTCTTCCTCATTTATTTAAAATCGTTTTTTAGGGTTTTGAAGGATTTGTTGTTTACTTTAAGTGTTGAAATTATTATTTTATTGTAAAAACGTACTTGGCTGAGTTTTACATAGTTATATGTCACATCATATGTACTGTAGGAGATTCTATTAACATAAGACAAAAATTAAGTTTCATTGATATTAACCCACTCAAAATTCAAAATGTATATTTAAATGACACACATTATTTTCATTCATATTGACTTCAAAGGTTTGTATATTTAAATAAGTATTTTTTATTTTATTAAAGAAGGTAATACATCCTACACATGTCAACTGATTATTGGAAATTAGAATTCCAATACAAACTAATAACAACTTTTTCTCTCACAAATTGTACTAATTTCTTACACGTACAAACTGAACCAAACCATAACAAAATTTGGACATAACATAAAATTAAAATATAAGAAAGTTCATACAATTCCATTAAACCAAACTAAACCGGCTGTATATGTGGTTTATTCATGTGGGGAGAAATATTTATGTGTTGTACTTTTAACTGTTCATAGAGTTAACATAAAATATTATTTTAATTTGATTGGACTGCTTGTGATTGATTGACACTACTTTTTTGTATATAAGTATAGTGCACCAAAGACTTTGAAGCAAATATTTGAGAGGAAGCACGAAATATGCTCCCCAATTTTAATATACTTTCTAACGTTTTCAAAGAAATTCGGTTTCCCCCCTAAATTTATTTTCACAACCTATTTCCACCATAAGGTCAACAGAAACACTCCTTTTCAAGCCTCACTAACACCCTAATTTGGTTTGTTAAAAAAAAACATGGTGGCTGGTTCTGGAGAGGACCCCTACGGGTTCGAGAGGGATTTCCCTTCATGGAAAAATTCACTTGGGGGACACCCCCATTGCTACTGTGGTGATCTAGCTTATGTTTGGACTTCTAGCAGTAGAGCAAATCCGGGTCGTCGCTTCTTTGGATGTCCGCACTATGTAAGACTTCGAACGCCTTAATAATATTTTAAACTAGGCTTTGTAAATATGGTGATGTACTTATTTTAAATTCAGGAGAACAACGAAAGTCGAGGATGTGATTACTTTTGTTGGATCGATCAAGCTCATCCTAAAAAACCTGCAGACACTACTCTCGGTTTGCGAAACCAAGTAAGGAGTTTGGAGAAAGAGAAGATGCACCATGAAAACATTATTAAAAAATTATATTTCATTATATTTATTTGCCTCTTCATCATTTGCCAACTTTTATTTCGTTAGAGATATTGTATGTGGTATGATGTTTATTTTATGTTTTTTAAGGACGTAATTCAAAGGAAAGGTAGGCATTTAAGTTGGTTCTATTAAAAATTTCTTAATTACTATTTCGTCATTGATTGTGAATGTCAATATGTGCGTAGTACAGTAATTAATCTAGTGTGAAATACTAGGATTTAAAGATAAATATCGGTAATTTTCACAATATAATCCAAAAAGTGTCATAATAACTTAGTCAATATTGTTGTGTTTCACTAATTTGCATTTTAAAAATACTTCAACTTTTTTTTTCAAAGTTTAATGTTTAATAGATTGCTACCATTTTCAAACGTTGATGTTCAATACATTGCATTTTTTAAAAACACTAACCTTTATTTTTTTTGGTAGCTTTTAATTGCATTATTTAGAAATGGTGAAATTCAGAGTTATTATGTCTCATCACTGTACAGTACTTTAACTATGTGTTTAATGTTGAATAGATTGGTACCATTGTTTTTAATTTTTAATATGTTGGAGGTATCCATATAATTGTTGTAAAGGTTGATGTTCAATACACTGCATTTTTGGAAAACAGTTCTTTTTTATAGCCTTTAATTACATTATTTAGAAGTGGTAAAATTGTTACAAAGGAAATTGTGTGACAGAGTTATTATTATTGCTCATAACTGTACTGTACTTACTCTTTTTGATCCAAATTTATGTCCAAGGCCAGAATTAATGCCTTCGTTGTTGATTGTAGGTATTTTTATTATTTTGGACATAATTGGAGTAAAATTGGTCAATTTCATTTTGAAAATAATGTACTTCACTATCCAAAACCTAATAGTACTGGCAAAATATAACAACAGTAATAATATTCACAATAGTAATGGGAAAGTACATAAGTATAAGTATTATTATTATTTTGGCTATGGACATCATTGGACTAAAACAGATAGTGCGAAAAGGAATGTAAAATTGGTTAGTTTCATTTTCAGAATAATGTACTTCACATATTGTTATGGTAAAAAAAAATCCAAAACCTAATAGTAATGGCAAAGTATAACAACCTAAATAATATTCACAATAATAGTAATAATGACCATACAATAATAATAATCAGTTCCACCAAATTCTAAAAACTACCACAAGTCTTACCCTATAGTAAATTATAAAATCACCAATATTAGTGCAATTCCAAATCACCTAACAGTAGTATGATGCAAGTATATAACATGACTGACTAAATATAATTTACGACCTAAAACCTAACTTTTGTAACCATTGTACTGAACATAGTAAATATATAAATAAAGTAACTTTTCTAACCATTGTAATATACTACTTGTTACTTATGGCCAGCCTTTTAGAATGACGTGTTTTCGGGGACTTGCTCTTGCCAGTCCACATGTTTTCGGACCTGGCCTTCGCACAAGCCGGGAATCGGGGTCTCGAGGAGACCTTGATGGACTACGTAATGCTATAGTTGTAGATGTTGATGGAAGAACTTTGGTTTTGCTCAATCCAAATTGCTTCTTAACTCCCTCCATCACAGCATGTTTAGCCTTGTTACTCTCGTGGGTGACAATTTTCCCAACACAATCCAGTCTCGCTTCAATAGGATCAAACTGCAGTGTACATTAGGAAACCAATTCAGTAATACACATGACAACCAAATCCATAGAAACAAATCCATCAAAAAATAGATTGACAACTCAATTTTCACAATATAAACAGTTAGTTAACAGGATGAAAACTTAAACTAAAGAAATCAACATTACATTACCTCTTCCAATATTTCATTTTCCTCGAACAGTGATTCCATGTACTTCATTACAAACATTCCACAATCGTGGCCATTTTGTTGTTGTGGGTAGTCCTTGCTTGAAGAAATAATTACAAACTCGCTGAAATTCAGGTCTCCTGGCTTGACAGGGGCAAACAATTGGTCCAAAGTCTGGAGCTGCAAAAAAATTAAAACAATCACAGTTGAGATTAGTGCAATTACACTAATAAAACGGCAAACCGTGTACACACGTGCATACCATCTCTACGCAGGTGCTCCGACGTGACCTCTTATGCATTGCAGAAGACAACGAGTCCCTAATTTCCACTGTTGTATTAACCATGCTCACATTCGCCGCAAACCAGTGCGGAGCACTCTCGGTATCCAGTAGGGGTACCACCATCTGCGACAAAGTAAAACAAACAACGTCATCGGAAAATTGAACTACACACATTTGATTCAACACAAAAGTTTCAAGAAAATGCAAATTACAGTGTGACATAAACTCAAATCTGCATCGTAATAAAGAGTGGACCACTCTTGCTGCTTCGCCATCCTCTCCACAGTCATCGATCTTCCAAGTAACTTGCTCTGCACAATAAGCACACATAATAGATTACATTTTAAATAAAAACATAGATTTAACAGAGTTTACAGCACAAATACAAAAGATTCATGTCCACTTTTAAATATCAAATTTCATACCGAAATTCTGGTGGGCATAAACCAAGTTCTCTTACTTCCAATGCCGTTGCGCTTCTTCTCTCGAAAATTCATGATTTGAGCAAAGCAATCAATGAGCTGACATTTACACAAACAATATCCGTTATGTTGTCATTCATACAATTTGTAAATGGCATTAACTAAAATAATGAACTAAAAATTTCAAAGCACCCAAATGCCAACTTCTACGTACACTGTGTGATATATCGGTCTCCGGTTTCATGCATTTGAAATACATCCGCTCGACCTCAACCTTCCCAAAATGGGCTAACACTTCACTGAAATACCAAACAAATAATCAACAACGAAACGAATGTACTAATATCAACTACGTACACAGTAATCATGACACATGAGATTACCTCGGATCATTGGCGCTAGAGAAAATGTAACGGAACAACTCGTACTGTTGATTTGAGTAACCCTTCTTCACAGTGAACGGACCAATCACCTTCCCTCCAGATTCTTTGAATCTTTCGAACGCAGCATCATCAAAATCATCCTTCACTGCCTGCTCAACTTCCTCTTTTACAATAGCGGGGAGATCTTCTCCCCAAAAGTTCATAACCTCAAACGAATCATCAGAAACAACCACCTTAGTTGGAACAACGACCTTCTCTTCTGATAGATTAAGTGAAGGGACACTCTCTACATCATCAACATCCTCTTCCAATTGATCCTTCGTCCCTTCACCATCCTTTTCCTCGACAACCACGTCATCCTTCGTCCCTTCACCATCCTTTTCCTCGACACCGACGTCATCCTTCTTCTCGGTCTCCCCGTTGAACGAAAGCGAGCGCTGAACTTTGCTCGTCTCAGGTATCTCCAACACTTCTTTCATAGTCCCCTTCCCAAGGTAAGTGGAGAGTACCTTCAGTAACAGCTCTTTTGCGCTGCTCACCTTCAAATCAAGCCGGAAGACCTCATCTTTCAACTCACACACAGCTTTGTATATTGCGTCATTTGTGGGTTGCCCAACTGCAGCGGATTCAAAACTTGGCAGTAACACATACGTGTTAGTCAACTTCACCTGCTTAGTACACCAAAAAAACTAGTTAGCATATCTCTCAAATAAAATTCTAACGCATTAGAAAATTGAAGTACTAAATGTACCTTTCCACTTGTGTGACCACCCTGGTCTCGAATCCACTTGTACACTGACTTGCAGTGTTTTGTGGTCCAAAAGTCAATTGGAGCCACAGTTCGGTCCACGTGAGTAGCAGTCCAGTCTACGTGCGTCAAATATACAAGCTGCCACCAAACAAAAGTGCATACATATATTACCACACCAGTACACGAGAGAATAAAATTACTACCATCACAATAATTCGAAAACTTACCTGTAAAAATATCGTGCAACCGGAGACATTTTTGGTGTTCTTCGTCTTGTACCGGTGTAGAGAGCTCATTAGATATCGATATCCGGCAGTCGCCCAATTCTTCTTCTTAATTGACCTTATGTCAACTAAAGAATGCATGTAGCTAGTGCTGACCTCGGTACCATTCTTCGGCAGCAACACAGTTCCAATACAGACAAGGAGAAACTTAATGAGAAACAGGTAGTCACTGTCGCTGGTTTCCCTGAGCTCATTCTCCAGCAAAGTCAGGGAATACCTATAGTCCTTGGCCTTGAAGAGGACGTCAAACTCAACCAGGTCACGCTCACTTTCGGTTGCCACGGGTTCTCCGCCATCCCGGATTCCCATGACATCCTCAAACAGCTTGGCGGATAGTTGGATTGTTCTTCCAAATATCTCCAGCCGAGAAGTGGTTGGATCCACGTGATCGATCAGCCAACTAACTATCTTAGCGTCTATGTACGGGGCATCCTCCCTTAAAAATGTTGAGAAACCGGCATTTCTCACCATTTCCTTTTGAGCCTCGTTCAGCAGTGGGACTATTCTCCCCAAACGCTCGAATGAGCAACGACCAGAAACTTGAACGTCCCCCACACCTTCGTTGTTGTCAATCCCTGGCTCAGCAGATAATGTCTCCTTCACCTTCTTCCCTTTCCCTCTACCACCAACCTTGGAGGGGGAAGCCTCGACTTCGTATGCAGCCCAATTCTCAATCTCTTCATCGGTAAGAAGCTTGAATTGCTCCTTAAAACTACGAAGCACCTGCAATATTAAGACTCGATTATTAACAAAAGTACGCTAAATCAAAGATAAAAAATAAAAGATCCATAACACAGTCCAAGTCACTCACATCTGCTTTAGGTTTCTCTTTGTGTGCATCAGCATAAGCATAGAAATTGGCTTGGCTGCATCAATTAAAGGTTCACATGGAATTATAAATATTATTTTCAAAACCAAAAAATATTACCACTAAAATAACTGCCACAAATAACTCACTAGTACTTCGGCCAAGCTTCCTTCGGATCCTTCTTCTTTATCTCTGCTGCATCCTTTTTGTCTGCAGCAGCCCCCCTCTTCCGTTTAAATACCATTTTATAAACCTATTACACAAGACAAAATAACTTAAATTAACAAACATTCAAAACACTAAAATATTGGAAGACAAAGACTTTGAATAATTCATGCAATCGTCTAACATTTCAGTGTATTCATGACATCCCGACACTTAATTTCCTATATGTGTACAATAACAGGTAAGCATCTCTTCCTATATAACATACTATCATTATATGTACTATAGTCTATTTCTTAAATGTACTACATGGAAACTGTTAAGTACAATGTACCAATATGCCTAAATAATGGATTCTGTAACTTGTTAGTCTCCCTTCGCAACAAGTAAGCATATTTTCCTTACATACTATACTATTACAATAACATCACAAAGTAAAGTCGCTTATACAAAGATTCACTTTTAACATACAATGATGCCAACATATGTAACATAAAATTTAGAAAAAATTATTGACCTTCTCAGTTAAATCTTGGAACTCTAGATCTCGAGGTTCTTAGGGCCTCAATTAAGCATGAAGTTTGCCAATGGTCAAAAACATTACAACAATTTCTAATTTTTTGGAAAAGAGACAAAAAGGTTCACATGTCCACGGGTGACCTCCTCCCAAATATATTGAGACCTCTCATTCATGGTGGAGGAAATCCGTGGACACAAAACACCAACAAAGTACAGTACCAAACTTATGCAAAATGCAGTAAAGGCACAAAAAAGAAGAAGCATAATTAGTACGAGAAAACTTCCCCATTCTCTACAAAGATCTAAGAAAGAAAGTTGTCAAAGTATTTTGTTTTATAAATACAAGTAGCAACCTAGAATTTGATCCTCTCAAGCCACTAAACTGAATTCGAATCACATCTTTCTTACAAGTTGTAAAATATAGTTTCTTGTATGGCCAAAGGATTATACAAAATTTGTAATTGAAAAAGGACAAGCATTTACTAAGGATTTTTGTATGGCCCAAAAGATTATACAAAATTTGTGTTTATAGGCAATGCGAAGGTCAATTGAAGGTGTTTAGGAGTTTGATCTGTACACTCATGAAAAAAGAAAAAATAATTGACAAGGAACTCGTAAGACCAGTGAACCGGATTACAATACCCTCAAGTATGCACATTAAGCTTTGATGGGGTTGCAAAAATTTTAAACAGATATTTTTTTTCAGTTATTGTTATCCGAATTTTTAATAGTATTCCTAATTTATGTGTGTTAAGTTTTTAGTTCAATACACAACTTGTTTTGTTTGATACAAATTGTTTGGTTTCATAATATCTCCTATTTATATTAATCTCCTACTTCTATTACGATCTTTAAATTGTATGAGTATAGTGCCTCTAAAATCGGGTACCATACTTACCAATATTTGATGATTTCATATTTTATCCCAAAAACAACAAATAAAGCCAAATCATTTCCACAATCATAAGATCACTAAAAGACCATCCAGCCTAATATTATAGAACTCATGCATTATTTTTTTGTCATATTGCTCAAAAAATCTCCATTTATCATATTCCCAAATATTTAAAATCCAACCGAATCAACTAACACATTCCAAAAATACATACATCAAAATACCCAAATCAAAACCCCTAAATTATAGTACAATGCAACTAATTCAATTTAAACAATGCAACTCTTTATTGCAACAAACTCAATCAAAATACCAAATCACATATTCATAAATAACTAAAACAAAAAACTAATAACACACAGTACATTCCACACTAAGAACCACAACACATGCACGGGGGGAGACACAGAAAGAAATGCAAACTCCCTTAAACACAGAACCAGAGACAGAGAGATAGAGAGAGAGAGAGAGACAAAGAAATACCTCGACAAAGATATGCAAACTCCCTTCACCACCTCAACCTCCACACCTGAGACAAAATGAAACTATTAAGTACACGAAAATGGAAAAACACCACATTCCCTTCAAAAATATATTTTTTTTTTCTGTCAATAAGAAAATGTATGTAAAGTAGAACAGAGTAATGTATAACTCACCGTCGACACCCCCCTCTAACAACTCCAACAATGGCACTTCGAGTAATGTACACCACAGTCACCACAATGTACAATATGGTTTTTACTACCTCAAACGAAAATAGAAAATGGAAAAACAAAATGGAAAATGAAAAGAAAATGGAAGAGGAAGAACTTTGCCCTAGCAGAGACGAAAATGGAAAAACGAATGATAAATAGAACAATGAAAGAAAATGGAAGTGAAGAAGTGGAGGAGTGGAGGAGTACGACGGTTGATTAGACTTGATTGATGGATAGATGTCACTTTTCACTTTTCCATTTTTAATAAATTTAAATTTCAAAAAAAGTAACCGGTAGCCATTTTTTGATACCTAATTACCCCTACATGAACCCCTACATGAACCCCAACCGTTGGATCAAATTAACTACCCATCCAACGGTTACAGTACATCACGGATTGAAATCCGTGTCCGTACAGTAACGGGACGAAATCCGGTCCCTATATATATATATTTTGAAGTGTAAAAATAAAAAAGCTCTTATAAAATTTGTGTAAGATATTGTATAAATTTATAACATCAATATATAATAGATGTTATAATACAAACAAATACAAACGACTTGTTTTTGTCTTGTAGCTTTTTTTCTTTTAACTTTGATTTTACATATTATTTTTTGGTAAATAATCTCTTGTACTTGCTATTGGCACCTTAAGGTATTCAATGTCATACCGATGTGGTATTTAATAATTAGTCAGTATTTTTTTTTTATCTTTTGTGTTTTATTTTTTTATTAGATAACTAAGCCGCGCTTTGCGCGGCGTTATCAAACTTCCGCAATTTTTTTTCAAAATTTGTTTTCTTTTTACTAATTGTGATATAATCGAAAATATAATATTTTAATGTGTATTTTTTAAACAAAGTAAAAAATTTTAAGTTATTAGAAACATAATTTAGTATTTTTAAAATACTAAATTATAAGTTTATAAGTTTAATAAACTGATCAGCTTGTGATTAATGGTGTAATTTTTTCATTTAAAAGATTATTATCTTTTTTTTCGAAAAAAATAATAAGATAAAGTAGTTGAGAGACGACTCAAAAAAAAAAAAGAAGCTTTATTATATATTAATAGTTGAATAATTTATTTAATTTTTATATAAAATTACAGTTTGATAAAAATTAATAATATAAAGGAATTTTAATGAAAGATTGGAAGTATAAAATAGTAAAACCAAAAAAAATATAAAATATAAATAGAAAAAATACACAATATAAGAGAAATATATATTATTGCTACCTGATCTCTTTTTATTAAAACAAAAATAAACTACATTTTGAATATTTGTTTAAGAATTTTATAATTAAAATTTATATGAAAAAATAAAATTATATCTTAAATAATGTGCTATTTCAATAAAAAATAATTAATTAGTATAAATATTAAATTTTGGCCTTTTATTTTTATAAGTACCATAAATATATAATTTCATGCATCATAATTTTATTCACTACCTAATACTACTTGTGCAATTAACAATTTAATAACTCTTTTAATTTTTTATGAATCATCTCTTAAGAAAATAATTTATAGGATGTCGTCTCACATTTGTTTAAACTTTCTTTTATATCTATATATATATATATATATTTTATAAGCAAATGCATAAATAAAATAATTAAATCAAACTAATTAATTCTTCAAAGATGAACGATAAAAAATATTATTTAGACTTATATATATCCATAATTATTTTATGATTACGTTTACATAATTTTTAAAATTGGTATTTAAAATAATTATTTATAGCGAGTGAGAAATATCAGAAGTGTAAAATATATATAAAAAAATATTAAAAAAATATTCCTCAAAGGTCATTAAAATAAGAATTATAATTAAATTTTAAAATAAATGATAAATAAAATAACTAAATCAAATTAATATATCATTAAAAAAAATTAAACTTATCTTTGTTTTAAAGATAAAAAAAATATAAAACTATCACTCATACTTATTTAAGTATATGTGTAAAAAATATGTATTGTATTTATTTAAAAAATACTCAAAATTAAACTTATCATTTACAAAAATTACAATTAATTGGGCAAGATTAAATTTATTAATCACCCATGTAAAAATTAATAATATTAATTTTTACACAATCTAAGTGAAAGTTCCATCGTCTATATATAACTTAGAAACATAACACCCACAATAGTTTCTAAACCATGTGGGACTTTTTTCAAAAGAAATCTCACACTACTAAAAGTATAAAAATAAATTAAAAATGTAAAAAATAAGGAAAAAGATAAAATACAATAAAAAATCTATGTGATGCCACCTCACATTTGTTGAAATCTTCCTTTATATATATACTAGGGAATAGTACCGCGCTTTACGCGGTTTTAATAACTTTTCAAAATTATATATAACAAAGTTAATATTTTGTTTTATTATGAATAAAATTTTCAATTGAATATTATTTTATTATTAAATTAATAAATAATACGAATACTATATAATAAATCTCTCTTATATGATTAGCACAAAATTAATCATCACACAATATAAATAAAATCGTCTTTGCATTTTTTTTTGTGGCCAAGTTTATCACTTACCCTAAATTAGTTGAGACATATGTTATTTTCACTATAAAATAAGTAATAATATAATCATATATAATAATCTTGCATTATTAAATTTTTCTTTTTACAAAAAAAAAAAAAAATCTTAAATAATAGATATAGTCAATAATATAGTTGAGAAAACAATTATGAATATATATATAAAATAAATTATAAATCTATTTTCACAAACATACAAAAAGTCAAATGTAAAAAATACCTCAAATTAGTTTTTGCGTATAAGAACAATATTTTAGAATCCAAATAAAATGTGTGTCATGGAAACCAAAATCTATAAAAAGTTCAATAGAAAAAATAAAATTATTATTAAACTACTTATAAATTATCATTGAATAAAAAACTTTAACATAATGAAAAAAAAAAAAATAGTTAAACAGAATCATAATCTTATCTAGAGCTATTGGTCATATATAGTCTAATAAACTTATCTATAAGAAGGGTTCATCTTATAATATGGTGGCTTCATTTATATATAAGAGAAAAATAAAGAGACGTTGATTATTATCACTAATTTCATTTAATTAAATAATGCTATATTATTATTAAATAATAAAATAAATTTATTTATATAAATATAAGTAAATCTAATAAGAAGAATTTGAAGGGTTTATTTATTTATTTATTTTAAATGTTACATTAATATTAAGTGAGAAAAATTAACAAAATTGAGAAATTGAGAAAATAAAAAAAAATATTTGAAAATTTATCTAAGCGGCCACCTTATTTACCCTAACAAAAAGAAATTATATAAATATATAGATATATACATAGATAGAGAGAATTGTAGTACTTTTGTTTTATTTTGTAATAAGAAAATATGAAGTCAATTGAATAAGATTGTAAAAGAATTTATTAAAAATAAATTAAAATAAAAATAGAATAGAAATATCTAATTGTTTTTCTTCCTTAGCAATCATAATACATATTGTCATTTAAAGACATCTTTCTTTCTCTCTTTTGTTCACAAATCTTGCAAAATATTATGTAAGAACTATAACACTGATAAATTAAATGAACAAATAAAGACAAATACATCGTGCTCGAATATTTTTTAATAGATGGTATAAGAATAGAATTATGAGATATATTAGAGATAAAAAAAAATGACTGACCTATTTATTTTATTTTTCTTACCACCATAGCAATTAGAATATACCTATTCCTTTGAAGACATTTTTCTTTCTCTCTTTTATTCACCAACCCTGCAAAAATATCATGTAAAAACAACACAAATAAATCAACCCAACAAATAAAGACAATATTTTTTAATTTCATAATATATACTACTTGAATATTTTAGTGGCTCATACAAGAATAGAAAAAAAAAAATAGAGACCAAAATCTTAAAAAAAAAAAAAGAGAGAGAGAGAGAGAGAGAAACGAAACAATATTAACCGTAAAAATCATAATAAATTAAATAATAATAAACTAAATTCAGTTGATTTCTCTAAACTGAATACATAAAAGTGGTTTTTTAACGTGTAATTCTAGAGATGAAATGATTTAGCATTTGGAGTTTTGGTTTTTCCAAACTAAATACATAAAAATGGCTTTTTATCATGTAGTTTTCTAGAAATGGGATGATTTAGCGTTTGGAGCTTCTAAACTTAAATATCTATATATAAGTATATAATTTTTAAGAATTTTATAGTCTTCACAAACACCAAAACATAAATGTTATATATAGTAATGTGAAATCTTTTGAATTTCCAAGAGTAATGTACAATTGTTAATATTGATTATAAATAATAATTATTATATTATTTAAATAGGAAGATGAAAGAGTGTGCACTATGTAAATATTTGATATCAAATATACATCATTGCATTTATTAATAATGAATGAATGAATCATAAATTTTATTAATAATACATTACTTTTGTAACTGAATATTTTTATGAGTAAAAATTATTGAAAAAAAAAAAATAGATCATGATATAAACTAAAAGAAGATTAGAAGTCACCTTACCTCATCACCATTGTTTTCTCAATTATATATACGTAAACATTGAGTATTTATTTAATTATTGTTCTAAAAAATAAATTTAAAATTTATTATTATTTACACATAATACATAGAAATACAAAATATATAAGAAATATATTCAAATATAAAATGGATGATATTTACACTTAATGTATAGAAATACAAAATATTTTAAAAAAATATATATATACTAAAATACAAAATGGATGAATGTTACTATTTTCTTTTAATTGCTTAGTATTAATAGTTAATATTAAATTGAAAAAAAAATATCAACAAAAGTCTACTTGAATAATTAGAGTTACATATTTTTTTAACTGAATATTTATTTAAAAAATTAAAATGATACACTTAAAAATATGAAAAGACACATATATTATTACTTTTATTTAATTATTTTTTTTAATTGCTTCTTTTGTAACTGAATATTTATTTAAAAAATTAAAATGATACACTCAAAAAATGAAAAGACACATATTGCTTCTTTTGTAACTGAATATTTATTTGAAAAATTAAAATGATACACTCAAAAAATGAAAAGACACATATATAATTATTTTTTTTAATTACTTGGCATTAATGTAATTAGTAGTAAATAGAAATAATATTAAGAAAAATCAAAAGAATTAGAAAAAATGAGAGAGCAAGAAAAATATAAGAATGTTTGTAGAGGCTGCCATGTCATCATCCCTAACAACAACAGATATATAGATTGATGATTGATTGGTATTGATTGATTTTTATTTTTTATGAATGATCTTTGTATTACTTTTTTATAAATGATTTTCGTACTATTATTATGTGGTGCTCAATACCATATTGATTCACATATACAATAATTAGTTAATATTTTTCTAAATCGTATTATATTGTGGGAACTGATATTTAAATGCATCAATAACAATATGTTACCTTTTGTGGTGCTTTGCATCTTAATGTGTTTCTTAATATTTTCGTTATTAATATGTACATATCTTTATTAACTTTGATTAGAATTTTAATTTTATTATTATATATAAGTTTGCAAGAGTATTTTTAATGAGATATGTAAAAATTGTACTATATTTGACAAAAAAAAAATGACTTGTGATATATTTGGATCAATTTTTAGCATTATGCTCCAATGTGTAATTACAAAACTTGATGTAATTTTTTTTTCTTTTGTCCTGTTTTTTGTTATGAATGACTGTCAATAAGTGAACCTATACCACACTATGTCCTTATATAAATATAATTTTTTTTTTCAATAATTGTTTAACTATAATTAATAAAAGTAAGACATATGATTATTACCGATAAATTTTGATAGGGATTACCTGCATGGGGCACGTCCTCCACAAGCCTAGTATGTATATATATATAACTTGTCCCATTAATTATCAAATTTTAATTCAATAATTCCTAAGACACGTCCTCCACAAGCCAAGAATGTTGTCTTGACATCCATTTGTTATATTTCCCAATCATTCTGTACAGCAAGTGCAAGCATCATTCTTATAGTTTTCATCTTCACAATAGGTGAAAAGATCTCTGAGTAATCAACTCCCTCTACTTGTGTGAATCCTTTGACTACTAATCTAGCCTTTGTTGACCAAAAGTCAATCACTCACTTATTTTGATGATAAACAAATATTTGATTATTATTTGTTACTAATCTTTTCTTGACCATTTTGTAAGCAAATTCACGAAGTATTAATATTTGCTCGGTAAAGTCAAACATAATCAAAGAAGTGGATTCAACAAGTATATCAACTACTTCATACTTCATAAGATCAAAAATTTTATCAATATATCAAGAATTCAAGACCCTATCCAAAAGAGGACTTCAAAAGCTAAAAGTCAAAAGTCAACCCGAAAGTCAAAGTCAACTCTCGGGAAAAAGTCAACTTTGGATCAAAACATGCAAATCAAGTTAGGAAGCTCATCTACATCAAGACTACAAATAATCAAATGGTATAAATTTATTTTAGTCTTGTTAAAGTGAATTGCATAGTATACTAGGGTTTATAAGTACAAATTTTGGCCCACTCACTAACTTGTGCAACAAGTTTTCTCACACGATAGTCCAAAAATTTTTTTGATTGAATTTCTAAATCACATTTTGTTTAACTAAGAGAACAAAATTGGAATTTTTGAAATCGGATAATCGAGTAAAGAGTTATGTGCGTTTTAGTGCCGAAAAATGCAAGTTTTGAACCTGCCTGATTTTTGGCCTACCTATTGAAAATCGGTAGTCCGTTTTTCGCAGATAGGTAGTCCGTTTTTTCCAAGATTCTTTTTGAAAAATGTACTAACGGCTATAAACAGCTAGTTTTTGTTCCTACTATAAGCTTGTTTTTCACTCAAAAATCAAGGTTGGTTGAGCCTCTATTCATCATATAACATCATTCTAAGTGTTCTAAGCTAAAGAATTAACATCTTTTCATAAACACACCAAATACACACACTTGAGCCAAACTTGTTTTTATCTTCTCTAGTGTGCTTGCAATTCTCTTTAGGATTTTACATTATTTTTTATCTTATTAGAGAGAGTTTGCTTTGTATTTCAAAATTACATATTCATTGTATTGAGAGGTGAGGTTGGCACCGGTAGAAAAACAACTCAGTTGTAGGTGAGGTTGACACCCGTTTTGTAAACAACCCGAGAAGAGTGAGATTGTCACTACAACAATCCGATAGTGAGATTGGCACTTCAACAATCCGGTGAGGTTGATAGTCCTTGGAAGAAAACTATTGTGAGAGGTTTGGGAAAAACCTTGGTGAAAAATTCCCCGGTTGTAAGGGTTAGTCAAGCCCGTTAACTTGGCTCGATAATGGAACTCAAAGCTAGGTCCATAGCTTTGAAGACCAAGGACGTAGGTGGCTTAGTTCTACCGAATCTTGTAAAAATCAAGAGTTTGCAATTTCTATCCCTAAAGTCTTTACATTTCAAGTTTGTTATTTGTTTATACTTGTGATTATCTTTGTTATTGCATTAAACTTGAATATTTGCATGAATTGTCTTTGGAGTTTATAAATTTCTGAAATTAGTTTAAATTTCTAATTCACCCCCCCCCCCCTCTTGGAAACATATCTTAGGCTAACAACCTTATATATTGTTTGCTCTTATCCTGGAATGCATGGTTTTCGATCTGAAAACTCATTTGCAACCTATCACTTTCTACCCTTCAGGTTTTATGATTACTATCCAAGTTTTGTTTCTCCTCAAAGATACCATTTCTTCAGACATTGCCTTGTTCCATTTTCTAGCATCTTTCCCAGTTATGGCATCATGATAGCTCTTTGGTACAGGCAATGTTGACTCAATGACAACAGCTAAAGCATAGGCAGTGATATCTGATTCAGCAAATCTGATAGGGGGTTTGATTTCTCTTCTGGTTATATCCCTTGCTAGCTGGTAATCTTCCAAACTTTCATCTTGGGATTCAATTTCTGCTTCTGGCTGCATCTCCTGCTCTATTTGAGGTTGCACAGGTTCCACCTCAATTTGCACACCAGTTTTGACTTGTGTTTCATTTCCTGCAACATCAAAACAACTACCTTTCTCATTTCCTCAAAGGGGAAAATCAAGCTCATTGAAAATAACATCTCGACTTATAATGACTTTATTGTCTTCAGTTGTTAACAATCTATATGTTGGAAATATTTTACCAGGATCTAGATTTACTACCAAGTATGTTTCATTAACATTCTAATATGAATTCTAAAACAATGAAATAAACACATAAGAGTTTAAGAAAACCTTACATTGGGTGCAGCGGAATATAATGACTCCTTCCATTCAGATCTCTAGCCCTTGATTTCTTTCTGTAGCAGAGCATAATCAAGATCTGAATCTGGATCTCTTTCTCTCATTCTTTGATGCTGATTCTCCTTCTTGTTGTTTTGATTCTCCACAGTCTTACACACTATGATTGAGATACCACTTGATGTGTGTGGGCACTACTCTATCACTCAAGGAATTTCGAAATTTGAAGAGAAGAAAAGAGAGAGAGGGGCGGCTAGGCTTTTTTTGAAAGAAAGAATGTGCAAAGTCATGAGTTTCCTGAAGCCAACACTTTCTATTTATAGAACGCCCTCTAGGTTTAGGTTAGAATTGTATGGCATTAAAATAATGGAAAAATAAAATGGTAAAAGGCTTTGCATAGTGGGCGGCCATCTAAGGAAATTGGGTCTCACTTTGCAACTTTCCCATTTTGTTATTTCTCATTCCCATTTTTTCAAAAATACCAATTTTCCAATTTAACTTTTTAAATGCCAATTCTAATTATTTAATAACTTAAAAATAATTATTAAATAATATTGCCATTTAATATATTTATTAATTTAGACATATAAAGTATCTTAATTAATAAATAAACCTAGAATCTCTTTTCTTTACAATTTCTCCCTTGCTTAGTGAAAATTCATAAAGTAGACATAGTCTAACTTTAGAATTATAATTGATTAATCAAAATTAATTAACTGAGTCTTACAAGCAGTATGGTCTCAGCTAGTATGGGGACCATGGGTCTATATAACCGAGCTTCCACTAAGTCGAACCGAATTTACCAAGTAAATTCCCTAACTTATTAATTCCTTATTGAATCCACACTTAGAACTTGGAATTGCACTCTCAGTCATATAGAGCGCTCTATATGTTCCATGATATAGACACGTCATTAGTTATCCATTGTTATAATCCTAATTTGATCAATGACCATCTAATAGATGATCTACATTGAATAGGCACTAAGTTACTGTCACACCTTCAATGTATTTTATCCTGAAAACACTTAGCTCCGTATAAATGATATTTCAGCGAAGTGAAATGAGATCTCCACCATTTATCTCTGTTTAGCCAAGCTCGAAGGATATCATCGCTTCATTTCTAAATTCCTATAGAAGTTATAGACTCCATATTTATGTTAGCGCTCCCACTCAATTATACTATCATGTTCCCAAAATGTACGTATCACCCTGACCCAAAAGTAGGCTTAACTAACAAATCAAAGAACCTGTATAGTACTCCTGAGATCGAGCCTAACCATATCAGGATTAAGATCATTTGATCTAGGATCAACAGGTGATATTGAATTGAATAGATATTACGGTAAGTTTTAATATATCTAATCAAAGTTCAATATCGGTCCCTTCCGATGTATACTCCATACATCCGATACTGGTAAACTTTGCCAATGCCCTGGAAAGGACATAACACTTTTCCAAGGTGTAAGAATACCTATCGCTGATTATCATGTCAGTCTAAATCCAGTGAACTGAAAAATCAGGGAATAAACTTTCGAACATATAATTAAGATTATATTCCACTGTACTGACAACACTATCATCATTAACAAATTCATATGTTCTGGACTTACCGTAATATCTATTCAATTCAATATCACCTAGTTGATCATAGATCAAATGATCTTAATCCTGATATGGTTAGGTTCGATCTCAAGAGTATTATACATGTTCTTTGATTTGTTAGTTAAGCCTACTTTTTGGTCAGGGTGATACGTACATTTTGGGAACATGGTAGTGCAATTGAGTGAGAGCGCTAAACATAGATATGGAATCTATAGCTTCTATCAGGGTATAGAAGTGAAATGATAATTGTTGGAAATTATTTTACCAGGATCTTAGATCTACTCACAAGTATGTTGATTAACACCCTAAATATGAACTTCATGGAGGAAACTAGAAGTAAAAGTGTAAATTTCCTGAAGCCTTCACTATCTATTTATAGCATTCCACTGTTGGAAATTTATTTTACCAGGATCTTAGATCTACTCACAAGTATGTTGATTAACACCCTAAATATGAACTTTCTAAAACGATGAAATAAACACATATAAAGTTTAGGAAACCTTAAATTGGGTGCAGCGGAACATAATGACTCCTTCCGTTCAGATATCTAGCCCTTGATTCCTTTCTGTAGCAGAGCATTATCAATATCTGAACCTGGATCTCTTTCTCTGAATCTTTGATGCTGAAACTCCTTTACTGATGATCTTTCTTCACGATCTTCCTCACTATGATTGAGGTATCACTTGATGTGTGTGGGCACTACTCTAATCACTAAGGATTTCGAAATCTCAATGAGGAAGAGAAAGAAGAAGTGGCAGCTAAAGATAGGGAGAGAGAAAGGCTCAGGTTTTTCTCTGAAGGAAAAATAGAAAATTTAAGTGTAATTTTCCTGAAGCCTTCACTATCTATTTATAGCATTCCACTAGGGTTAGGTTTGAATTATTTGGCATTAAAATAATGAAAATATCAGTTTAAATTGCCTACAAAAGTGGCTGGCCCTATACTAGTGGATTTGGGCCTCACTTTTTGTAATTTTGTAGTTTTACCTTTTCTGCATCTGATTTTCTCAAAAACGCCAATTTTCTAATTCAACCATTTAAATGCCAATTCTAACTATTTAATAACTATAAATAATTATTAAATAATATTGTCATTTATCATATTTATTAATTGAACCATACAAAGTATCATAATTAACAAATATGCCCCTATAAACTCTTTCTTTACAATTTCGCCCTTACTTAGTGAAAAATTCACAAATAGACATAGTCTAATTTGTGAATTATAATTGATTAATCAAAACCAATTACATGAGTCTTACAAGCAATATTATCTCAACTAGTGGGGGGACCATGGGTCTATATAACCGAGCTTCCAATAAGTAGATCAAGAATTTAGCACTAAAATTCACTAACTTATTAATTCTTCGTTGAATCCACGCATAGAACTTAGAATTGCACTCTCAGTATATAGAATGCTCTATATGTTCCACCATATAGACACATCATTAGTTATCCATTGTTATAATCCTAATGTGATCAATTATCCTCTATATGAATGATCTACACAGTAAAGGGATTAAATTACCGTAACACCCTACTATGTATTTTATCCTTAAAACACTTGACCCCGTATAAATGATATTTCAGCTTATGTGAAATGAGATCTCCACCATTTATTTTCGTTTGGTCAAGCTCAAAGGTGATCATCCTTTGCTTACTATTCGCCAGATAGAAGCTATAGATTCCATGTTTATGCTAGCGCTCCCACTCAATTGCACTACCGTGTTCCCAAAAAGTACGTATCACCCTGACTTAAAAGTAGGCTTAACTAACAATTCAAGGAACACGAATAGCCTTTCAAGATTGAGCCTAATCATAACATGATTAAGATCATTTGATCTAGGATCAACTAGGCGATATTGACTTGAATAGATTTTACGGTAAGTTTAATTAAATCTAAGTCAAAGTTCAATATCGGTCCCTTCCGATGCATACTCCATGCATCCAACCTGAGCTTTACTTTAACCAATGCTCTGGAAAGAACATAGCACTTCTCCAAATGCAAGTAAACTCTGTTGTAGATTATCATATCAGTAAAACCCTATGTCTGATAAATCTAGGAAACTTTATTCACATAGTCATGTTTACTTTCCAATGTGTTGACGACACAATAAACAGGATCAAGTATGTGAAAAGGGTTTCAGATGAATTTATACATTATGTACATATAATCATGAAATAAATCATGTGAACCATGCAACATTAAATGTTATTTCTGATCTATATTAATAAGTAAATCTGATTATATTGAAATGAGTTTTATTTAGGGCATAAAACCCAACAAACTCCCACTTGCACTAATATAAAACAAAAAGTGCGTTTCAAATAATCTCAACACCTTGATATACAAATCAAGTGTAGTAGTAGTAAACTCCTCGTAATAGGATCTGAAAGGTTGAATTAACCACGACCTTTTCTCCACCATTACTCTTCCTTTAATCACAAAATCATTGATAATGTGAAATTCCTCTCTATATGTCTACTCTCTTGGGATACTGGATTCTATATCTTTGGCAACTACTTTTGGTTAATCAGGAAATTAACACTAGTAGTTTAAGGCAATTTGGAATGATGCCAAAAATGTATAGAACTTTCCTTAGACTGAATAAGTACCTTTCTTGCAACCTTATCATTCAGTCCCTCTCTGGTAGACCTAGAGACTTCAGATAGGTTTTTACACTTCTCCAAAATCACTATTCCACCCCCAGAGTAATCACCATCTTATCAGAAAGATTTACTAGCACAAAGGAAAATTTCGAAATCTGATATGGTGTAGTCTAAGAGTTTTAAACACACCCTTATAGACTAACATATAGTTCCTCTTCTTAATCTTAAGATTTACTTGATTGTCTTCCAATGTTCTTATCCTGGATTAATCTGATACCTACTCATTACTCCCACTCAGCAGCAGGTGTCTGGTCTAAGGCATGCAAAAGCATATCTAAGACCTCTCACTGTTGATATAAGAAATTCTTTCATGGCTTTATCTTTTCTGGAATAGTTGAAACTTTTCCTTAGATAAATAAAATCTATGTCTAAGAAGTTGTGAAGCTTCTATAGATTGCCATTAGAAAGAAAATGCTTCAGCATCTTACTAAAGTAAGTTGCTTGCATTAGAGTAAGTAATTACCAGGTATACCACAAGCCATAGGTTTAGATAAACTCAAACCTATAATACTAGGAACAGGAAGTTTGTTAAGTCAATTGAATAGACTTATAAACAAAAATTTCCTTTTATGTCCTTGTAATAGAAAATTTTAGGTTACTCCATGTGAATGGATTAAACCATAGTTCTATTGGCTTTCTTCTTAGTTTCTTATCTTGACAATCCATTACTTGTTTAAACTCACAATGGATTTTAATCACTAGTGTCTCCCAAGTCATAAGAAGGTGAGTTCCTAGAAACTCTCCCACTACGACAAGGCACCGTGAATTATGTCTAAGAAAACTAAATGGTATTGATCTCTTCGGTTGTGACAAGACAACAGAGGCAGTGGGATCATCATATATCAAATAAGATGATAGAACACTTTTGGAATCAAGAATTAAATATCTCCTTTATTTGCTACTTGTTTTCAGACTTAGTCATTTTCTTAGAAAAATAGTATTTGTTTGAACAAACTCTTTCTTATCTATTGACAATGGGATGGTCCACCCCTAATCACTTAGAATAGCTAACAAACCATGGTTAACAGTTCTAGCTTTTCTTAAGATTTTGATTAGGTCATCCATGAATCTAGTATGATTTACACGAAGTATATAACCATTACATCATTCTGAAATTGTATTACCATAGAAGGATTTAGGCAACGACTAATAACTAATCATCAACATGCAACTCGAAATTTCTGGGGAGGTAAGTTTGGATATAATTCAAAAATCAATTTAATGATCTTTGAACTGCATATCTACTAACTATTTCTCCACCCCTATCAGTTCGCAAGATCTTTAACCACTTACCTTAATGGTTTTAACCATTGCTAGAAATTAATGAAATTTTTCAAACATTTCAAATTTCTTTGCTAAAAGGTATAATCTAGAGTGATCGTTTTAAGAATACAACGAAAAACTCATATCCACCCCTGAATGTACATCCATCTGCGAATGAGATGAACTACTTTCAGTGGATATAGGCATATTAACTCTTTGCAGAGATTGATCTTGTCAAATCCACTATGAACAAGATACAAATGCCATAGATAAAAAAAATGTGGTAGTGTCTATTGATGATATAGGTTTAGTTACATCAAAGAGTTCTAGAATACTTCAAGTGGATCCTGGTCACAGAATACCTAACTCATATTCCATACAGTTTTAATCCATTAATAAAAGATGGATATTAAACACTTGAGAAAGTGTAACTGTATTGTATTCTGGAATTAGAAATTTAAGAAAATTTCTATTTGGAATCTAAAATTAAAGTCAAAGACTTAAATTTATACCAAATATAATGAGTAATTCTATCTTGGACCAGCACTACTAATACAAACTCTAAGTCAGATTTGCCCATACAAGTAGGAGATTTTTAAGATTGAGGATTTATATCAATTGGGAATAGAATTTCGGGATTATAATCATATACGTCATTTAATTTCTTAAGAGAAAATATAATGACATGAAATGATTTATAGACCATTCATCCAATGATATATTATGGAGCTAATTGGAAATGAATAAGCTAAGATGAATTAGGATAATTTCGTTTAAAATAAGAATCCAACGATGCTTCGATTAACGAAAGACAAAGTAATCTTATTTATGTAATCTTCTTGTTTCATATTGTAAAAATACTAGTCTAAGGTGTCATCAATTGATGAACAGTTAGATGTCGCATATACAATACTTATCTTTCGAGATCTTACACTATTATGTATGTCGTCTAATGGTGAAAATCCATTAGGGATTTATCTCATTAGAAAAACAAACATGTTAGACCAACAATGAAGATTCGAAATTAAACTACAACTTAATAACAGAAAATAACATGGTTCAATATAAATTCATACACAATTCAGAAATTATAAACATATAGCAAGTAGGAATGACTAGTGAAAATACTAAAACATACAATCCTATATAATTTCCAAGGTTTTCAACAACCGATACAAAGTGTCCCTAAGTAGGCGAGAGTCAAAGCATCATTTATTGAATAGAGTTGTCAGCTCATCTAAAATAGAAACCATTCTAGCAACCTTTTATTCGATCAAAATAAGAATCCAACGTTGTCCCGGTAGGCGAGAGTCAAGGTTATTCTCATTTTATGAGCTTCCACCATTGTTTCATGTTTCATAAGTTTATCTCTAAGTAGTCACCGTAGGAGAGAGTCTAATAGAGACGAAAACTTACAAAACACTTATCAAATGAAATCTTACGGTGTTAAATGCGTTCAACAAATAACCATCCATAGGGGGACGAAGTCTAGCGTCTCGAGGTTATATTGAAAACATTTAACTTTTGTAAGACCAACAATGGAGATCGAATATCTTAATAATAATCAAGCTCATTATTTAAAGTTAGTTGTATTTTCTTTTATTCTCTTTATTTATTCTATTTATTTTAAATATATATTTATTTAATTAAAATTTCCAATTTAGAATGAAAAATTCTAAATATAAATTTTAATTTAATATTTATAAATTTTACTTAGATGGATATGAAAATAACATGAATTATTTCCATCTTAGTAATAATTTCCAATAAATATTTAGAAAAAAAATATTTAAGTTGTTACAAAATTAATTTAAATTAATTTACAACTCAAATTTAATTTTCTATAAATATATATATTGCATTTCGAAAAATTAAAGTATATAAGAATACAATTTTCGAAAAAATGCATATTAAAATAAAAAATAAATCCTGGAAAAATTATTCTAATTTAATGTTGGCCCAAAATTAATTAATAAAATTAATTTACAACAAAAAATATAATTTTCCTATTTAATTAAATATATAAGAAAAATTTCAAATATTTAAGTATGATGATGAAAATCAACTTAAATATTAATTTTCTATTTAATTAAATACACTAGAAAAATACTTCAAGCAAAAATATCACCTATCTAGATTTTCCTTTGACTAATTAATTCAATTTCTAATAATATACTTTAATTCAACTTATTTTAAATTAATCAATAAATGAAAAAATCATTGATTTAAGTTGATCCAAGAATTAATTAAAATAAATAATTAATTTACAACTTAATCTATTTTTCAAGATAAAATTCGAAATTCTAGCATTTAAGAAATGCAATTTCGAAAATTGATTAATAAAATAAAGAAAAAATATATTTTGAAAATTATTTAAATTTAGTTGAAAAATTAAATTTCAACTAAAAATAATTTTCTATTTAATTAAATGTCATAAAAAAAAATATTTAAGTATGATGATAAAAATCAACTTAGATATTTAATTTTCAAATTAATTAAATGTATTAAATTCAAGAAATAAATAATTAAGTGTAGAGAAGGCTTAATTATCAATCTCTAGTTTAATACTAGAAAAAATATACTTAAAATAAATTGTACCAAAATTAATTATTTAAATAATTAATTTCACAATGTATAATATTTTCCTATTTAATATTAGAAATAATAAGTAGTCTAGAAATAACTATCTAGAAAATATCTTATTTGACTAAGTATCTTTTCCACAAAATTTGAAAAAATATCTAATTTAAGTTGTATTAAAAAAAATCTAGAACTTAAATACTTTTCAAATTTAAATTTAATTAAATATCTAAATTAAGTTATAACCACTTAATTTGAAAATATTCCATTTTAAGTTAATATTTGAAAAGATATTAACTTAAAAAATATCTAAAGAATCTTAATAACCAATGCCTAAAATTCCTCAACTTAATTTTGAAATTTGAAATTCAAAAGATATTCAGATTTAAGTTGGTTAGTTGTAGATAACTAAATATCAACTTAAATAGGAATATTTAATGAAAAATTTAAATTAAGCTCCAGAAAGAATCTAGATGGTTATAATTCTATATTTAATTAAATACAAGAAAATACATATAGTTTAGCTTAGAATAAAAAAATTCTTTAAACTATATTTTTCTTAAATTAATTTCAAAATAAATGAAATTAATTATGTTGCTAATCAATTTTATTAGGTTAAACTAGTGTAATTAACCTAGTACAGTCATTCAAATCAGGCAAATGGGCCTTCACAATTGGGGTGGTTTGTGTGAGGGGGTGCTGGGTTCAGTATGTCGTACCCACTTCTATGGCTCCCAACTCTCACACAAGGCCCAAAAGAGAGGAATTTAACCTTAATAAGAACAACTGTTATTAATTGAATAGGCCCAAAAACTAAATGGGCCTAAATAAATTCTATCAAAAACTATGATAATTTATTTTAGCAACATTAACCTATATGCATCTATAATTAAATTAAACACATAGGCTCACACAGGCACACTTTGGATGGGTCCTATCATGTTGCTAGGTCATACACAGATGAAAGAAGATTGTAAATATACCTGTTACAAATTATTATCTTGACCAAGGGAGCCATCAGATCATTAGATCTGGCAAAAGGTAACCATGGCTATTTGCAATCAAGTAATAATAGGTTTTGAAAACTTACAAACAAGCTAAAACCACATACTCCTGCAACAAGGTTAGCTGGATAGTTGGATGTAGGATTTATTTAATTTTGAATTAAATAATTAATTTCGAAATATTATTAAAATGGATTTTCAAAAAAAATTAAAAAAAAATTTCGAAAATTAATTAAATATTTAAATTTAAAATTAAACCTACAATTTTGAAAAATTAGGTTTGAACCAACCTAAATATCATTTCAAAAATTTGCTAACTGCTTTTAAATTTTAAATATTATTTTATAAATAAAAATTAAATAAAAAATTAGAAAAGATAAATAAATATCTTTTTCAAAATTTAAATGTAATTTAAATAAATAAAATAACAAAATTTAAAAAATTAGCAAAATATCTTATATCTATTTAAAATTACATGATTATAAATATCTATTTTAAATTTAAATATGGTCAAAATATCTAAAAAGATTTAATTAAAAAATCTTAAAAGATAAGATATTTTTAAAATATCTTAAAAGATAAGATATTTTTAAAATATCTTAAAAGATATTATAAATATCTTTAAAAGATATTATAAATATCTGACCTTAAATTTAAAAAAAATATAATCAAATTTAAAAATAAGATAGATTTTTAAGCAAAAAGATAAATACTAATTCTATTCAAATTCAAATTACACTAATATCTTGAATTAAATTAAAAAAAAATTTAAATTAATTCAAAATGATAATTAGAATTGAATTAGGAATAGTAATAGTATATATACAAAACTATACAAAAAATTGGAAGCTAATTCCATGAAAAAGTATGAAAAATTGAAGAAAAAAGGAAAAATTCGAAACTGTACGGACAGTTCTGCGATCGCAGGAAACTATCAGCACAGCCCCGATTTTGTCAAATCTTCAAAAAATCATAACTAATTCAAATAAAATCCAAATTGAGTTCTGTAAAAGGCTAACTTGCTTAATTTTTCTCATACTATCCAATAAAAATAATTCCAGAAACAAAATCGCAATTATTTTTCACGAAAATTTACAAACATCAATCAATCATCAAATAACACTCAATACAACATGATACCATCCAAAGAACATACAAACAATCGTTTTAAAGTCCAAATTTCTTGCAAGTAAATCAATTACCATGGCTCTGAGGCCAGTTGTTGGAAATTTATTTTACCAGGATCTTAGATCTACTCACAAGTATGTTGATTAACACCCTAAATATGAACTTTCTAAAACGATGAAATAAACACATATAAAGTTTAGGAAACCTTACATTGGGTGCAGCGGAACATAATGACTCCTTCCGTTCAGATATCTAGCCCTTGATTCCTTTCTGTAGCAGAGCATTATCAATATCTGAACCTGGATCTCTTTCTCTAAATCTTTGATGCTGAAACTCCTTTGCTGATGATCTTTCTTCACGATCTTCCTCACTATGATTGAGGTATCACTTGATGTGTGTGGGCACTACTCTAATCACTAAGGATTTCGAAATCTCAATGAGGAAGAGAAAGAAGAAGTGGCAGCTAAAGATAGGGAGAGAGAAAGACTCAGGTTTTTCTCTGAAGGAAAAATAGAAAATTTAAGTGTAATTTTCCTGAAGCCTTCACTATCTATTTATAGCATTCCACTAGGGTTAGGTTTGAATTATTTGGCATTAAAATAATGAAAATATCAGTTTAAATTGCCTACAAAAGTGGCTGGCCCTATACTAATGGATTTGGGCCTCACTTTTTGTAATTTTGCAGTTTTACCTTTTCTGCATCTGATTTTCTCAAAAACGCCAATTTTCTAATTCAACCATTTAAATGCCAATTCTAACTATTTAATAACTATAAATAATTATTAAATAATATTGTCATTTATCATATTTATTAATTGAACCATACAAAGTATCATAATTAACAAATATGCCCCTATAAACTCTTTCTTTACAATTTCGCCCTTACTTAGTGAAAAATTCACAAATAGACATAGTCTAATTTGTGAATTATAATTGATTAATCAAAACCAATTACATGAGTCTTACAAGCAATATTATCTCAACTAGTGGGGGGACCATGGGTCTATATAACCGAGCTTCCAATAAGTAGATCAAGAATTTAGCACTAAAATTCACTAACTTATTAATTCTTCGTTGAATCCACGCATAGAACTTAGAATTGCACTCTCAGTATATAGAATGCTCTATATGTTCCACCATATAGACACATCATTAGTTATCCATTGTTATAATCCTAATGTGATCAATTATCCTCTATATGAATGATCTACACAGTAAAGGGATTAAATTACCGTAACACCCTACTATGTATTTTATCCTTAAAACACTTGACCCCGTATAAATGATATTTCAGCTTATGTGAAATGAGATCTCCACCATTTATTTTCGTTTGGTCAAGCTCGAAGGTGATCATCCTTTGCTTACTATTCGCCAGATAGAAGCTATAGATTCCATGTTTATGCTAGCGCTCCCACTCAATTGCACTACCGTGTTCCCAAAAAGTACGTATCACCCTGACTTAAAAGTAGGCTTAACTAACAATTCAAGGAACACGAATAGCCTTTCAAGATTGAGCCTAATCATAACAGGATTAAGATCATTTGATCTAGGATCAACTAGGCGATATTGACTTGAATAGATTTTACGGTAAGTTTAATTAAATCTAAGTCAAAGTTCAATATCGGTCCCTTCCGATGCATACTCCATGCATCCAACCTGAGCTTTACTTTAACCAATGCTCTGGAAAGAACATAGCACTTCTCCAAATGCAAGTAAACTCTGTTGTAGATTATCATATCAGTAAAACCCTATGTCTGATAAATCTAGGAAACTTTATTCACATAGTCATGTTTACTTTCCAATGTGTTGACAGCACAATAAACAGGATCAAGTATGTGAAAAGGGTTTCAGATGAATTTATACATTATGTACATATAATCATGAAATAAATCATGTGAACCATGCAACATTAAATGTTATTTCTGATCTATATTAATAAGTAAATCTGATTATATTGAAATGAGTTTTATTTAGGGCATAAAACCCAACATCCACATAGGGTTAGGTTTGAATTATTTGGCATTAAAATAATGAAAATATCAGATGATAATGCCTATAAAAGTGGCCGGCCATGGCTATATGGATTTGGGCCTCACTTTTTGTAATTTTGGAGTTTTATCATTTCTGCATCTCATTTTTCTAAAAATGCCAATTTTCAAATTCAACCATTTAAATGCCAATTATAACTATTTAATAACTATAAATAATTATTAAATAATATTGTCATTTATTATATTTATTAATTGAACCATACAAAGTATCTTAATTAATAAATATGCCCTAAAAACTCTTTCTTTACAATTTCGCCCTTACTTAGTGAAAAATTCACAAATAGACATAGTCTAATTTGAGAATTATAATTGATTAATCAAAACCAATTAAATGAGTCTTACAAGTAATATTATCTCAACTAGTGGGGGGACCATGGTTTTATATAACCGAGCTTCCAATAAGCAGATCAAGAATTTATAACCTAAATTCACTGACTTATTAATTCTTCGTTGAATCCACGCATAGAACTTAGAATTGCACTCTCAGTATATAGAACGCTCTATATGTTCCACCATATAGACACGTCATTAGTTATGCATTGTTATAATCCTAATTTGATCAATGATCCTCTATATGAATGATCTACACTGTAAAAGGATTAGATTACCGTGACACCCTACATTGTATTTTATCCTTAAAACTCTTAACCCCATATAAATGATATTTCAGCTATGTGAAATGAGTACTCCACCATTTATTTTCGTTTGGTCAAGCTCGAAGGAGATCATCCTTTACTTTCTATTCGCCAGATAGAAGCTATAGATTCCATATTTATGTTAGCGCTCCCACTCAATTGCACTACCGTGTTCCCAAAATGTACGTATAACCCTGACCCAAAAGTAGGCTTAACTAACAAATCAAAGAAGACGAATAACACTCTTGAGATTGAACCTAATCATATCAGGATTAAGATCATTTGATCTAGGATCAACTAGGCGATATTGACTTGAATAGATATTACGGTAAGTTTGATAAATCTATGTCAAAGTTCAATATCGGTCCCTTCCGATGCATACTCCATGCACCCAACCTGAGCTTTACTCTAACCAATGCTTTGGAAAGAACATAGCATTTCTCCAAAGGCAAGTAAACTCTGTTGTAGATTATCATATCAGTAAAACCCTGTGTCTGATAAATCTAGGAATCTTTATTCACATAGTCATGTTTACTTTCCAATGTGTTGACAACACAATAAACAGGATCAAGTATGTGAAAAGGGTTTCAGATGAATTTATAAATCAAATAGACAAGCAACTGATAAGATGAACCAAAACATACACAAATGAATGTAAAATACTTCTGTTTCTTTATTGATGTTGAATAAAATGGATTACATTGAAATGGAGTTCTATTTAGGGCATAAAACCCAACAATAATTTCCTTCGAGCTTGGCTAAACAGAGATAAATGGTTGAGTACTCATTTCAGTGATTATGTTTAGTTCAATGAAATATCATTTATAAGTGGCTAAGTGTTTTAAGGATAAAATACATTGAAGGGTGTAACGGTAGTTTAATCCCTATACAATGTAAATCATCTATAGAGGATCATTGATTATTGGGATTATAACAATGGATAACTGATAGCGTATCTATATCATGGACATATAGAGCGTTCTATATAACTGAGAGTGCAATTCTAATTTCTATGGTGGATGCAACAAGGAATTAATAAGTCAGTGAATTTACTTGGTAAATTCTGGGTATGCTTATTGGAAGCTCAGATATATAGGCCCATGGTCCCTATACTAGTTGAGACAATATTACTTGTAAGACTCAGTTAATTGATTCTGATTTTCACTAAGCAAGGACTTAATTGTGAAGAAAGAGTTTCTAGGGTTAATTTGTTAATTAAGAGACTTTGATAAGTCTAATTAATAAATATA
The DNA here is from genome assembly GCF_029168945.1 of Cannabis sativa. Classification (NCBI taxonomy): domain Eukaryota; kingdom Viridiplantae; phylum Streptophyta; class Magnoliopsida; order Rosales; family Cannabaceae; genus Cannabis; species Cannabis sativa. Next base: position 26,400,911 of record NC_083602.1, on the reverse strand, counting down.
TTAAATGACAATATTATTTAATAATTAATTTTCAGTTATTAAATAATTAGATTTGACATTTAAGTGGTTAAATTGGAAAATTGACATTTTTGAGAAAATAAGAAGAAAAATGAGAAAAATGGCAAAATTGCAAAGTGGGGCCCAATATCCAACCCATGGCCGACCACTCTAATAGTAATTTACCATTTATTTTTTCCATTATTTTAATGCCAAATAAATCTAACCTAACCCTAGGTGGTTTCCTATAAATAGATAGTGATGGCTTAAGGGAAAAGATGATGCATCTCATTCTAATAAAAATTTGAGCCTCCTTCCTAACCCTAGCCGAAACCATACTCTCTCTCTTCCTCTCTTCTAAACCGAGCCTGTAGTGAAAGAGTGAGTGCCCACACACACATCAAGTAGTACTCAATCATAATGTGTAAGGTTGTGAAGAATCCAATTTCAAGAGAAGGAGATTCGGACTCAGATCTTGGTGATACTCTGCTACAGAAAGGATACAAGGGTTAGAGATTTGAGTGGAAGGAGACATTATATTCCGCTGCAACCACTATAAGGTTTCTTATACTTTATATGTGTTTATTTCATATCGTTTTAGAAGTTCATATTTAGGATATTAATAACATACTTGTTAGTAAATCTAAGATCCTAGTAAAATAATTCCAACACAAACCTCTTAAGGTCGAATCTTGTTGATGATGAAGCCATTGCTGTCTGCTTCTTGAATTCTTGAACCTTTGATGTTTTTAAAGTGTCGAATTTGAAAGCTTATTCTCCTTCCTACAAAACCAAAGCTCTGATACCACTGTTGTAAATCAACAACACATAATTCGACAAAACATCACATTAATAATCAACAGAATACAAGAAATTAAAGCAAAGAATAAGAACACAATTTTTATCCAGGTTCGACCAATTGCCTACTTCCTGCTACCCCCTCAGGTATCCATTGTATTTATTCCATGATCAAGGTTACAAACGCATAGTGATGAACACAACTCTGGAGTAATACAAGAGAAACCCAACTCTCTCACTCGAGTACTCTAAGAACACACCTTGGACGGTACTATTCACTCTCTTCCACTATGTTTCTTCACTCTCCAACCAAATTGATCTTACTCTCTCTTACTATAAAATGAGAGCCTAAAATGCCTTTATATGTAGGCTTACATAGAAAAACAATAAACTAGAAGAGTAACAAACTTAACTACCCAAGCTTAAGAGTGTATGAACATAAGTGAAAACTAATTGTCTAAGAAACTTAGAGCTGATTATAACTACCTGTATCTTTATTTGAATTACCAAAAAACTACATTAATAGATGATTGTCCGGTTACGAATAAGATGCATCTTTATTTGTAAAAAAAAATGAAATTATTTGAATTTAACAAAAAATAAATTAAAGTAAGTAAAATAAAAAAAAATAATAAAAATATCAATATCTAAGAGTATGATTTAATATTGCTAATAAAATAAAAATTTAAGAACTAATTTACTAAAAAATAAAGTTTGAGAATAAATTTACCAAAAAGTATATATTTTGGGGATTAATTTGTTAAAAAATAAAATTTAAGGATCAACTTACCAAAACCTATATAGTTTAAGGATATGCGGTATAAATAAGCCGAATAATGAGAATATTGTAAAAACTTCCCTTAAAAACAATTAAAGAAAAGAGAAAATAAATTATGAAATTGGAAAACAGAGGTACCAATTGAAAATATCTGGGTGAGACGGAGAGTACACTCTCTCTGCAACGGCCAATACGGAAAATCACCTCCTCATATTCCTTCTCCTTCATCGCTCAAACGTCATTCTGGTAAAGTGTACGTTCTCTTTCCTTAAACCTCATTACGTTTTTTCCCCCCTTTTTGGTGGGAAAATGCAATGCAGGGAAAATAGGATTTTCCCACATTTTCTTTGCAACCAAACAAATTTAATCGCGACGATTAATAATTTCATTCGGTTCTCAGCGATGTTTCTAGGTTATTTTCGTTCTTGTTTTCATTGTTTTGTATTTGGTTTTTCTTGCGTGAAATTTTGATCGTTTCTTAGGCATGCGTTTGTTTTTTCTCGCCAACCAAACATGGTTTTACATGGTAGTATGTTCAAGATTTTATATATAAATATAGTTGGTGTTGTATGACAATGATTGATTGATCATTTGTCTTTATTCTTTTATTCATGCTATGAATTTAAAACTATTACTTTTCTGCTTTTATCGAGCTCTGTTCTACAGTATTTTCTTTATTGTTTATTATTGCATGAGACATTATTGGAGTTGAATAGTATTTTCTTTTTTCTTTATTCTTAAGGTCGCTTCATTATTTTTTTTTTTTTTCAGATATGGGTTCACTTAAATTTTATTTTTATTTTTTGGAGTGATTTTCGGAAAACAGAAAAATTCAGCTAAAATATGTTTCGGTTTGAAAATATAATGTTGATGATTCTCCATCAAAGCAAATAATAGTTTTTTAAGATCTGAAATTAAAGATAATTGATTTGAATAGAATGTATTTAAGCTGAGAATCTGAAAGGTGTGATTGAAAATATATATTTGAAAACTGAAAAATGATACTGCTTTGTTGAGTTGGTTTTTAAGCTATATTTTCTCTCCTTGGTTGACTGGAATTGGAAAATCAATTCATTTGAATATGGAAAATCCTTTTATTCAATAAAATATTAAGGAAGGGCAAAGATGAAATGATATATAAGATATTGTGGCCAAATTAGAATTTTAGAAATTTGTTTTTAACCCGCGGAGGTTATAAAAATCACAAAAACACCCACTCCTCCCGTTTATTCTATCTTTCCCTTTTTCTCGCTCACGGCCAACGCCATTCTCCACTCGCCGGCCGCCGTGAGCAACCAATAGGCGGCCCAAATACTGAAACTCAGGCTCTCGAATCTCCCTAATTCAGTCATCGCCGTGGGAGCTTGTACTGAAAATCGTTGCTTTCCCTCTCTAGTCGCTGTTCATGAATGGAGCTACTCCAGTGCGGGTGAGAGCAATGAATAGATTTTGAATTGGAGAAAGGAATTATGGAGGAGGAAGTCGAAAAGATAATAACGGTTAGAGAACGTGAAATTTACGTTTTCAAATTTTAAAGTTGTTTTAGAGTGAGTTTTTCAGATATTTGGTTCAAAAAATGGCCACTAAACACTTTCCTTATAGCCTGTTTTGTTATGTTGTGTTTCAAATCATGAAATTGGATTTAAATCGAATACCGGACATGAACTTACCTTCTGTTTAAGCTTTTTATTTTTGGGTTCTAACACACGAGCTTCAATGAGTTTAGTTGGGCTATTTTGAATCATGTTTGGAGATTTGTATATCATTCTTACAAACCCCAGTAAATGCAGGCAGTTGCAGGGTCATGGAATCTTAAGAATCACGTACTGCTCAAATTCCAAGCTGATTGATAGTTACTGACCCCTATAAATGGCTCACAATCACATGAATGAAGCCTTGACTGTGACAAGAGGTTTAGGAATTCCTGATGAAGAGGTCATACCTGTATATAAAAATCTGTTGAAAGTGTATGGGGATAATTTGGAATTTATTGCAGAGGAGAACTACCGTGCTCTAGTGGATGCATATTTTGAGCAGAAGGATGACAGTAAGGTTATTACTCTACTTTTCATATTTGGCCATTGTGTATGATGAGTTATAAGGAACTGGTTTGTATAGTTCAATAAAAGCATTGATGATTTTGTAGCTGCATACTAGTTTGTTGCCAAAGTTTTACTCCAACTTATTTAGCTCCATACTCGGGCAAGTTAACTTTTTTGATATAAGGAATGAAGAAATGAAAACAGAGGGGGCAGGCTTTTGAAATGAATTTATCTCAGCTTAATGACTTAGTGTACTTCATTGAGTTTAAATGGATCTCTGTACAGTTAGTTATATGTAGAAACCCTTTTTAACAATCATCCTAGATTATATAGATGTTAACTTCACTTGAAGCTCCTACAGGTTCCTCGATAGAAAGGCTCAAATGGTGCAGCCACATTGCCTTATTAACTAGTGCTAGTATAGAATTAGTATGACTGTGACTATTTTTGCTCGTTACTTTAACTTTTTCTGTTATTTTATTTTGGTGGGTGGTTTTCTGTTCAGCAGGAAGGGGAGGTTAAGGGTATGAAATCTGGTAAAGAACCTGAAAGGTTTCTGTCAGTTGGAAAAGAAGAGCGTGTTTTTCCTAAATTGGATCACACAAGCAGAAAGCCAATATCAAAAGAGAGTAAAACACCTTTAACATCTTCTGGACCACAACTAAGTAAACCTTCTAAACCAAGTGAATCCAAATATCGACTAGTTCATCCACCACCAAGAAGCAATGTAGAAAACTCAAATTTTATTGAACAAGTTAAAAATAAAATTTCTTTGAATACACCACCTACAGCAAAACCATTTGATAGGCCATTGGGTGAACCGAGTTCCTCGCATGTTTCTAGAGAAAAGAAGTTGTTGCTAAAGCCAAGAAAGGAGAAACACTACTCGCCACTTTCTCCTAGGCCTATTTCGACAATTCACCCAGGTATATTATCTTTTTCTTTATTATTATTGTTATTATTATTATTACTATCAATGTTTCAGTTATCAATTATTCAAGAGTAATACCATATTGGAATAATATGAGAAACACAATATTCTCCTCAATAAGAAAAAAGAAAAGAAATACAATATCCTGATGGGTTACCCCACTTAGCTTCAATTGTATTGAAGATGGAACTCCAATCCTTTTCTAAGAAGGCCTATCCTTTTCCAATTTGCAATATATCAAGAGTTATCTTATGCATTTCTTCACCCTTGACCTCTATTTGGACATGTAGGCAGATGTTTTTCCATATGTCATATTGGAGTCTTTGATGTTTGTCCTTGGATGATATGAGTGCCAACAAATTTTACATTCTACCCTTATGACATTTGAATATATACCACAAATCTTTTAATGTGGGCTTGTGGGATTCTCTCAAGTATTACATTTGGTTTGCTGTATTTAGAAATTCGACCCAGATATGAAGACGTGTACTACAAACATTCTCACATTGGAACAATTTGAGAAACACCATATTGAGATATGGTGTTACTCCTCTTTGCACTTATTGCTTCTAAGTTGGAACAAGGCCTAGTCCTAATTTGGAATAAACTAGAAGTTGATGTCTTGTATTTCTTCCTCCATAAGTGTATCTGTGTATATGAACATTTGATTTATGATTGTTTATATATTTATTCATTTATTTTGGCCGTAGATATCTTACACGTTTGTATGTGTGTCCTGACTTTGACTGTCTCCTTTCTGTTTATTGTTCAAATGTATTTACTGAATTTTTTTATTGCTTTTAATTTCTTTGTCATGTTGCAGAACTGCGGAAGCCACCCGTTAAAGTTGGTGTTAAAATGGATAATCCACCTCTTGAAGTTGGTGTGAAAATGGATAATCCACCTCTTAAAAAAGCGAATACGTGTGAAAATGGAGATACGCACCCTTTTTTTAAGGTACAAAAGAAACCTTATAACTTTCTTGAGGACATTTCAAAAGGGACAGAAAAAGTGGGAATTTCACTATTGGATGAAATTGGCAATGAGCGTATTCCAAAATTTAATTACATTCCTCAAAGCATTATCTATCAAAATGCCAATATAAATATATCACTGGCTCGAATTGTGGACGAGGATTGCTGTTCAAGTTGTTCTGGAGATTGCCTTTCTTCATCATTACCGTGTGCCTGTGCTTGTGAAACTGGTGGAGAGTTTGCATACACACCACAAGGACTTTTAAAAGAAAAGTTTTTAAAAGCTTGTATTGATATGAAAGAGCAGCCAGAGGACCACCACTTTGTTTATTGCACAGATTGCCCTATTGAGAGGTCTAGGAATGATGACAAATTTGAGAAATGTAAGGGACACCTGGTAAGAAAGTTTATTAAAGAATGCTGGAGAAAATGTGGCTGTGACATGAAATGTGGAAACAGAGTAGTCCAACGAGGTATTTCAAGAAGATTACAGGTTAGTTTAAGGCTGAACCCTTATGAATACATGTTGGTAACAGTTCGCACTTTGCTGCTATCCGCTACGATTTCTTTTATTGTTTTTGTAAGATATTTTCATGTATGTACTGTACTGAGTAGCTGCTACAACAATTCAGGTTTTCTTTACCAGTGAAGGAAAAGGATGGGGTGTTCGACCACTTGATCCATTGCCTGAGGGAGCATTCGTTTGTGAATACATTGGAGAAGTGTTAACCAATATGGAGTTGTACAATAGGAATAAAAAAAGCAGCAAAGATAGGCATACATATCCTGTAACACTGGATGCAGATTGGGGCTCCGAGGGGTTTCTAAAAGATGAAGAGGCACTTTGTTTGGATGGAACATATCATGGAAACGTTTCCAGATTTATCAATCATAGGTATAGTTGTTGCTTTTGCTTCTTGTCAATTTTTATTGTCTCCATTTTGGAGAATCTTAGTGTTATTGTTAAGGAGAAGATGTATTTCAATGTCATGTTTGGAAAAGAAGACATAAAAGAAAAACATAGAAGATGAATGAGCTGACTAATTTGTCAATAATAAACGAAAACAAAAATGGATGTGAAGTTATAACTTTTTTTTTTCTTCATACTATTGACATACATGAAGATAGAGTTTTGAATTTTATAAAATTATTCCAAGTTTTTTTCTTTTTCTTTGAATGAGATTACATGATCCCATGCTAGGTTTGATTAATTTGAATCAACAGTTTTTTGAGAAATTACATTGTTATTTATCTTTATGATCTTTTTTCTCCTCTTAATCACTATAGGTGCTCTGATCCAAACTTGGTTGATATTCCTGTGGAAGTGGAGACACCTGACCGCCATTTTTACCATGTATGGAACATATGTTTTACTTTATTTATTTATTTTGGTTGCACAAAAGAAGGATTTACTTTGTAAGTTGAACAAATTGAATGCCTACTTTTATTATTTTTAAATAACAAAATCATTATATGTGGGTTTGCTTCTCTTATGCAGCTTGCATTCTTCACCACTAGGAAAGTTGCTGCTTTAGAAGAGCTTACTTGGGTAGGTACAACTGCATTAAGTAGTGTTGTTAATTTTGTAGATGGTTGCCGTGTCTTTATTTAAGTTGGATTTCTTTGTTTGGCATTAATATCACTTTCAGGATTATGGGATTGACTTCAATGATAAGTATCATCCAATTAAGGCATTTCGTTGCTCTTGTGGAAGTCCAAATTGCAGGGACAAAACAAGGAAGAGGTTAGTCTATTACTTCCTTTCACCCGTCACTAATTTTTATGGCCATTGCCAAACCACGGAAAACACTATGACGAAACTGGCATATGAATATGTCATAGCTGTTAACTCAAATTAATAAGGAAGATACTATTTGAAATATTTTTCATAGTAATATAGCATTTGATATGTTTTAATTCATTATTAAACGATCAAAATATTTTTTTAATTCAATATTAAAAGATTAATGATCGAAACACTCATTTTACACACTCAATATTAAGAGCGTGTCTAAATAATTTCATCTCCATATTATTATTTAGGCTAATTAAGATTTTTTTCTCCCGAACTTTGACATGTACCAAATTATGTTCCTTGAACTTTTTTGACCGTTAAAAATTCTCCTTGAATTATTGAGATTGTTAGATTTAAGGACTTTTGTTTAATTTCATTCAATTTTATTGTTTCAGTGATTGTTTATGTACTAAACCATGCTCCACAGACTTTGATATCTACCAAATCATGCCTCTCAAATTTTGATATGTACTAAATTATGCCATCTGAACTTTCATCCATGTTAGAATTTTTTTACTAAAATTAGACAAAAATCCTTAAATCTAACAATCTCAATAGTTTAAGGGAAATTTTTAACGGTAAAAAATGTTCAAGGGGCATGATTTGGTACATGTCAAAGTTCGGGGGGAAAAAAATTCTAATTAGCCTATTATTTATTTATACATGCAATATTGTGAAGTTTATTACACGTTAAATCATCACCAAATTGTGCATTTGTGCTATATTTGACACATAAAAAATAAAGTTTGTAATATATTTACATTAATATTTAGTATTATACTTCAATACAAAATTATAAAATTTGATGTAAAATTTAATATTTAATTAATATTTTCATCAAAAATATAAAAAACTAATAACTTTATTATTAATTTTATTATATAAAACAATGTAAAATGTTTATTATTTAATGCAATAATTCAGCTTAGTGATAAAATATTAAAGATGATATAAAAGTACATGTAAAAGTAATGCATTTATTGTGATGTAAATTTTCTATTATTTCTTATTGTGATCTAAATTTAATAAGGATTTTTGCTCCCTGAATTTTGACATGTACCAAATCATATCCCCTGAACTTTTAAGGTCGTTAAAAATGCCCCCTAAACTATTAAGATTGTTTGATTTAAGGACTTTTGTCTAATTTTATTCAAATTTACTATTTCAGTGATTGTTTATGAACTAAACCATACTCCCTAGACTTTGATATTCAACAAATCATGTCATTCGAACTTTGACATGTACTAAATTATGTCCATAAACTTTCATCCATATTACACTTTTTTACTAAAATTGAAAAAAAGTCCTCAAATTTAACTGTTGCCCCTGAATTCGCCCAAAATACGTGGACCAGTCAAAATGGGACACGTGGATCAGATAACTTGTAAATATTTGATAAGTCTTTGTACTCCACAAGGAAGCGCCATGGGCATGGGTCCCGGAGGAGGCACCCGGAATACAAGGTACTCCCGGAAGCTCGCATAGCATGAAGCCCCTCCGGGATGTGTCAGGCCTCTCCTGAGCAATCAAGTCGCATTTAATGCCGCATGGGAGGAAGCGTGTTGAGACTGTAACACGCAATAAAGTCTGACTAAGACAACCCCCAAACATGTACGACGGCGACAAGAATGATCATTTAAGTCTAGCGACGGCTACTCTGCGAAGAGTCACGTCAATCACAAGGCAAAAAGGACATTCCTCATAAAAACCCTACAGCACCTAGGGATTTGACCATGCATCACCCATGGTATATTCATTGGAAATACCTGCCTTTATGGATACTTACAGATACATGTGTAAGAACAATTCTAGGGATTACCCCACCAAAACACTATAAATACCCCCTCAAAGTTCATTTAATGGGGTCGAGAATCTTGGGTTGCATAAGAGCAAGAAGAGAAAATACTCACCAAGAACATTCTCTGTATTTAAGAGAAAATACATTCTCTCAAGTGTGGAATCTGTATTAAATACATCCATTAATAACAAAGACTCGTGGACTAAAGCTCATTAACGCCCCAACCACGTAAAAAATCCTCATCTCACTTTCTTACAGCTCTTTACTATAATCATATTTTAATAGTTGCCGAAAATCTCGGTCAACATTTTGGTGCTTTCATTGAGAGCTGAGGAAAGCTGCTACATAACAAGCATTTGACTTCACAAGAATGGTGGAGACAAGAAGTACACGTCATCCTCGCCCTCTGGAAGACGCTCAAGATCCAAATGAGGAAGATGTGGCCTCAAGAGCGGCAGAGGAATCCGAGGAAGAAGAAGAAGAAATAGTTCCCGACGAGAACTACGAGGAAAACCTCGACGAGTATGCCTACGACGGAGGAAGTTACTCAGAGCTGGTGCTCCTCAGACAAAAAGCTATCGATCATGAAGCCGGGATCGAAGTTCAGAAAGCGCAAAACCAAAAAATGCAGGAAGTGATGCTAGCCATGCAGAAGGCCATGGAGGCAGCTGGCATTCACGTGCACCCCAAGGCAATGGCCGCTGGGCTCGACGGAGAGCCAGCAACGTCTTCGCCTAATTCCCAGCAACAAAAGCCTAGGGAACCTAGCCCTATAGGGCACCCTGCTGAGGAAAATCAAACAAAAAACCCTACTTCTACCCCTGGGCGAAAGAAAAAGGTACAGGATCCGCGAAGGGTCCGCTCAGATTTCCCTAAAGGGAAAGGTCCGCAGAGGGGCAAGCCCCAAAGAGGGAGTCTTGGCCCTCAGGATCGAGGGGACCGGAAAAGCGCATCTATGCACCAGGAACCAGGGGGTAGAGGAAGAAGAGGACAGAGATGTCCACCCCTTGATCTGAGAAATCAAATCAATGGGAATCAAGGTGACCTCCGGGATCACCTTGACCAAAGAAGATACAGGCCCGTGGTTTCCTCGGGTGCGTTAAACGAAGGAATTATGGCGGAACTCGCCATACTTCGAAAAGACATTGCTCGAGTCTCCCGGAGGCAGAAGGGAGACGACTCCGACTCAGACAGCGAGGATTGGGAGCCATGTGCCAAGCATATCCTGGAGGCGGAGCTCCCTAAAAATTTCAAGATGCATGAAATGGCGGCATATACCGGGAACTCCGATCCCAGTGATCACCTGTCACGGTTCAACCGTGTCATGACAGTCATGCGGGTCAGCAATGACGCCAAATGCCTGTGCTTCCCCCTCACTCTGAGCGGATCAGCGGAGGAATGGTTCAAAAAGCTGGAACCAGGATCCGTGGGTTGTTGGAACAAACTCCAAACCAACTTCCGGAGACAGTTTGTCGCCGCCAGAAAGGTTAACTTGGAGGTTAGTGCCTTGACCAACATCAAGCAACTACCCACCGAGACCTTGAAGAATTACATCAAGAGGTTCCGAGAGGAAGCCTCGAAGACCAAGAAGGTTGATGACGGACAACAGCTTGCACTTCTCCAAGCAGGAATCCGCACTGGGACTCCCTTCTGGAATGAGTTGCAGCAAGAAGGTGCTGCTAGCCTCTAGGACTTCCAGAAGAGGGTCCAAAAATATATTAACCTCGAAGAAGCCCAGATCGTGGCTTACGGAGGCTATTATCCCACCGGGATGGCGGGATACATGCCAGGAGTGCCGCCCTCGGATACTGCCCCGACTGCGACTCCACAAGTGAGTGGCATACAGTTCTCTGCTACTCCCGGGTACAGCCAGGGCCAAGCTTTGGCACCAGCATCTTCCCATTACGGCAACCCATCCGGGGTGAATGGACGAGCTCCTTCACAGGCTGCCCCGACTGTTAGCTTAACAGGCCCTTCCCAGGGGTCGAGGAGCAAAAGGTTCTCCAAGGGCAGCACCCGAACGGGAGAGAAGCGCTAGAAGAAGGGGTACACATCCCAATATACTCAGTACACAGAGCTCACGGACTCCCAGGAACGTGTATACTTTGCCACTAGGCAAAATACGCACTACCGGAGACCACAGCCATTGTACAAAGATAGCTCCCGGAGAGATCCGAGTGAAAGATGCGAGTACCACAACGACATTGGTCATAGCACCAATGAGTGTAAGAATCTCAAAGACGAGATTGAAAATCTAATCCGCTTGGGCCACCTCTATGAGTGGATCAAAAATAGGTTGCCCCACCTTAATCCAGGGCAGGTGGCCGGGGGTATGCCTCCGGGAACACCAGGGGGTACAGCAGGAGTATTGCCTCCAGCTGCTCCCGCAGGTGACACCCAGCATATTCCCGGGCTACCGCCCCGGCCTAATGGGCGGATAGCCATGATCTCCGGAGGTCCCCATATCGGAGGAAACACTCGCAAAGAGCGAAAACGATATGCCGAGGCCGCGAAACACAGTGAGGTGTGGGAGGTTACTCAACTCCCAACTCAAAGGCCTCGGCTAATGGACCAACCCATAACGTTCACGGAAGAAGACGCCAAGACGGTGCGTTTTCCTCACCACGACCCTCTGGTCATAGAGACCCCCATCGCAAATAAAGTGGTGGCTAGGGTCTTGATTGACAATGGGAGTTCCGTGAACTTGCTCTTCAAAGAAGCCTTCACTGCGATAGGGTTGACCGACCGGGACCTCTCGCCTAGTGGGTCCCAGCTCACGGGGTTTAACGGAACGACGCTAATTCCGATGGGAAAAGTAAGGCTCCCGGTTACCCTGTGCCCGGATACCCCCCAGAGCACATTTAAATATTGCACCTTAGTGGTGGTAGACTGTCCAACAGCCTACAACGCGATCCTAGGCCGACCGGCCCTAGTGGACTTTGGTGCGATTACTTCAATCCGACACCTGTGCCTAAAATTCCCTACCCAGGAAGCCGGAGTCGGAACTGTGAGGGGAAATCAAGGAGAAGCCAGGCAGTGTTACAATGTTGCCACCCACTTACCAGTACTCATGGTCCGGGGGTCTCCTGAGATAGAGAAGGCTGAAGAGGATGAGTTGGATCCTCGCATAGGATCCGAAAGGGTCGTGGAACCAATGGAGGACGTCGAAGAAATACCAGTGTGCGACGACGACTCCACCAAAGTACTCCAGATAGGGAAAAGCCTGGATCCGGAGGAAAATGATAAAATAATAAAAACACTGAAGGGCGCCATCGACATCTTTGCATGGCGCCAAGAAGACATGACCGGCATAAGCCCTCATGTCATCATCCATGTACTCAATGTCAACCCGGACATGCCCCCTGTACAGCAAAAGAGACGCCCGCTCGACTCGGTGAAAGCCGAGGCCTTAGAGAAAGAGGTAGACAAACTTTTGTCCAGTGGCATGATCCGCGACGTGTACTATCCGGAATGGCTGGCCAATCCGGTCCTGGTGCCCAAGCCGAACGGGACTTGGCGAGTTTGTATAGATTTCACAGATCTAAACAAAGCCTGCCCAAAGGACTGCTTCCCGCTACCCAGGATCGACCAGATGGTAGACGCCACGTCCGGATTTAAACTGTTGTCCTTCATGGATGCCTATGCTGGGTACAACCAAATAAAAATGCATACGGCAGACCAAGAGTGCACTAGCTTCAGGACCGATAAGGGGGTATACTGCTACCTTGTCATGCTTTTCGGACTGAAAAATGCCGGAGCAACCTACCAAAGAATGGTTAACCGGATGTTTAAAAGCCTCCTGGGACGGAACATGGAAGTATATGTGGATGACATGCTCGTCAAATCCAAAGCATGCAACAACCATGCAAGCGACTTAGAAGAATGTTTCGAAGTCGTCCGGAGATACGGTATGAAGCTCAACCCGAAAAAGTGCACTTTCGGGGTCAAGTCGGGAAAATTCCTGGGCTTCATAGTCAGCCAAAGGGGGATCGAAGCAAACCCGGAGAAAATCCAAGCTCTCCTGGACATGCCATCCCCCAAGAGGCATAAAGACGTGCAGAGCTTGACCGGAAAGGTAGCCGCGCTGAGCCGCTTTATCTCACGATCCACGGACAAGTGCGCGCATACCCTTTTCCAACGTATTGAAGAAATGCCAAAAGTTCGAATGGTCGGATGAATGCGAGGAGGCATTCAAGAGGTTAAAAGACCACATGGCCAAACCTCCTATCCTATCGAAATCCGTCCTTGGAGAAGACTTGCTCCTTTACTTGGCCGTCTCCGAGCACGCGGTCAGCGCTGCCCTGGTCCGGGAGGAAGAAAAAATTCAGCACCCCGTGTACTATGTTAGTAAGCGCATGATAGGGGCCGAGACAAGGTACCCGGTCATTGAAAAATTAGTATTCTGCCTCCTGATGGCATCAAGGAAGCTGAGGTCATACTTCCAAGCCCATCCGATCAAAATCTTAACCAATCACCCGCTCCGACAAGTTCTCCAGAAGCCTGAAGCATCCGGAAGACTCCTCAAGTGGGCAATGGAGCTAAGTCAATTCGACTTACATTACGTACCCCGGATTTCCATAAAAGGCCAAGCCTTGGCAAACTTCATCACCGAATGCAATGAAGCCGAGGCAACAGCTAATACGCCGGTACCACCAATCCCCACTTGGAGGGTGTTTGTAGATGGAGCTTCTAATGAGAACGGTTCGAGAGCCGGTGTAACACCCTAACTAACTTAGGCGTATTACGTGATTTTTAAACGTACTGTGCAGCTCGTTGCTAATCAACGAGGTTTATGGAAAAACGTGATTAATTAAAATTTTGTTTTTTAATTAAACTTATAAAACAGTATTACAAAAGACTCGGGATCCCGATTATAAAAATATTTACAAAAAGTTTAACTGTTTAACTGTTTAACTGTTACATAAAAATAAGGGTCGTCTAACGACCATTTACAAAATCAGCCTTGCTGTCCCGAGGATCGTACGCTCCAGGCCTAACCGCCCCGACATGTACAATCTCATAAGCTCGCTCACGGTCCATCAGCTAAAGTCTTGCCTTTACCTACACATAAACGTAAACTGTGAGTCGACAGACTCAGTAAGAAAAGCATAATAATACTCATACATAATTCTAACTGCCGTGTCCAACACGATACTGAGTCCCGCTACTGCCATGTCCAACATGGTGCTGAGCCACTACTGCCATGTCCAACATGGTACTGAGTTTTGAACGTTCTCAGGGACGGTACTATTGACAAGTATCCTCCTGATTGGTCGAACCGGTCATACTCCGGCTGCTGGTCATACTCCAGCCTGTACCGACGGGATAGGTCAATAGCACGGAACCACCAACCAAATGTCAGCCTGATCGGTCGAACCGGTCATACTCCGGCTGCTGGTCATACTCCAGCCTGTACCGACGTGACAGGGTTGGATGGTTCGAAGCCTATATACATGACTAATGTAATCTAACAGGCTTCCTACATGCACGCTAAACATGTAATCTACATATGCATACTGTTATACTAATCTTACCTGGATTCCGAATTCAGGTGTGCCGGTCAACCTGACTGGAACTGAAGCTGAGTGGCGGATGACTGGCTCCTAAACCATAAAAATCAAAACGCTATAAGTGACACGCTAAATCACTTCCCGGGGACTAAAACTAGGAACTAAAAGTTTCCCTATCGATAAAAAGCATGGCAATACCCCTAAAAACATAAAAACGAGGAAAAACACGGGTTCTGAAAATTCCCCAACCGGCAGACCGGTTGCCCAACTGAAATTCCGGTTCTGGGAATTACTGAACCCTCATCCGGAATTCCGGTTTCACAACTGGAATTCTGGTTCCTCGCAGGAATTTTTGAAAAATTCCTAACTCAACCAAATCAAACCCAATTGGTTCCAAACCTTCCAGTCCTGCTCTAAATACCCCAAAGAACAAATCTAAGGCATCAAACTAACCCAGAATTCACAGATACACAACTTGCCATTAAAGCTCAAGCTTTGAGTTTTAAACTCAAACTTGAGCAATTCCCACAAACATGCAATAAAACCTGGTTAATTCTACTTAAATAAGCATGAATAAGCTTCTGAAATCAAATAAAAACATCAACAACAACCCAGCAACAGATTCAATCAATTCTCTTTGAAAACCATATTTTGAGCTAAAACTTCCAAATTTGAGCAAAGCACTTAACATTCATTACTAACAACCTAAATAATCACAAATCAACATACTTAAATCTCAGAAACAACAACAATATTTCAAATAAAGAACAAAATCAAAGAATCAAGCATCCATCACATTAAAACTCATCCAAAATTTCAAAGAACATGTAAAGAAGCTAGAGCAAGGTTTACCTTGTCTAGGATTACTTAGATCTTGCTAAAATAACTTGAATTCACCAAGGAAATCCAGCCCTAGCTGCTCCCTAAGCTTGGCCGAAAATGAGAGAGAAATGAGAGTGTGTGAATTTTGAACTTTTCTTTCTAATTTTGACTAAGTGTGGAAAATAAAGGAAAAATGATTTTCAAGCCAAATATACCACTTTACTTCAGCCAATTAAACACATAAAATAAACATTTATTTCATTTAATAAACCCACATAAGACAAAACACTAATGGGGCAAAAAGACCATTTTGCCCCTCCACCATAAAATCACATAAATCATACTAAAGGGGGTATTTTTGGGAAATTCTAAATTCCCGGCCATTCCCGACATTCCCAATGTCTAAAACCCGTCCCCAAACTACTAACATACTAAGTTGTGATTTCTACTGAGCCAAACGCCGAGTTCCAAAATACCGGGCACCGGAATTACAAAATATGCAAGCTACTGAATAACATAAATAACAGTATAATAAATTATTTAAATAGCTATAAATAATTTCATAATTAATCATAAACAACTGCTAATTTCCAAATTAACTAAGCGGGCTTTACAGCCGGAGTGGCTATGATATCACCTACTGGATTGCGGCTCCAGGCAGCACTCCGATTCAACTTCACAGCTTCAAACAATGAGGCCGAATATGAAGCCCTGATAGCGGGGCTGAAATTGGCAAAAGCTGTAGGAGCCAAAAGAGTGGAAGTTTACAGTGACTCTCAACTGGTCGTAAACCAGGTATCCGGAGAGTACCAAACTCGCGGCGAGCGAATGGCCGCGTACGTAACAATAGTCTGAGAACTGCTCCACGAGTTCACGGACTATAAAATAGAAAGAATCCCCTGAGAGAAGAACGCTCATGCGGACTGTCTGGCTAAGTTAGCCTCGGACAGTGAAATCGAAGAGCTGGGGGTAGTACCAGTGGAACGCTTGGCAGAGCCAAGCATCAAAATAAAAGAGACCACACTAACGGTTGGGCAAGAACCCAGCTGGATGGTCCCCATCATAAAATACATAACCACAGGTGAGTTGCCCCAAGAGAGGGCACTGTCTCGAAAGATTCAGTATCAGGCTCATCGTTATGTAATGATGGACCAAATTCTCTACCGGAGAGGACTCAGCATGCCTTATCTGAGGTGTGTATCGGACCCTGAAGCTAGACAAATCATGCTAGAGGTCCATGAAGGGTTCTGTGGAGATCATACAGGAGGACCCAGACTCTCAAAGAAAATATTGAGACAAGGGTACTTCTGGCCAACAATGAAAAAAGATTGTATAGACTATGTCCAAAAGTGTGACTCGTGCCAAAGGTACGCGAACATACCGAGAGGCTGGGGAATAGATCTCATCGGGTCTCTACCTGCGGGAAAAGGAGGGGTAAAGTATGCAATAGTAGCAGTAGACTACTTCACCAAATGGACAGAGGCTGAGCCTGTGAAGACAATAACTGCTAAGAAGGCATTGGACTTTGTTATCAAAAACATAGTGTGTCGATACGGCTTGCCTCACAAAATAGTCTCAGACAATGGAAAACAATTCGATTGTGAGGAATTTACTGACTTCTGCAACCAACACGGAGTACTGAAAAGCTTCTCCGCGGTAGCCAGGCCTCAAACAAACGGCCAGGCGGAAGCGGTCAATAAAATCCTGAAGGTCACCTTGAAAAAGAAGCTGCTGGCCTCTAAAAATAACTGGCCTGAAGAATTGCCAAGGGTATTATGGGCCTACCGGACGACCCCCAGAACCACAACCGCCCACTCGCCCTTCTCAATGGCGTACGGTTGTGAAGCAATAGTCCCGGTAGAAACATTATTCCCATCCCACAGGAGGACGACTTACGATCCTGCCACTAATCAGGCACTGCTCCAAGAAGCTTTGGATCAAGTCGAAGAACTACGGGATGAGTCTCAAATACGGATGGCTGCTTATCAAAAGAAGGTGACCAAGTATTTTAACTCCAAGGTTAAAAACAGAAAATTCGCTATTGGGGATATGGTCCTAAGAAGGGTTTTTCCAGCCACCCAAGAACCCGGAGTGGGGGTACTTGGACCAAATTGGGAAGGACCATATGACATCGAGGACGAGATCGGTTCTGGCACTTACAAACTAAAAAGAATGGACGGAACCACCGTCCCAAGAGCCTGGAATGTCGATCACCTCAGAAAATACTACCAGTAGCGAAATAAGACTTAGATTTTGTTCAAAGGGTTTGTACCGTCCAAATGTATACCTCCTCTATATTAAATAAAACTGAGTGCCTTAAAAACAAAGTTTCTATGCCACTCAGGGGGGTACTAGGGTATACCGCACGGACAAACAGAAAAACAAACTAAGTAAAATATCCTGACCCAAAGGGCAGGTCAGAAAGTATGCACAAAAATAAAAAGCATAAGTATAAAAATCCTGATCCAAAGGACAGGTTAAAAAAACATAAGTGTGACAAAAAAAAAAGATCGCATAAAAAAATATCCTAGCCCAAAGGGCAGGTCATATACATATAAATGGCTCGGGGACAGGCCTTAAAAATATAATTGTCTCCCCTTCAAATAAAGGCTGCTACCTATATGTATATTGTTCTAGGGCAGCAACAAATATGTACAAAAAAAAAAAAAAAGAGTTATAAAAGAAACGGGTGGAATCTGGGTCAATAATACGGCAGCTCAGTCAGCCCGCGGAGGAAGACGAGGTCCAGTACGTGCCTCAAGTGCGGCATCAAGCTTCTTCTTCTTTTCCCGAAATTTGGCAATCATTTCCTCGGGTTTGGGATAAAAAGTAAGCTTGATATTTTGAACGTTGTTGGACCAAGCCATGTAGACTCCATCGTCGAAGCGCTTCGGACACCGGGCGCAGGAAACGGGAGAGAGGAGCTCGACCCTCTTGGCCTTCCTGATGGATTGTTCTTTGAAGTCCCTCAGCTCCTTCAGCTCCGCAGCTAGAGCGGCCTTGGACTCTATGTCCGCCTGGTGAGTTTCCTCTAAAGATCTCACCTTGGCGACCATTTTATCCAAAGCCTCCCAGGCCTCCCGGAGGTCTCGCCTGGCCTTCTCAGCAACCTCGGTTTGAGCCCTTAGTTCCTCCTGGTGCTGAGCCTCCATCCTGTCCCTCCGCTGAGCCTCGTCCCGGATCATGGCCTCCGCTTGAGCCTCCCTCCGTTTGGCCTCCTCTTCCTTGGATTTGGCAGCCGCCTCCTGGCGCTCGGCAGCCTCCTGGTAGATCTGCCTCTCCGCTGTGAGGTCCTGGAGAACCTTTCTGACATCGTTCATGTCCCCAAAGTCGGACAAAACGAAGCCATGGTTTATGATGTTCTTGGAGAGGCGGCCAGCCTCAGCAGCAAGCTGAACCGTAATGAAAGGATAAGAAGGAGGAATTTCTCAAAGGAAAAAATAAAATATAAACAATAAAAGGAAAAGCGAAAATTGCAAAGTACTTACCACCGTGAGAGAATGGCTGAGGTCCTGGACCTGGAAGATGGAGTTCAGGGAAGCACAAGTGGCAAACCGCTTAGGCGCGTAACGGGTGAGCTGAGAAGCGAACTCGCTGGTCATCTCCGCGGCAAAAGGAGCTAAGGTAGGCCCTAGGAAGCGACGGAACCAGTCCGATAAAGGGTCCAGATTAAGGTCCCACGGATCCTGGTATTCCGGGTGGTTGATGCTCGCCTCAACCTCAGCCCGCAGAATCCTCCTAAGGGCTTCCACTTCGGCGTACCCCCGGGAGTACTCATCCATAGCGTAGTTATGCTTGGCTATGCGAAGCTCTTGCCTCACCTCGTCCCCCGAAATCGGGGTAAGCACGATGTTGGGAGGAGCAGGATTTTCTTCCATGGGAGAGACCCCGCCGTCCAAACCATGAGCAGGAGTGTCGGCTCTCCGAGGCCTCTTCGGCTCATCCTGGGCAATCATCTTGCCCTTGCGCTTACGAATCAGAGCCACCTCGGGCTCCTCCTCGCCCTCCTCTGCTTCCTCCGGAAGGGCTCGAGGCTCTCCCGCACCCTCAGCGGCTTCCTCCGAGAAGTCCCATCCCTTCCCTTGGCCTTCTCCCGGAAGCACCTCCTCGTCATCCACTAAGTCAATAGTGTCGGGGGAGTGTGGAAGAAACCTTCAATGAAGGGGCCGGGGGAGAGGAGGTAAAGGCCGGAGGAGCCACGGGAGTATGAACTCCGGCAAGCTGTTCCAGGATGGCATCCATGGAGATACCTGTTTCACAAAATAAGCAAGTGTTAGAAGTCCGTGCGGAACCACTTATACAAGATACAACAAATAAGCTACTCCTACCCGAACTTCCTAATTCGGCCCTAGCAAAGTCCTGAACTTTAATGCTGGCAGCGTCGTCTCCGAGATAACTGTCAGAGGGCCGGAACCAGCTGGACGTTATGTAAGCAGAATGACCTAAGGGAATAGGTTCTGGAGGGCCGGAGCCCATCCGGGACCGACCTAGGTAATCTCCTAAGTTCGAAAAATAAAACTCCTTCAAACGATCCCCCCACCGGGTCGATGGCATCCTAAATCTACGAAGACGGTCGTCGAACCCTACGGGCCTACGACTGGTGTATTCATCAACGGAAGGAACATAACGAATTATCAAGGGAGACTTACCGCCGGCACCGGAGGTCTTGTGCAAGGAGCCCCCGAGTTTGGTTCGGGGACCGAAGGTCGTGGCCGGGAAGTTTGCTTCTCGGAAGAATCTTCAATACGAAGGGGCCTCTGGCGGGACGATCCCCAATCTCTTCGAAGAATCTTGTCAAAAAATTTTGCCTCGGACTTCCCGCAATGGCTTGGCTCCTTCGCACCACCGGACTCCCCACGCGAAGCCCTCTCCCGCAGGCGGCTGAGCCTGAGAGTATGCTTTCTCCTGGGCCTTCCGGTAGAGATAATCTTGGTATTTTTTCTCTGCCGTGGCAATGAGCTCATCCCGGAAGGCCTTCTCCGCAACCGGCGCCCTCACGTTGGGGCAGATGACCCGTGAGAGGTTGGAGTCCTCCACGGATTGGTGAGAAATGATAAGTTTGGCCTTCCTACAATTCTCCGTGGTGACTAGGCCCCCGACATCAAGATCGGCGCGGTCGTAGGAGGCAAAGGCTTGGGCCCTTCGGAGGAAAGTCTGAGTAGGAGGCGTCCGCTGGTAAGGTGGGATCCGCACCCACTCCGTGAGAAGCTCCGGGTGGTCCACGGCCCTGAACCCGGAGGAGAAGAAAAAGCGATGGCGGTACTCCTTAACGTGAGTCTGCCTATTATACGGAACCACCCCCTCGTTAGCAGGGTGGATCCGGAACCCATAAAAACCATCCTTAAGTTTGTCCCCTTTCTTGGGGACAGATACAAGTTCATAAAAATATAAAATTTTCGCCGGGCTGGGAGATCCCCAGCCGCGGGCGGTATAAAAAATAAATAAGCCTGAGAGCAGGCGGTAAGCTTGAGGAATGAGTTGGTATGGCGCAAGGCCGACAAATACAAGGAAATTAACAAAGTAATCTTGGAGCGGGAGCATGGCACCGGCCATCAAATGAGTCTGACTCCAAGCCCCGAAGCCGTCATAGTTATGATTAGGCGTCTCCGAGTCGCGAGGAGGCCGGTGATAGGCCCATGAGGTGGAGGGTTTGATCCCAGCAACTTCTATAATATTCTCCAGCTGGTGAGGGCAAGTAAGGGTGGATCGAAGCTCAGCCGCTTCCCACCCGGTCGCTCGGGATTTGTACCCCTCTTGGGCTACAGGCCCCAGGGAAACCTCCTCCAACGTGGCCATGCTTTTCCCACTTTTCTTCAAAGATTTCGAACCAGAAGCAGACATGTTGTGTTCTGTGAAAAACAAAAAGGGAAAAAGAAAGTTCCAGCAGTTAGGTCCCATACCAAATCCTAAGTCAAGAAAAAGGGAGTGGGGGTCCCCTAACCGCTGGAAAGAGGCCCCCTCCGGACACGTGTCACATGGGAAGATCCCCTGAACAAGTGTCGGGTGCAGTGAAATCGCAGAAAGTGGTTTTACAAAGTAAAAAAAAAAAAAAGAGATCCCATTCTATGCCCTAAGCAACTGTCGAACGAAGAACACATGGCTCTCTTCAACAAAAATGCACATTATAACAGAGGCATGATGATGGCGATCATTCAACTAAAGCAGTAGACATAAAACAGAACACCTGAAGAGCTTAAACACTCGCACACCCAGAAATCTCAGAGTACGAACCCAAAAAAACGAACGAAGCAAGTAAAAGCATGTTATTATCTAAGGATGCAAGAAACTTACAGTAAATCGTTGAACTGGGGGTCCTGAATGTGATCGGGTGAGAGATGAGAAGAACTGGTGAAGGCAAACACTGGAAAAGTGGAAGAAATGTCTAAGTGCTAAGACAGTTTGTGCTGTTTTGAAGAATTTTCTCTCTGGGAAATTCGAGCAAAAATGGCAAGGAATGGAAAGTAACCGAAATGAAGGAAAGATGGTGGCTTTTATAGGCAAAAATGCATGAGGAACAGGCGTCACCACCTACCAATCGTACGGTGGGGGAGATGCACGATTCGAATTCCCGAAAATCAACGGATCAGATCAAGCTGCCATAAAGGCGGTGGAAACGTTTGAGTATCCGTCTGACACCATTAATGCGCCGCATCAATCAAAGGGCGTGAAACGAATCGACCTCTGCAAAAAGCGAATCGCTGCATTTAATGCCATCATTAGACACACTTTCACGCGCCCCAAGCTCGTATCAGGAAACCGAGGAGGCGGCCGGAGACATACCTGCGAAAAGCGAATCGCTGCATTAAATATCATCATTAAATGTGCCCTCACGCGCTCTAGGCTTGAGCCAGGGAAACGAGGAGTCGACCGGAGGCACTTAAGCAAGCCTTGGTTTATTTTTTCCAAGTAAACAAGGCTTGGGGGGTAAATGTTGCCCCTGAATTCGCCCAAAATACGTGGACCAGTCAAAATGGGACACGTGGATCAGATAACTTGTAAATATTTGATAAGTCTTTGTACGCCACAAGGAAGCGCCATGGGCATGGGTCCCGGAGGAGGCACCCGGAATACAAGGTACTCCCGGAAGCTCGCATAGCATGAAGCCCCTCCGGGATGTGTCAGGCCTCTCCTGAGCAATCAAGTCGCATTTAATGCCGCATGGGAGGAAGCGTGTTGAGACTGTAACACGCAATAAAGTCTGACGGCACAACCCCCAAACAGCAGCGCTACAGTAATGATCATTAAAGTCTAGCGACGGCTACTCTGCGAAAAGTCACGTCAATCACAAGACAAAAAGGACATTCCTCATAAAAACCCTACAACACCTAGGGATTTGACCATGCATCACCCATGGTATATTCATTGGAAATACCTGCCTTTATGGATACTTACAGATACATGTGTAAGAACAATTCTAGGGATTACCCCACCAAGACACTATAAATACCCCTCAAAGTTCATTTAATGGGGTCGAGAATCTTGGGTTGCATAAGAGCAAGAAGAGAAAATACTCACCAAGAACATTCTCTGTATTTAAGAGAAAATACATTCTCTCAAGTGTGGAATCTGTATTAAATACATCCATTAATAACAAAGACTCGTGGACTAAGGCTCATTAACGCCCCAACCACGTAAAAAATTCTCATCTCACTTTCTTACAGCTCTTTACTATAATCATATTTTAATAGTTGTCGAAAATCTCGGTCAACATTAACAATCTCAATGGTTAAGGGGGTATTTTCAACGACCTTAAAAGTTTAGGGGGCATGATTTGGTACATGTCAAAGTTCAGGAGGCAAAAATCCAAATTAGCCAAATTTAAATTAACTTTTAGATGTTGGCACGCCACTGGAGCAAGTAATTTAGAAGATACCTATATTTTAACAATAAATCATCAATTTACACCTCTATCCTTAAAGAATTTGCAATGGAGATGCTAATAGCTTAAATGTAGCTGAGTTAGCCAAAAAAAGAAAAGACGAAAGTGATATAAATTTGGAATATGCAAATGTTCACCATAAATATATTCCTTTTTTACTTAATTTTATGTCATTTTTATTATTTTACTAGTATATTTTAGTAAGTACTAGGTTGCATACTTAATTATATTGTTAGTTTTGTTTTGTTATGTGTATTTTTAAAATTTTATAAATTAAAGGGGATCGCTTATTAATTTTTATATTTTTCTTGAAAAATAATATTTAAAGTTTTAAAATTTTGAAAAAAATAAATATAAAATATAAAATTTCAAATTAAACATACTCCCTATATTAAAAATAATGATATTACAAATAAAATTAATATTTATATATATTTAAAGTAATCTAAAATTGTAATAAGTTCAATTAATCTAAAATAAATAATATTAATATTTATATATATTTAAATTAATATAAATTAATTAATATTTATAAAACTAACTCTATTAACACTTTTAAATTTTACGAAATATTCTTTTATTTTTAAAATATTTTGTTAAATCAACAAAAACCGTTAGATAACTACATTTTATATATATATAAAAATTTTATTAGTATATTTATACTTTTTTTTATTATTATTTTACATAATAAAATTAATGATAAAATTATTATTTTTTATATTTTGAATAAAATTATTAATTATTGTATTAAGTTTTGCAATTGTACATTAGATCACATTATTAAAATTTGATGTAAATAGGTTACAAAGTTATATTTTATGTGAAATATAGTTCAATTTTTATGTTTATAATGAGAGATATTTGTTGTGATATTTTGCAACACGCAAGTATACGTATCGTTTGAACAAGTATTACTCACAAAGATTGAGGTCGATCCCACGAGGATTGTAGTTAAGTACGTTAAAATTAAATTGTTACTTCTATTCGGCTAAATAGAATGTGAAGAGGAAATTAAACCAAATTCTCTCCTAAAAGTTACAAACTAAACCAAATTCTTCACACCTTTTTCCTTCACTATTGAGTCCTATATATAATAACAATACTCCTATTACAATTACACTTATGCCCTTTTTATTTAATATCCCAATGCCTATCAATACCCGTCGTCGAAAAATTACCTTGTCCTCTCAAGGTGATAGAGTTCAACTTGTAACATCAGTAGGTGCAACCCGTAATCGCCCCTTGTCAAAGAACCAAGCCAACAAATGCAAGGTGTTTGAGTCATGAGAAAGACGCCACTTCTCAACAAGTTTACCTCGATCAAAAAACCAGCTGATATTTGCTCTCTTGGTGTACAGAACAAGTTGAGAGAGAGCCACTGCCTTGCCATCAGATGGTGCTATGATTTTTTCCCAAAATACCTTGTCTTGTCCCTATCGAACACCCGAAAACAACCCATTCCAGTGGATAAACAAAAAATAACAAGATATACACCCCCAAAATCCATAGATTTTTTTTTTTCAAAAGGGATACTTCAAAATCTATTGCTTTTTGTTGGTGCTCTTGCCCCAAACCAATAGAAAAGAAATAGGGATTTGAGAAAAAATTTCCAAGAATCACAAGTTGGCTAGTTGAGTACCAATTCTGGGTTGACACACCCATTTCGATCCTCTTTCCTCTGTCAAAATTCCTTTTAGATACCAACACTATTTTATTTTTGTCATCAATTTCAAGTAGCTTCTCTTGCCTACCAATCCTTATGTCCACATATACATTTCTTATTTTGTTAAAATTCCTATGAGGTGCTATAATGAAATTGTTTCCAGCAATATTAATGCAGATAGTTGTATCTTTTGCCAAACTTGCAACTTCAACTAGAGATGACCAACTCACAACAAAAAGATATTGTAGGTTAGATTTCAAAACCTTGAGTAAAGCGGGTATAACTTTGCCCGTGCCATAAACTAGGAGCTTGTCCCCAAGGCGAGGGAAGAATATGCTCTTGAATGGGTCACACTTTCTAATAGTGGTTCTTCTTTCTCTGTCCAAGACTCGACGAGTAGTCTTCCCTCCATCCACCCTCATGGAGTCTCGCCTCCCTTGTTTCCTCGTCGGCTGCCTTGAGATGCCTAGTCTGTAACTCGCACTGTTTCCTTTCTAATCGTGCGATACAATGATGATAACCTCTTGCCACCCGAATTCCATTCCTGTAGTAGCCAAACATATTCCTCCGTCACTAAGTGGTGGTAGTTGATAGATAGGCAGTACACCCTAACATGAGGAGGATCTTTGACGAGGAAGGTGACGTTCAAACTAGGTTTACCATGCTTCCTAAGTCGTTGATGGCGAAGGGAAAAAACCAGAACACCCGAAAAAGAGAAGTTGATGTTAGGAGTCCAACCTAGATCCCACACGTGTGAAGTTATGGATAGAACTTGCGCACCGACCACCACGCCATCCGCTTGTTGCCGCCAGCAACTCGTTAGCAGCGATTGTATCTCCAATCCTACAACTTAGAAGTCGACATCTTTGATTTTGAGTAACCCAATGGTTGCCGTCTTAGCCGCTTGACAAAGAGAAGCTATTGGAAAAGAGAACCCTCTCATGACAAAGAGACGAAGAAGAAATCTGAGAAGTGTGTTGGGCCTTACCTGGATCCCAAAGGGTTGGCCCATAAGCTTGGTTAATTAAATTTAGAATTTTGGTGATGTGGGCCAGATTTGGGTAATGAGTTAATGGATTGGGCCTGTTTAGACAGGGTTTAGGGATCTGATCAATTTGCCTCTTTCTTTCAGTCGTCTTCTTCTCGCAAGTGACTTCTTGTGTGCTCAACGTTAGCGATTTCATCCTCACCATGGCCAACATTTGCCCTAGCAATTGGGTCTTCTCCGGCATCACCTTCATCTGTTGGTACTTTTTTGGCGCCATTTGGAGCGTGTTGGAGTGCCGGAGTGACTTTTGGCGGAGCCGAGGACGGAGAGCCATCTTAGAGGAAGGTCGGAGGACGAATTTCGTTGTTGGCAGTGTTCGTCTCCATCGTCTCTTTTTCCCTTGCAAAGAAACAGGTTAACTGAGCCATCATTATCTCCAGTAAGCGCTAAATTTTTGCTTGTGTTTTTGAAACCTCTTTTTCAACTAAGATCTAACGTTTGAAATCTCCTTCTGAATTTCTGAGCGGAAAGCCTCCATTCTTTCACTCAGTAGCTCCATACTAGTGTCCTTCTCAGGTCCCATGAACTTATGCTTCGATACCATTTGGTAGGAATTTTCCTATCAAGATTAATCAATTGCATAAAATAGAGAAAGAGCAGTAGTGTTTGGATAAAATGGCAGAATGCCTTTCATTAAAACCCCGAATTTCGAGAGCCTGGTTCTCTCCCAAAAGTTACAAACTAAACCAAATTCTTCACACTTTTTTCCTTCAGTATTAAGTCCTATATATAATAACAATACCCCTATTACAATTACACTTATGCCCTTTTTTTATTTAATATCCTAATGTCTATCAATAACTTGAGCTTACTTTGCTTGAGCAGTCACCAACTTAGTTAAGGCCTTCACCTGGATTGTCAACTTGGTTATAGCATCAACTTCATGCATATCCGTAATTTTTTTAGATTGACCTCTTTTTGTTGACCATTGTTGGTTAGTCATGACTATCTCTTTAAGTAGTTCAAAGGCCTCATTCACACTTTTTCTCATAAAAGCCCCACCAGTTGCGACATCTATGAGTGTTCGGGTGTTGTTAACCAATCCATTGTAGAAGTTGTACACTTGCAGCCACTTTTCAATCCCATGATTAGGACACTTCCTCAATAA
This sequence comes from Cannabis sativa, assembly GCF_029168945.1. Taxonomy (NCBI): domain Eukaryota; kingdom Viridiplantae; phylum Streptophyta; class Magnoliopsida; order Rosales; family Cannabaceae; genus Cannabis; species Cannabis sativa. Next base: position 26,373,765 of record NC_083602.1, on the reverse strand, counting down.
GTCCTTGAACCTCTCCCATGCTTCATAAAGAGATTCGTTGTCTTGTTGGGTGAAGTTGTTAATTTCTGACCTCAGCTTTGCAATCTTTACAGGAGGAAAAAACTTGGAAAGGAATTTTAGGGTCAATTCCTCACAGGTG